>NW_024426552.1:48306141-48441583 GCF_017311325.1 Ursus maritimus | reverse complement strand
AGTATGGCATTCAAAGCTCTTGTTTCTTTGCTGATTTCTTGCTTAGGTGATCTGTCTATTGCTGATAGTGGAGTGTTGAGGTCTCCTACTATTAGTGTATTTTTATCTATATGTCTCTTTATTCTGGTTAAGAGTTGGCTTGTGTATCTTGCTGCTCCCCTGTTGGGGGCATATATATTTATAATTGTCATATCCACTCGTTGGATACATCCTTTAAGAATAATATAGTGCCCTTCTGTGTCTCTAACTATAGTCTTTAGTTTAAAATCCAATCTGTCTGATATGAGCATTGCTACCCCAGCTTTCTTTTGAGGTCCATTGGCGTGAAAGATGGTATTCCATCCCTTTACTTTCAGTCTGAATGTATCTTTAGGTTCAAAATGAGTCTCTTGTAGACAGCAAATGGATGGGTCATATCTTTTTATCCAATCTGCAACTCTGTGGCACTTTATGGGAGCATTTAGGCCATTTACATTGAGACTGATTATTAAGAGACATGATTTTAATGATGCCATGTTGCCAGTAAAGTCTTTGTTTCTATAGATTTGTGACTTTCTGTTCTGTATCACTCTTGGGGCTTTTTACTTTTATAGAACGCCCCCCCTTAATTTCTCCTGTAGGGCTGGTTTCATGGTTACGAAATTGGTCAATGACTGGCAATTCTGGAAGGTCTTTATTTCTCCATCAATTCTAAATGACAGCCTTGCTGGATAAAGGATCCTTGGCTGCATGTTTTTCTCTGAAAGAGCTTTAAAAATGGCCCCCCAACCCTTTCTCTCATTCCAGGTCTGTGTAGACAGGTCTGATGTAATTCTGATACCTTTGCTTGGTACATGAAAATTTCTTTGCCCTGGCCGCTTTCAATACTGTATCCTTGTATCTAATATTTGCGAACTGCACTATGATGTGACGTGGTGTAGGTTTGTCATGGTTTAGCTTCTTGGGAGGGTCCTCTGGCCTTTGACACGAATGTTTGTTTCCCTTTGCTAGATTAGGGAAGTTTTTCAGCTACTGAATTTGTTCAAATATCTCTTCTAGATCTCTGTTTTCTACTCCACCTGGGGATGCCGATGATTCTGGCATTGGAACGTTTCATTGAGTCAGTAATCTCCTGTAACCTACATTCCTGAGCGTGGATTTTTTTGAGTTCAGATTCTATTTTAGCTTTTTTTTTTTTTTTTTTTTACTAACCCATCCTCCAATTCGCTGATATATTCTTCTGCCTCATTCACCCTGGCTGTCGGAGCCTCTAGTTTTGACTGTATTTGGCTCATAGAATTTTTAATTTCTGCCAGGTTCACTCTCATTTCCGCCCTTAGAGATCCTATATTCTCATTAACATTTTCGTTAATACTTTATTCAAGTCTACACATCATCTTGATCATTGTTATTCTGAATTCCATTTCTGATAATTTGGTTATATCCATATCCATTAGTTCTCCGCAAGCCAAGCAGACTCATTGTCTTCTTTGGCTGGGGGATTTCTCCTTCTCGTCATTCTGATGAGGAGAGGTTGCAGGGTTGTCCAGAGCCCAAATTATTGACTGGGACCCAGGCCGTGCGCCCTTGTTTTATAGGGATCTTAGGGATGTGGGCTTCTTGATTTTTCAGCCTGCCTTCTGGGGGAGGGGCCTGCCGCTCTGATACTCAGGCGTGCACCCTTGTTTTATAGGGATCTTAGGGATGTGGGCTTCTTGATTTTTCAGCCTGCCTTCTGGGGGAGGGGCCTGCCGTTCCGATACCCAGGCAACCCTTTTTGGGTAGTTTCTCTGTGTCCCCTGCGAGGGGGGATGGGGATGGGCACACTGTGAGCCGGTATTTCCAGGCTTTTGTTCTCTGGCGGCTTTCCCTGGTGGTTTGCTATGTCTTCTGAGAGTCAGAGCAGCAGTGGCCGAATCTCAGCCTCTGTCTCAGAACAGAGAGATCATGGACCATTCTCCATTGATGTTCTGGCCACTTTAACTCTGTTTCTGTTGGTGCTGCTCAACCCTGCATCGTCCCGGGATGTGCGCCCCACCCCCGGTGTCCCAGACCTCACTTCCAGGTCCAGTGTGTCTCTGTCCTTTGTGTTTCTAACACCACCAGCTGCCCGCACGCGCTCCCGGAGCTCCCGGTCTCAGTCTGGTTCCAGTGAGCACACCAGAGCTCCGTTTCAGTCAGGTGGCACGCATTCCCTGCCTCATGGTCTCAGTCTGTTCTCTCGCGGGTGCCATCCGCGAGTCCACCCGCTCCCCCATGCAGGTGGCAACCGCTTCCCGGCGCCCAAACACAGTGGCTCCCTCCCCTTCTGTTTATCTTCTGATATCTGTGCGCAGTTTCACGGCTCCACGCTTTGTACCTCAATACTCAGCGCTGGAGATGTTCATTTGTAGAGATCCAGATATATCTTCCTGCGTCTCACGCTGATTCCGTGGATTTTCAGGCTGGTCTAGTACCTATCCAACTCGACTCAGGGGACCGGCTGAAAAAGGGGTCCCCTACTCCTCTGCCATCTTAACCCCAAATCTACCTTTTTCTGATATGGCTGCCTTTTTTTTTCTTTTTATTGTGTAATTGCACTGCCAAGGATTTCCAGTACTATGTTGAGTAAAATTTACAAGAATGGGTGTCCTTTTCTTGTTCCTAATCTTAAGAGTAAAATCTTTTAGCTTTTTACCACTGATTATAATTTAGCTGTGGGCTTGTCATATATGACTCTTTGACTTTAAGGTACATTCTGTCTATACCCACTTTGTTGAGAGTTTTTATCAAACATGGATTTTGAATTTTATCAAATGCTTTTGTATGAATCTATTGAAAAGACTATATAATTTTTATCCTTTATTTTGTTAAAATGATATATCACATTGATTAATTTGTGATATTGAACCATCCTTGCAACCCTGGAATAAATCCCACTTGATCATGGTATATGATCCTTTTAATGTATGTTGAATTTTGTTTGATCTTTGGTTGAGGCTTTTTTCATTTATGTTCATTGGGGTTATTGGCCTGTAATTTTCTTTTCTTGTGGTGTCCTCACCTAGTTTAAGTATCAGGGTAATGCTTAACTTGTAAAATAAGTTTCAAATGTTCCATCCTCTTCTTTTCTTTTCTTTTTTTGCCACCCAGGCGCCCCCATCCTCTTCTTTTCTTAAAAGAGTTTGAAAAGATGAGTGTTCTTCAAATATTTGGTAAAATTCACAGTGAAGCCATCTGGGGCTGGACTTTTGTTTGTTGGGACGTTTTTGATTACTAATTCAATCTCCTTACTAGTAATTGGTCTATGCAAATTTTCTTCATTCAGTCTTGGAAGGTTGTTTGTTTCTAGGGGTTTATACATTTCTTCTAGGTAGTACAGCCCATGGGTCAAAAAAGAAAACACTTTAAAGAAAATTTTAAAATATCTTAGCTAAATTAAAATGAAGATGCAATGTACCAAATTTATAGTGTGAAGCTGAAGCACCAATTACAGAAAATTTCATGGAATCAAACACTTATATTAGAAAAATATATATATAAAATCAATAATTTGAGCTTCACCTTAAGCAACTAGAGAAGGGAGACTGAATTAAATCCAAAGGAAGCAGGTGTTAGAAAATGATAAAAATCAGAGCACAAATTAATAAAACTTAAGAATAACAAATAGAGAAACCAAAAGATGATTCTTTGAAAAATAAATATAATTGATTTCCAGCCTGACTGACCAAGCACAAAAGAGAGATAAAAGAAATTGCTAATTTCTGGAATGAAAGAGGGGACATTACTGCTGATTCACAGTTACTAAAAATAAAATAAGAGAGTACTACTAAAAAAAAAAATCTGTGTCCAAATTGGAAATTTTAGATGAAATAGACCAATTATTGAAAGAGACAAACTACAAAAGTCAATCAAGGACTAATAAATAATACAAATAATTCTATCTATTAATGAAATTCTATATTTAAAAGCTTTGGAAAAAGAAATTCCAGCCACACATAGTATCACTACGTCCAAACACTTAAGGAAGAAATAATACTAATTCTACACAATGTCTTCTAGAATAAAAAAGACAATGAGGCTCTTCCCAACTCATTTTATGGGGCCCAGCCTCACTCTTATACCAAAACAAGACAAAGACTGCAAGAAACAAATTTAGAGTTTAATATTATCATGAATATCAACACAAAAATTCTTTAAAATATAGCAATTTGAGTTCAGCAACATATAAAGAGATCCAGTGTAGTTTATTTTATTTCAGGAATGAAAGGCTCATGAAACATTTAATTATCAATGTAATTCACCAAATAACAGACAAAAGGAGTGAGAAAAACCCCACATGAACTGTTAAATAATACAAAAGCCATGATTAGTCAAAATTAAGTTTTCTCATATTGGAGAAGACTAAGGAGGCATTACAACTAAATGCAATGTGGAATCCTAAATTGGATCTGAAACAAAAATATAGTAGTGGAAAACTGGTAGAATCCAAATAAAGTCCTTAATTAATAAAACTGTTATATTAATTTTTTGTTTTGATAACTGTCCTTTGGTTATGTAAGATAGCAGTATTAAAAGAGGCTGGTTGGAGGATATACTAGGTCTTTTGTATTATGTTTGCAATCTTTTTTAAGCCTAAATTTTTTCAAAGTAAATTTTTTAAAAAAGAAGTAATAAATAATATACCAGAAAACAATAATTCTGAGAAATTTGAAATATCTATATTAATATCACATAAAATAGATTTAAAGACAAGAAATGTTATAGATAAGTAGGAATATATCATAATTAAATGGTTAATACATTAAAAAGTTATAAGAATTCTGATTTATTAAGCCCCTAATAACAGATCTTCAAAATACATAAGTACAGTGACAAACTGAAGACTAATAAAAAGACAAAAGAAATAGGTAAAACCACTATTAGAGTTAGATATTTTAACGCTCCTTTCTCAATTATTGGCAGGACACAAAATTCAGTAAGACTGTAGAAGACTTGAACAACCATCAAACAAAAAGACTGAATTTATATTTACGTATTTATAATTAATTCGATTCAACAACACAAGATACATTGTTCTTAAGTGTATATGAAACAATCACAAAGATAGCCCATATACTTGACCATAATACATTCCCTAACAAATTTAACAAATGATATAGCTAATATAAATCATGTTCCATAAAAGTAATTTAAATTGCTAGAAATTAGTAATTGAAAGATATTTGTGATATCCTCAACTTTTTGAAAATCACCCACACCCACACCCACACACACACACACACACACACACACACACATACACAAATAACCCAAGGGTCAAGGAAGATTTTATAGAAGAATTTAGAAAATATTTTGAATGGAATGGATGTAAAAACATATGAAAGTTTATTAAATTCTGCTAATACACCCCTGAAATAAATAAAATATATAAAAAAAGAAATTAAAAAAATAAAAATCTGCTAATACAGTGGTTAGAGGGAAATTTATTAAGTTTAAATGCTTACATAATTAAAGAAAAAAGATATCCAATTAGTGAAGTAAGTTGTTTATCTCAAGAAATTTTAAAAGATAAAAAGAAAATCCCAAAGAATTAAAATAAAAGAAAGAATACAGAAAGAAGCAGAAATCAATGGAATGGAATACAAGCATTAGAGAAAATCCAAGGGAACCAAAAGCTGATGTTTTGAAAGATCGATAAAACTGATAAATCTCTAATTACCTTTCTGAACAGCTTTATGCCTACTTTAGATACAATGGACAAATACCTTGAATAACTCAAATTACTAAAATTAAACCAAGAAGAGACTGGTATGAACATATTTCTGTCTAATATACAAATAAGTTTGCTGTTAAACCCTTCTCCAAAAGAGAACCCCAGGCTTTTAAAACTCAATGAAGAATTCCATCAAACTTTTAATGAAATAACAGAAATCCCACAGAAAATCCGAAAAATAGAAGAGGAGGAACCTTTGCAAATCATTTATGAAGCCAGCATTACTTTGATGTGACAGAGAGATATTATAAGAAACAGAAAATCTTAGCAAAATGTTTGCAAATCAAACTAAACAGTATAAAAGTCTAATAATCCATCCTGACCAAGTAATTTTACTGGGCTATGCAGTTTAACATTACAAACTATTGTAATCCTATATTAACTATATTACTATAATTACTATAATTTTTCTCTAGCATCAAAAACAGGGCTAGAATATCTTTAACTCAACATTGGACTGGAGAGCCTATCCAGTGCATTAATACTAGAAGAGCTAGTATAAAAAAAGTGATTGGAAAGCAAGAAAATGACATAATTTTGTATTTAGAACAGTCTAAGAAATTCAAAAAGTGATTATAACTAATAATTTAGCAAGTTTGCAGGATATAACATTAGTAAAGAAATTTTTTTCCATATACTTACAATAAACTATTAAAAGTAGAATAAAATGATATAATTTATAGTTGCATAAAGTTAAAATACTTAGCAATATATTTAATATGTGTAAGACTAGTTCATTTGAAACTGAAAAATATCACAGAAATTTATGAAATCCTAAACAAATTAGAGATTTATTATGGCTTGTGAGGTATAATACAGTATTATGAACACAGCAGTTCACTCTAAATTGGTACATAGATATAAATCAATTTCCAAAAAAAGTCAGAAAATTTTTGTACAATTTGACTAATTCTAAAATTTGTATAAAAAACATGGTTACAGGCCTTACATTAACTGATTTAGAGGTTCACTCTAAAGATAAAGTTACCAAGTTTGTGGCTGTGTGGTGCAGTGTGAAGTTAGATTAATGAATCAAATGAATGCTCTAAAGAATACAGAATTAGGCACACACAAATGTGATCAATTGGGGTTTTTAAAACCAAATTTCCAAGATATTCAACTGAATATCTGTAAAGGAAGGGACATGAATATCAATATTTTTATTACACTATTAAAAACAATAATCTTGGGGTGCCTGGCTGGCTGAGTCCAGAGAACAGGTGACTATGGCTCTCCAGGTTGTGATTTTAAGCCCCACGTTGGGTGTAGAGATTACTTAAATAAATAAATAATTTGGGGTGCCTGGGTGGCTCAGCTGTTAAGCATTTGCCTTCGGCTCAGGTCATGATCCCAGGGTCCTGGGATCAAGCCCCGCACTGGGCTCCCTGCTTGGCGGGAAGCCTGCTTCTCCCTCTCACACTCCCCTTGCTTGTGTTCCCTCTCTCGCTGCCTCTCTCTGTCAAATAAATAAATAAAATCTTTAAAAAATAATTAATTAAAAAAATAAAAACATTAGCCTCAAATATATCATAGATTGAAATATAAAACCTAAAATGATAAGAAAATATAAGAGAAATCCTTATGGCCGAGAGTTAGGCAAAGATATCTTAATAAAACACTGAAACACAAATCATAAAAGAATAAATGGAAAAATTGGATTTTATCAAAATTGAAATGTTCAGCTCTTCAAAATATACTGTAGAAAATAAAAACGAAAATACAAGCAACAAATTAATAAAGCATATTTGTATAAATAAGTATATACATATACGTATACACACACACAAATGTAAGCAGAATATGAAAGAAAAAAGGTCTGTGCCATTATTATTCAGCTCAACTCAGAATAAATTTTGTCCATATCAAGAATACATAGGACTCAGGGGCGCCTGGGTGGCACAGCGGTTAAGCATCTGCCTTCCGCTCAGGGCGTGATCCCGGCGTTATGGGATCGAGCCCCACGTCAGGCTCCTCCGCTATGAGCCTGCTTCTTCCTCTCCCACTCCCCCTGCTTGTGTTCCCTCTCTCGCTGGCTGTCTCTATCTCTGTCTAATAAATAAATAAAATCTTAAAAAAAAAAAAAAAGAATACCTAGGACTCAAAACTTGTCTTTTTTCCTTAATAGGACTCATAATTTCCAGGATTAGAGAGTTATTCTTCATTTCAAGTTCAAAACTAATCTGCCTATTTAATTTCTATCCATTGTATTAACTGTAACATCCATTCATTAATGAATTAATATGAAACTCCAGATTCCTAAGTCTTATGGATAAAAACAAAATATGTCTGAAGGAGAGTAAGTTTTTTTCATGGCCCATATACTTTAACTAACTTTTTAAAATGTGAGTCTGTACCATTTTTCCTTAATATCAAGAGGATATTTTTGATTATTTGAATTTAATATTTATAGTCAAGATTGTCACAGCTTGTGGGTTTTTTTAGAAAAAACTGTTATAGTCCTATTTTAAAAAATATATGCTGCCATAAAAATTATGGTTAGTCAACCAGGAAAATAGCACCTAATGCAGAAACTAAATTCGATAATTCAGAGAAATTTTACTAATAGACTTTATGAAGCAGTGGACTATTAAACTGCATAGGATAAGTGGTTTGTGGTGCGCATTTTCTGCTAAGTAGTTAAAGTTACAAACACAAACTTTTAGAATTTTATGTGAAAACAGAAATGCTATTACTTTCTAATTCCAAAGAGCAGGTGAAAGTAGTAAACACTATTAGAGAAAGAAAAGCCTTAAAACTTGGGGAGTTAAAATACCATAAATAGAAGGAAATTAATAGGATAGGGTGAGTTGGATCTGGAAAAGCAATTCATTCATTCGTCTGTTCATTTATCATATCATTATTACATGTTTCAGACACTGTTTTGGATTCTAGGAATAAGATATGAGTACTGACAAAAACCCTGCTGTAATGGAGTCCATTCTAGTGGATAGAAACAGACAAAATCCAAATATACAAATAATATATAATATTATAATAAAGAAAAGAAAATAGGTTTCATGATAACAGCTACTTGGAGGGTAGACAGGATAGTAACAGAAGGGTTTTCTGAGGTGGTGTTGGACAGAGATCTGCATAAAACAAACAAACAAATCTTACCTCTATCAGAAAAAGAATGTTTTTGAGAGAGGCATCAGGAAAAGAATGTTCCAGAGAGCCAACATTTAGTGAAAAGGCCAGAGTGTGTGGCACTCTTAACATATTCTTAATATATTTTTAATGTCGGAATTTGTAGGGAATCATTGTAATAACGGAGGGTTTCTCAACTCTGTACTACTGACATTTGGGGCCAGATAACTTGTAGGGAATTGTCTTGTGCATTGTAGGGTGTTTAGCAGTCTTGGCCTCTCCCTACCAGATGCCAGTAGCAGCCCCCTGTAAATATACCATACCTCTAGATGATGCTAAATGTTCCTGCCTGGGAGGGAGAAGGCCAAAATCACCCCCATCCTATGATTTGGAACAGATATAAACCCTGATCTTGACAAAAGGAACATGAGAGATGATGATAGGAGATGTGGTCTAAGAGGGAGAGCTAGAAGTCAGTAACAGGAGGACCCTATAGGACATTTTAAGGACCTTCATTGCAGTGATTTCGGCAAAGGAAAAAGTTTTAGGGCCATTCTGACTGATGAGTGGAAAATAGGTTGTAGGTGAGGAAGAGTGAAGGAGGGCCTGGTTAGGAGGCTCTTGGAACAATCCAAATAAGAGATAAATCATTGAATGGTAACAGAGAATGTGGTAAGAAATGGAGAGCTCTAGATATATTTTGTTTTGTTTTGTTCAGTTTTTGCTTTTTTAAGATTTTATTTATTAGAGAGAAATCACAAGGGGGAGGGACAGAGGGAGAGGGAGCAGCAGACTCCCTGCTCAGCAGCGAGCCAGATGTGGGGCTCAGTCCCAGGACCCTGAGAGCACAACCTGAGCCAAAGGCAGATGCTTAACCAACTGAGCCACCCAGGCGCCCCTAGATATATTTTGAAATGCAGTTAACAGAATTAGTTTGGGGATGTAAAAGGAGTCTTCTTCTTCGTTGTCTTTTTTTTTTTTTTAATGGTCTGCACAACTGGAAGAGTGAAACTGATTTATTGAAATGAAGAACCCTGGAAAAACAGGATTTGGCACAGTTAAGGGATGTATTCACCAAGAATTTTGTTTTGAACATGTTAAGTTTGAGTTAGTTACTAGTTATTGAGGTAAAAATGTTGAGTAGAAATGTGAGGTAAGTGGCTAGATTTCAGGCATGTGGCTGATGCTGGAATTATAAATATTTGAGTGTTCATTATCAAGATTACTCAGGGAGCAGGTATAGATGTAGCAGAGAAGAAATTCAAGAGCTAAACTCTGAAACACTCTAACAGTTTAGAAGTCTGGAGGATGAGCACATATATTATAGAACAGAGTACAACATTTTTACAAATGTTTACAGCAGAATATGTATTTTAACTGAATATATTCCTATAGAAAATTCTCTGAGACATCAGAATGAGGAAAAGTCTGCAGTTCCTCCACAGAGTAAAATATGACAGCTTTTGTGTAAGAAGAATACCTATATATCCAACACAGCAAGGGCTCAATAAACATTAGCTATTGTAACCAAGACTTGAAGCCTTAATGAGTAGAGAAATAGCAGGGCTCTTAAATGGAAATGAGAAAATTAAGTGGTATAAATTAGTGGTAAATCTGGAAAGAGTCTGAGGTGGCACAAGATGATACCTTTGAAGAAATAGTTGATAGGATGTTTGGGATGTGCAACTAAGAACAAAGAGAAAAAGTCAAGCAGGTATGCATTGTTAGGAGTGCAGGAGTTTTCTGAAGGAGAAAAGAGAATACTTGAGGAGAGGGCAATGGACTAACCTATGAGAAAGGTTCACATTTTTCAAAGGGTAAATGAAGGGAAAACCTCAGAGAGAATGTTTAGGGAGATGAGAGAACTAGGACATCAGTAGCAGTGCCAGATTTTCCTAAGAGATGAGATGAGGGAGACTTAAAATTCATTGTGTTTTATATTTAGGAGATTATTTTATACCAACAAGAGTCTATGTTCAGAAGTATGGTAGAAGTGGTAGCCAGACTTTGAAGGGAAATTAAACAGTAATTTAGTTAATCGACAACCTAATGGAGAAATGAAGAAAATAGTGCCTACATTTCATCTGAGAAGTAATAGAAAATTTTAGAAGGTAAATCCTGTTTTAATTTTTTAAAGATTTCTAAAAGCAATTCTCCTAAGGATATATATAAAACTAAAACTGAAAAAAATGAAGGAGCAAGAGAAAACAGGAGGAATGGTTATGGTTAAAAAATGTGTTATTACAATTGATGTCAGATCTTGGTGACAACAAAATGCAAATGATTACAATAATCCAAAGGTAAACTGACATAAGTAGAGAGAGGACAAATACGGTATATTTAATATTCAGTGAAATCATGATTGAGAAGAATTAGGAACTTCTGAACTAGGCCAGAAAGTCAGAAAGATTCAATTATAACCAAAGATGGATTCCAAGAAGTAAAGAATTGGAATGTTTTAATTTTTTTTAAGTTTTTATTTAAATTCTAGTTAGTTAATATACAGTGTAATATTAATTTCACATGTACAATATAGTGAGTCAACCCTTCCATACACCACTAGATGCTCATTATAGCAAATGCACTCCTAAATCCCCATCACCTATTTCACCCATCCCCCTGCCCACTTCCTCTCTGGTAACCATCAGTTTGTTCTCTGTAGTTAAGAGTCTGGTTCTTGGTTTGCCTCCTTCTCTTTTTTCCCCTTTGCTTGTTGGTTTTGTTTCTTAAATTCCACATATGAGTGAGTGAAATCTTTCTCAGACTGACTTATTTTGCTTAGAATAATACTCTCTAGTTTCATCCACATCATTGTAAATGGCAAGATTTCATTTTTTATGGCTGAGTAATATTCCATTGCATGTATACACCACATCTTTATCAATTTGTAAGTCGATGGACATTTGAACTGTTTCCATAATTTGGCTATTGTACCTAATGCTGCTATAAACATCGGGGTGCATGTGCCCCTTCAAATCAGTATTTTTGTATCCTTTGGGTAAATATCTAGTAGTTCAATCGCTGGATCATAGGGTAGTTCTAGTTTTAACTTTCTGAGGAATATCCATACTGTTTTCCAGAGTGGCTGTACCAGTTTGCATTACCACCAGCAGTGCAAGAGGGTTCCACTTTCTCTACAACCTTACCAATACTTGTTTTTTGAGTTGTTGATTTTAGCCATTCTGACAGGCGTGAGGTGATATCTTACTGTAGTTTTGATTTGTATTTTCCTAATGATCAGTGATGTTGAGCATCTTTTCATGAGCCTCTTGGCCATCTGGATGTCTTCTTTGGGAAAAAGTCTATTCATGTCTTCTGCCCATTTTTTAGTTGGATTATTCATTTTTGGGGTGTTGAGTTTTTCAATTCTTTATATATTTTGGATACTAAGACTTTATTGGATATGTTAATTGCAAATGTCTTCTCCCATTCCCTAGGTTGCCTTCTAGTTCTGTTGATTGTTTCTTTTGGTGTGTAGAAGCCTTTTATTTTGATAAAATCCCAATAGTTTATTTTTGCTTTTATTTCCCTTGCCTCAGGAGACGTATCTAGAAAGAAATTGCTACATTTAAGGTCAAAGAGGTTGTTGCCTGTGCTCTCAAGGATTTTTATGGTTTCTGGTCTCATATTTAGGTCTTCCATCCATTTTGAATTTATCTTTATATATGGTCTAAGAAAATGATTCAGTTTCATTCTTGCATGTTGCTGTCCAGTTTTCCCAACACTATTTGTTGAAGAGACTGTCCTTTTCCCAATGGATATTCTTTCCTTCTTCGTCAAACATTCATTGACCCTATAATCGTGGGTTCATTTCTGGGTTTTGAATTCTATTCTGATCTGTGTATTTATTTTTGTGCCAGTACCATACTGTCTTGATAACAACAGCTTTGTAATATAACTTGAAGTCCAAAATTGTGATGCCTTCCAGCTCTGTTTTTCTTTTTCACAGTTGATTTGGCTTTTGGGGTTTTTTGTAGTTCCATATAAAATTTAGGATTGTTTGTTCTAGCTCCATGGAAAATGCTGCTGGCATTTTGATAGAGATTGCATTAAACATGTAGATTGCTTTGGGTAGTAGAGACATTTTAACAATATTTTTTCTTCCAGTCCATGAACATGGAATGTGTTTCCATTTCTTTGTGTCTCTTCAGTTTCTTTCATCAATGTTTTATAGTTTTCAGAGTACAGGTCTTTCATCTCTTTGGTTAGGTTTATTCTTATGCATCTTATGGGTTTTGGTGCCATTGTAAATGGGATTGATTCCTTAATTTATCTTTCTGCCATGTTGTTACTGGTGTATAGAAATGCAACAGATTTCTGTATATTGATTTTGTATCCTGCAACTTCAGTGAATTCATTTATCAGTTCTAGCAAATTCTTTTGTGGAGTCTTCCAGGTTTTCTGCATACAGTATCATATCATCTGCAAGTAGTGACTTCTTCCTCACCAATTTGAATGCCTTTTATTTCTTTTTGTTGTCTGATTGCTGTGGCTAAAACTTCCCCTACTATGCTAAAAACAGTGGTGAGAGTGGACATCTCTGTCTTGTTTCTTCTCGGTTTTTCCCCATTGAGGATGATATTAGCTGTGGATCTTTCATTTATGGCCTTTATGATGTTGAGGGATGCTCCTCTATCCCTACTTTGTTGAGAGTTTTTATCAAGAATGGATGCTGTACTTTGTCAGATGCTTTTTCTGCATCTATTGAGAAGATCATATGGTTCTTATCCTTTCTTTTATTAATGTGGTGTATCATGTTGATTGACTTACGGATAGTGAACCACACTTGCAACCCAGGAATAAATCCCACTTGATCATGTGAATGATTTTTTTTTAATGCATTGTTGATTCATTTGCTAGTATTTTATTGAGAATTTTTGCACCCATGCTCATCAGGGAGATTGGCCTCTGGTTCTCTTGTTTAGTGGGGTCTTGATCTGGTTTTGGTATCACAGTAATGCTTCCCTCATAGAATGAATGTAGAAGTATTTCTTCCTTTTCTATTTTTTGGAATAATTTGAGGAGAACAGGTAATAACTCTTCTTTAAACAGTTGGTAGAATTCTGCTGGGAAGCTGTCTGGCTCTGGACTTTTCTTTGTTTGTTGATTTTAGATAACTGGTTTGATTTCTTTGCTGGTTATTGGTCTATTCAATTTTTCTGTTTCCTCCTGTTTCAGTTTTGGCATTTATATGTTTCTAGAGATTTATCCATTTCTTCCAGATTGCCCAGTTTGTTGGCATATAATTTTTCTTAATATTCTCTTATAATTGTTTGTATTTCTGTGGTGTTGGTCATTGATTCTCTTCTCTCATTTGTGATTTTATTTATTTGGGTCCTTTGTCTTTCCTTTTCATAAGTCTGGCTAAAGGTTTATCAATTTTATTAATTATCTCAAAGAAACAGCTCCTGGTTTCATTGATCTATTCTGTTGGGGTTTTTTGTTGGTTTTGTTTCTGTTTGTTTGTTTTTAGTCTCCGTATCAGTTATTTCTGCTCTAATCTTTATTATTTCCTCTCTTCTTTTGGCTATAGGCTTCATTCATTGTTTTTTTTTTTTTCCTAGTTCCTTTAGGTGTAAAATTAGGTGGTTTATTTGAGATTTTTCTTGCTTCTTGAGGTAGGTTGTATTGCTATATACTTCCCTCTTAGAACTGTTTATGCTGTATCCCAAAGATTTTGGACCATCGTGTTTTCATTTTCACTTATTTCCATATATTTTTTTTAATTTCTTCTTTGATTTCCTGGTTAACACATTCATTGTTTAGTAGTACGTTATTTAACCTCCATATATTTGTTGTCTTTCTAATTTTTTTTTTTCTTGTGGTTGACTTCTAGTTCCATAGCATTGTGGTCAGAAATGGTACATGGTATGATTGCAAGCTTTTTATATTTGTTGAGGCCTGTTTTGTGACCTATTATGTCATCTATTCTGGAGAGTGTTCCTTGTGTACATGAAAAGAATGTGTATTTTGTTGTTTTAGAATGGAATGTTTTGAATATATCTGTTAAATCCATTTGTTCCAGTGTGTCATTCAAAGCCATTGTTTCCTCGTTTATTTTCTGTTTAGGTGTTCTGTCCATTGATATAAGTGGGGTGTTAAAGTCCTGTACTATTATTGTGTTATTATCAATTAGTTCTTTCATGTTTGTTATTAATTTTTTGTATATTTGGGTGCCCCCAGGTTGGGTGCATAAATATTTGCAATTGTTAGATCTTGTTGGGTTGTCTTCTTTATGATTATATAGTGCCATTCTTTGTCTCTTGTTACAGTCTTTGTTTTAAAGTTTAGTCTGTCTGATAGAAGTATTGCTACTCAGGCTTTCTTTTGACATCCATTTGTGTGATAAATGTTTCTCCACCTCCTCACTTTCAATGTGCAGGTGTCTTTAGGGCCAAAATTAGTCTCTTGTAGGCAGCATAGAGATGAGTCTTGTTTTTTTAATCCATTCTGACACCTTATGTCTTTTTCTTATAGTGTTCTTTTACATTCAAAAATGATTATCGATAGATATGTATTTATTGCCATTTTATTGTTTTGTCATTGTTTTTGGAGATTTTCTCTGGTCCTTTCTTTTGGAGAAGAGATGTTGGTCTCTCCTTTCTACTCAAAGAGTCCCCTTTGGTATTTCTTGCAGGGCTACTTTAGTGATCACGAACTCCTTTAGTTTTTGTTCATCTGGGAAATTCTATCTCTCCTTCTATTCTGAATGATCATAGCCTTGCTGCAAAGAGTTTCTTACCTACAGATTTTTCCCATTCAGCACTTTGACTATATCATGTCACTCTCTTCTGACTTCTCTAGTTTCTGTTGAGAAATCTCCAGCTAGCCTTATTGGTTTTCCCTTGTAAGTTAATGACTTCTTTTGCTGTTTAAAGACTTTTTCTTTATCACTATATTTTACAGATTTAATTACAGTATGTCTTAGTGTTGGCCTGCTTTTATTGATTTTGATGGGAATTCTCTGTGCCTCCTTGATCTGGATGTCTGTTTCCTTTATCAGATTAGGGAAGTTCTCTGCTATTATTTTATGAAATAAATTTTCTGCCCCTCTTTTTTCTCTCCTCTTCTGGGACTTCTATAATATGAATTTTATTATGTTTCATGAAGTCAAACTAAGTCCATTCTCATGTTACATAATTCTTTTATTCTTTTGTTCAGCTTCATTATTTTCCATTGTCTTCTAGGTCAGTAATTTGTTCCTTTGTTTCTTCCAGCCTCCTGTCCATTACATCAAACCTATTTCCAAACTCTGTTATTGTATTTTTCATCTCTGATTCTTTTTTTTAACTTTTATCTCTGTGGTAAGGGTCCCGCTGAGGTTTTCTGTTCTTTTCTCAAGCCCAGTGAGTATCCTTATGATTGTTGTGTTAAATTTTCTATCAAGCACGTTACTTACATCTGTTTTGCTTAGATCTTTGGCCATGGCCTTATCTTGTTTTCCTTTGGGATAAATTCCTCTATCTTAACATTGTCCAAGTCTCTGTCTTCTCTGTGTTAGAAAAGACAGTGATGTCTCCTGCTCCAGAAAGTAATGGCCCTAGAAAGAAGAAGTCATATAGTGCCCAGGGCCTGGCACTTCAGGGAATGTCTCCAGTGTGTACTGTGTTTGCTCAGCTGTTGTGTTTTGGTGGCTCTGTCGTTCAGGCTAGTTACCTACAGAGGCTCTCCTTGCCTTCTGTGGGAAGTGTTTGGTTCTTGGCCTGAATGTGGTAAGTTTTAATTAGGTATATTCTGGTTAGCTTGTGAAAGGAGACCTAACACCAACTCCATCAGAACTGAGGCTCTGCAGAACACTCTATTTGGCTACCTGAACTGTGGTTTGGGCAGAGGTTTTCCTGGACTTTTGGGGGAGAGCCCACTGTACTGGGACAAAGGCAAGCTTGAGAAGGGCAGTCCTGCCACAGCACAGGGCTGTGGGGCTTGGTGTAAGCAAGTTAGGCATGTAGTGTCAGGGGTGAGCTAAGCATAGGGGACACATACTCTGAGAAGAGTGAGTAACCTCCCCCTATTGTGCCCCAATAATTTTTCAGTTCACTTTTCCATGGTACACAGCCCCAGGTTATTTACCTGTCCTCTCTCCAGGATCAGCATTATGCCCTCAGGGCTCTATCCCAACCAACCCCACTGACTTTAAAACTTCAGGCTTAAGCCCCATTGGTTGCAAGAACTCATGAAATTCAGCCCCTCTCATTTTCCAAGCCAATGGCTTTGGGAAAACTTATCCTTGTGTGTTTCCCTGTGTGCTCCTTTTTCTCTTGCCCTTCTCTTTGACCATGTCTCCCTACCCTCCACAGCATCTGCGATCTGCTTCTCCCCTAAACCCTGTCTCCATGCTTCCTAACTTCTTTGAAGTGACCCCTTCTCTCCCTTTAGTTGTGAAGTTTGTTCTGTCAGTCCTCAGGTTAATTTCTGGGGTATTTAGATGATTTGATAGTTATCAAGTTGTGTCCATGGAATGAGATGACCCTAGGGTCCTCCTACTCCCCTGCCATCTTCCTCTAAGAAGGTTATATTATTTTTAATGGATTATCAAGAAACATAATATAAAAGAGCCCTTTGAGTCCTCAGAATATTTAGCGTGAAGGGTAGAACCATGACTTTCCTTAAAAGAAGATCAAGTATTTGCAAAGGACACTCTGTGACAGCAATCAGCAATAGAATATGACATTGGAAATAAAATACAACCCTGAAGTAGAACTAAAAAGGAAATTTCAATAGTTGCAATTTGAGAGTAGGTGAAGAAAAACTAAAGGAGAAATCAGATGAGTTCATGTATAAGGCAAAGTCAAGCACTAAATATTCATTAGGTCCAAAGACAGAGGGATTATAGATGAATTCCATCATAAAAAGATGAAGGTGGAGGTAATGTGGAAGAGGGAATCCTATTGTTAGGTTTGATAATACAAACATTTGAATTAATTAGTTTAGCGATTATAAAAAAAGTGATCATACAATCAAATAATCTAATGATTTTAAAAATAATTTTTCATCATATCCAGAGACTATGTATGGTGTTTGGAATTGATTTTACTCTAATTATTATCAAAAACAGTGTGCTAATGTAGTTTCTTTGAACTTTAAGTGGGGAGTGTCTTTGTGACAGGAGTAGGTACTTCTCTCAGACAAGTGGGTCCCAACCAATGTTCAATTACAGAAGGACAGTGAGTGAGCCAGATATTGGGGGTGAAAGATGAGCAAAATATTTTCTCTGCCTTCGGGGAACTTGTGATTCAACAAAGACAGGCATGTATATTTATACCTCCAAAATAATGTATCCATGCTAAAATCAAAGTTTGGGATCCTGATGGGGTTGTAATATTTCAGTATTTAAGAATAGGTAATACAGAGGTGAGAAATATTAAAAAAAAAAGAATGGTGATAATTAACATCAGGTCTATAATACTACAGAAAATAATGTTGCTCTGAGTCTGGAAGGATTTCCATGGAATTCTGAAAGGAGAAACATTCCTGAGTAGGCTAAAACACTCAGAACTTGATTCTTGGCAAGGATGCACCTTTCTGAAAATAAGGCCTCCTTGAAGAACATTAACTCTACACACTTTTAAGACCACCCACTGTGGATGTGAGAAAAAGAAGTTGAAGATCATGGCTTCTGATATCCTTTCTTTATCAGCCTTTATCCTGAAACCTCAGCACAGAGATTAATACAAGTAACGTATGATGTGATGATTATTTTGCAAATGTTTACTTTCCTCCCTATCCCCTTCTGTCTTACAGCGCTTCCTATACTTCCTTCTACTCTCCCCAACATTGGGAATGGCCACATGAATTGCTTGACATATAGAAAGTGAGCAAACATGACAGATGTGCTAGGTTGCGTTCATGTTTGGCATCCCTCTTGCCCTTTTTCCCTCTGCCAGGAAAAGATCATGCCCTGTTCCCAGACTGAGAGACAGGTGGAAGTGACCTGGAACCAACTTGCAATCTGAAGCAAAGCTACCCAGCTAATCCAAATATGCCTGAGTGAGGGTAGGAAAGAAAGTGTTTTTTCTCTTAGAAGCCTTTGAGATTTGTTTTTTGTTGTCACTGTTACTTGCATTGTCTTATTAGAAATGTTATGAAAACATATGCTATCACAAAAATATCAATCAACTATTACCACAACAAAAATATATTATCAACCACCCTAAAACTTAGCATCTTAAAATAATAATCATTTATTCTCATGAGCCCATGGGTCTGTTGGAAGAGTTCTGTTGCTCTAGAACAGGCTTGGCTGGGGGATTGAGCTTCAGGTTGCAGCAGCTGAGGAGTTTTTATTGTTCCACGTCTGTGCATTAGCTAGGTTGGCATTGCTGCACATGTGTATATTTTGGGGTTCATTCTGATGGGGCAGCAATTACCCAAGGGATGGTTATAAGAATCAACTTATTCCAGAAAATACTGGGCAGATTAAAGATAAAATTTTTCTCTCCACATTGGGGATGAATGTAAGGTTCTCAAAATAACTGTTAAAAGAGATCTAGTAATATTTGCCACTTGCAGTAAAACAACTTTCTATAAAATTTATTTTTTCATGAGTTAATCTTCTCATGTTGATGACAGTGCAAGGGGACAACCAGAAACACATGAGGCTTCTTAAGACCTAGAAGCACCATATGACATTGACCAAAACAGGTCAAATGACTAAGCCCAATGTCTATGAGCCAAGCCTATGAAAAGCCCGTAAAAATGGTGCAAATACAGTAGGAGCAAATAGGGTCAATTATTTAATCTCCTATTATATGTACCTTGATAGTATTTTATTACAGGACAAGTTTGAAGACTCAGAATTTCTGGGAATGAGACTTATAATCTTTATTTAACATCCTCCCCCACCCCACCACAAACAATTCTAATGCAGAAATTATAAAAATGCTACTTCCTATGAGCTCACAAAACAATTTTCTGTGCTCATCTGTGACATCCATGACTTTTTTCCTTTCTTGTTTATCACTTTCAGGGAAGCCTATCATTCACCGCTGCCTATCAGCCTACTTTTCTCAGTACTCACCATAAGACTGCTAATCTCAGTGCCAGTGATGCCCCTAAAACTAAAGGTGCGGTCCTGTGCTCTCTGGAGTGCTCTGTGCAGACATGTTTCAATGTGCATTGAAAGTTCTAAATGGTATCTTGAAAAAATGTAATAAAACTGTAATGAAAGATATTTTATTATTTGATATTTACACAAAATTATTTCTATATGCCTTAACCAGAACTAAATTTTAGAAATATAAGGACAAATGTTTGATCTTCTACTATACAAAATATATAATCATTTCTAGTTTTCTGAATGACATCTGGAGAAGGAATCTCTACAACCTCACAGTTAACAGATCTTTTTTTAACTGAGCATTTTAAAGTAATTAATGGCAACTTTTTGGATTTTAATTTAAGCTTACATTCTTTTAGTTGGTACACTTTAAAAGCTGATCTTCAAGAACTTGATAGAAATACTTTTAATATAGTAAAGATTTAATGAAATCCCTCCTTGGTGTCTTCATTAGAATAATCAATTCAGATCTTTAAGATTTCCTTATGAGTAGCTTAGGAGAATGTTGTCAGTGATATCTTATTCTTTAAAAAGTGCAAAAAAGTAAAACTCAAGTCTCTAGGTACCTGTATGGTTGCCAACTTTGTAGCTAAATCTCTTAATAATCTAGTATTTTGTAATGGGTACAATATTTTTAAGCATGAAAAAGTACTTTTATTTATGTACTTATTCTGTCCAACATACTTTCACACACATATATGTATACACACACACACACACACACACACACACACGGCAAAAGATTATATATAGTAACCTTTCCAATTTCTTTCCTAGTCACTTGCTCTAAAATGGAGTTCCTTTGTGATATCCAAGTGCTTAATAGTTTCTCAACCCATACTCTATTACTGCAATATACAAGAACAATTTGGATTCCATTGTTAAATTCTTCACATTGTGGAATGACTTGCTAATAATAACAGTATTTTTCTCTATGCCTTTTTAGAAGTGTTTTGAGCTAATGCTTCTCTTCTTATTTTTTTTTTAAGATTTTTTTTTATTTATTTATTTGACAGAGATAGAGACAGCCAGCGAGAGAGGGAACACAAGCAGGGGGAGTGGGAGAGGAAGAAGCAGGCTCTTAGCAGAGGAGCCTGATGTGGGGCTCGAACCCATAATGCCAGGATCATGCCCTGAGCCGAAGGCAGACGCTTAACCGCTGTGCCACCCAGGCGCCCCTCTCTTCTTATTTTTAATCCTGTATTAATCCATTTAAGAATTTGTAGCTGAAATCCAATTCTGATGTGTATGATAGAACATTTATGTGCACATTCACCTAATCTACAAGAAACACAATACATCATCCAATTATATGTTCTATTGTCTTGTTAGACACTATATATCATCTGCTTATTTCATCAAGGAAGTTTATTCTCATTATATACTTGCAATTATTTTTAGTGGCAATCAACCTATCTTGAATTGCAATTGCATGCCCTTCAGTCTCACCAAGACTGAACGCTACTTCAGTTACAAATTAGACAATTTCTTCTCTATAATTTTGGTAAGTTCATATGTGCCTCAATTCTGAATTTTCTGAATACTCATAAATTAATTTTGCACTTCACTCTATATATCCAAAAGCTTGTTAGATTGAATAATCAAAATGCATACAGTTATCACTTGCTGATAAATGTCACAGAAATATCTATGTAAACAAAATGACTTCAAAAGCAGAAAAGACTCATTTTGCAAACTCTGACTTTTAGAACTCCAATCAATTAAAATTATATGATTGCATTTTTTTCATATCCAACTGTGTTCACCTGAAGTTCTCCCAAATAGTACATTTTATTAAAGCACTTCATTTTAACAGTGGATGTTCAAATGATCTAATTTTTTGCTACTATAGGACTTGACTACAATAATAACATTTCTAACTCTAACATAGGTCACTATTAGATAGATTTGTATAATTGGTATACTTGCAAAATGCCTGCATTGTTACTTGCAGTGAAAAAACTCCATGTAAGTTAGACTAACCAGAGTTGCCTGAAGGGGTAGTGGCTCTTCCCTCAAATTCAGGGTCTCTATATTACCAGTAAATCAGGTGGCTGGGATTATCAAAACTGATCTTAACAGAAGAAATTTTCCTATTGCCTTAAGAAACATTTTGGAGCTTGGTTATTTGTCAGTTCTATCATCCAGCACTACTGTTCTCCCCTTTAATTATCTGCCTCTAACATCTTTCTTGAATCTTACTCTGTTTGAACTGGAATCACCAGTGAGAACAATAACTTTTGAAAGCAGTCATTTAGACATCCCAGAAATATTTCTTGAGAATGAAAAAAAGAGAATTAATTCTTGAATGTTATATATTTTACAGCAGAAAATTATAATTTTCTTCAGGGCACTATGTAAGTTTTTTTTTTTTTTTCTGAGAAGATGAACATAGCTAAAAAAAAAATCACTTTTATGTATGTGCCCTTGCTACTGACATAATTCCACTTCCTACCCTCAAATATAGAAGGGGAAATTAAGTTAGTGCCCTGCTTTATAGGCTTGAAAATCTATAAGTTACCAAAAGTAAAGTTCAGAAGACATAAGAATGCATAAACACGAGGAGATTGACACTAAACCATGTAGCCTTAACATTGGTTTATTCCACAACCTAAAAATTAGGTAGAAGATTGTTAAGACACTTAGCATCACTTGACAAAAATCAAAGAAATAAAATATTTTGAACCACCATTACAATGGAAATAGGAAACTTTGTAGATGTATTAGACAAAGGGGCAGTAACTACAGCAAGCTATTATAAAATTAAGGATGTAAAGGATAAATTTTTAAGGCTATTTCATACCAATTTTGCCTGAATTATAACATATTGTAAATAGTATGGAGGTCCTCAAGAAATTACAAATAGAACTACCATATGATCCCACACCACTTTTTTTTAATGTTTTTTTATTATATTATGCTAGTCACCATACAGTACATCCCTGGTTTTTGATGTAAAGTTCGATGATTCATTAGTTGTGTATAACACCCAGTGCACCATGCAATACGTGCCCTCCTTACTACCCATCACCAGTCTATCCCATTCCCCCACCCCCCCTCCCCTCTGAAGCCCTCAGTTTCTTTCTCAGAGGCCATAGTCTCTCATGCTTCATTCCCCCTTCTGATTACCCCCCCTTTCTTTATCCCTTTCTTCCCCTACCGATCTTCCTAGTTCTTATGTTCCATAGATGAGAGAAATCATATGATAATTGTCTTTCTGTGCTTGACTTATTTCACTTGGCATTGTCTCCTCCAGTGCCATCTATGTTGCAGCAAATGTTGAGAAATCGTTCTTTTTGATAGCTGAGTAATATTCCATTGTATATGTGGACAACCACTTCTTAATCCAGTCATCTGTTGAAGGGCATCTCGGCTCCTTCCACAGCTATTGTGGACAATGCTGCTATGAACATTGGATCCCACACCACTTCTGGGCATATATATGAAGGAAATTAAAATAGGATGAATGGATAAGGAAGATAAAATATACATATACAATGAAGTATTATTCAGCCATGAGGAACAAGGAAGTCTTGACATTTGCAGAAACATAGATGGAACTTGAGGGCATAATGTTAAGTGAAATAAGGTGGGCAGAAAAAGACAAGACTACATGGTATCAGTTATATGTGGGATCTAAAAAAAAAAAAAAAAAAAGCCAAACTCACCAAAACAATTAAAAAAAATAGCTGTAGGGGCAGGGGGTTGGGGATGGGAAATAGAAGTTGGTAAAAGTGAACAAACTTTCACATATAAGATGAACAAGTTCTGAGACTCTAATGTAAAACATGGTGACTATAGCTGATAACCCTGAATTGTAGAAGTGAAATTTGCTAAGAGCATAGAATTTATATGTTCTCAACAACAACAACAAAAAGTGAGGTGACAAATGTGTTAATTAGTTAGATGGGGTGAATCCCTCCATAATGTATATGTATATCAAATCAACACAAAGTATGCCTTAAATATCTTTCAAGTTTGTCAGTTATACTTGAGTAAAGCTGATTTTTTTTAAAAAGTGGACAAAAAAAATAAATAAAAACATAAGGGAGATCAACCATCCTTGAGATCTGAAAGGAGATGACTAGGATATTGTCGTCATCCTCAAATGACTTATAATTAAAAATAAGTCGGATCCCATTATGGTAAGAGCCATAATGATAGCTTATGTCTTTATCATTCAGGCATCCAAAAATAATCTCCAAATAAATTCACTCATCAACAAATATGTATTGAGCACCTACTATGTGCCAGGGATTATTTAGATCTTGGGGAAATAGTAGTGAAGAAAGTAAAATCTCTACCTTGCATTGGTGTTAAAAACAACAAATTATTTTTTTAAAATATAGGTCTAAGTATCATGAAGAAAATCACGGTTGAGAGGGTGCTGGGATGGTGAAAGATGGAAGAAGGGTATAGTAATTGTTATTTTATATAGAGTGTCCAGGAAAAGCCTCTCAGAGAAGGAAACTTTGAGAAAAGAACTAGGGGAAATGAAGTACTGAGACATGTGGACATTTGGGCAGAAGGTGTTCAAGGATAGGCATATAGCAGGGTCAAATATATTAAAATAAGAACATCTTGGTGTGGTGTTTTCAAGGAAAAACACAGAAGCCAGTGTACCAGAGAGAGCAAAGATAGATGTCAGGTGGGTACTGGGAGGTCAAATAGTAAATGCCTCCTTGATTTATACTCTGCATGAAACAGGAACTTATTGGAGGGCTTGGATCTGGGGAATGACTTAATCTGAAGTCTGAATCTTCAGAGAATCTCTTTGACTGCTGTATGGTGAAGAGACTATATGGTGAAACTAGCAGAAGCAGGGAGAACAATGTTATCATTCTGGGTTCAGTGAGGAGATTGAAAGGACATAGCAATTTGAACAGTGTAAGTTTAATATAAAGAATTATCACCTCTGAATCAATGATAGAAGAGTAAATATAATGAGGTGAAGAGAGCTCTAAAGGATAAGGGCTAAGGGAACAGACCGAAGGAAGAACAAACTTAGAAGAGGGGGCCCTCCACTCAAATGGAAGTCGGACCTCATAGAAGAAGTGGTTGTAGTGCACTGTATAGTCAAGAAGTTCATTGGATTGTTAAGGACAGGACTGGTTCACCGTCAACTGGGCAAGCAAGAGAAAACCCTCTGGGGCACAAACAAGCTAAGGCTGATGGGCAGTCATACAGGGGGAGTCTGAGAGCAGTTGTAGGTGTGAAGCCTGAAACATGCAGTCTCTATATTGGAAGGGCAGCAGGATGGTGGTCAACACAGAAAAGAGTATACAGGGCACAGGGCTGGGAACAGCACCACCAAATGTCTTTATACCCCCACACCACTGGCAGAGCATGTGAGAGTAGTATTTTGTTAAAACACAACACAGAGGAAAGGGGAAGGAGGGTTTTCTTCTATGATGTCCCTCCAACATCCTCTACTGACAGAGCTTAATGTCATGCTCATTATAAAGGAGAAATGCTTAAAAAGTCCAGTATATTATCACAGATTAGGTATGGAAGGATTGATTTGGAGCTGAGATACAATACATTTGTAACTGTTTCAAGCACTTGGGGTAATGGGAATAATTTTACGAAAGAGCAGATGTTGGCTAGGACCATAATGGTAACAATGCCAGTGCCATGAGACAGTTTGATTATGTGTATATTTTGAAAGCAGAGCTAACAGATTTGTTGATACAGGATGTAATAGGAAAAAAAAAAGAAAGTATTTTTTTTCTTTACAAAATATCTTTATCAGCTTACAACTTATCAACTTACACAGGGCTTACAAAATCATGTAGAAAAGAAACAGTTTTATAATTTTATCTTCTTTAAAGAGCAGCGTCTACTTCATCCTCTCCATTCCCAATTCCTATTCTCTAAATGCAGTGATATTTATTCATTCATTCATTCATTCATTCATTCATTTGTTCATTCATTCATTTATATTCAATTAGCCAAGGTATAGTACATCATTGGTTTTTTAAATTTTTGATCTGATCAACTGGAATGAGTTTGTTTCAATGTAGAGAGGATTATAGAAGATATGGGGTCAGGAGACCTGTTTGGACATGTTGAATGTGAAATGCTTACTAGACATACAGATCAAGATGTTGAATAAGGAGTTCTATAGAAGTTGGTAGGTCAGGAAACAGATTTGAACTGGATATGAAAATATGCATATCTGCAAAAACAAAAGATATTTGAAGGCACAAGATGGAATGACATAATACAAGGTCATATGTAAGTAGAGAAGAGAACAGATACCAGGATCTAGCCTGGAAACAGTCAAATTTTAGAAGGGGAGATGAGTCAAAAGACTTGGGAGAAATATGGCAGGATTGCATAATAGTACTAAGGATGAACTGTCTTGAATTTAAAATGGAATAAAAAGTCAAAACAGTAGAGTGTTTGGGGCGCCTGGGTGGCACAGCGGTTAAGCGCCTGCCTTCGGCTCAGGGCGCGATCCCGGCGTTGTGGGATCGAGCCCCACGTCAGGCTCCTCTGCTATGAGCCTGCTTCTCCCTCTCCCACTCCCCCTGCTTGTGTTCCCTCTCTCGCTGGCTGTCTCTATCTCTGTCAAATAAAATAAATAAAATCTTTAAAAAAAAAAAAAAAAACAGTAGAGTGTTTTTTCTGGCCACATTCAGCTGTCCTGCTGCAGATGTGGAAACAGCCTTTGATGGAAGAGTAATATTAATCAGATGAAATGATAATCGTTGCATATTAGGTGATGTCTGAGATTGTAAATTACAACCACAACTGCAGCAGAATAGCATTGCCTCGTTTAAAGTATCTGTCTTTTGTATTACTGTTTTTGTTTCCACTCATCTTCCAAACAAAATGGCTTAGACTCCTCATTTTCCCCTGTTTTAACCATTACAAAGAAATATGGGGTCTCCTTTTATCTGAAATAACTACTGCTGAAAATTTCAAAAACATGGAAAATACTCTTTGTAGAAGTGAGTATATACTTACATGAGATCAATTATGCTTTTTCAACAGTAGGAAAACATTTGGGAATACTGCTATAATTTCTGATGCTTTGAAATAGTACTGGCATTCTCTTTTTGCCATACCCCTACCTCACTCGTCCCCCTGCCCCGACAACTAAGGCATTAGCTAACCTTCTCTTGTACTTGAAGTTGTCATCTGTAGATTGTGTTACTTAGTTCCCTTGCCCTTATTAATACCAACTGCAATTAGCTAATATTTTTAAATGATCTGTTATTATTTATGAATACTTAGAAACTTCTGGGTTAGGACAATTGAGTGCTAGCTAAGAAATAACAATTGATGTGACATTTGAAAATCAATAAATTTGGAACTAGGTATTGAACATCTAGTGAGTACAGTGGACCAGAATAGGTATTTTCAAATATGATTAAAGTGTAATTTTTGCCAAGGAATAATACAATATAGTGGTTGAAATGCATTTGCAAATATTAAAGTACAATGCAAAGTAAAGCATGACACATTTTATAATCAAGAATTAAAAATAAGCTCAGAGAAAACATTTAGCAATTATAAATAATAAGGTCAATATGAATAGCATGGAAATAATGGAATTATATTAGTCTATTAAAGAATGCAGACAATTTCAGTAGTTAAAAAAAAGATTAGCAGTTTTGAGGAAGAGGAACCACCCTCGACAAATGCATAGATCATGCAAATTATGTATTATTTACTGAATAATGAGTATACTAAATCAATTTAAGTTTGAAAATAAGGGACTGTATTGGAATATGAATTTATGAATCAAGTTAAGCTAGAGGTAAACGAATGCATTTAAAAACAGTTTGGAAAATTAGTTTGGGCCTAGATGTTAAAGGACCATACAGAGAAACTTTCTATTTTATGGATTTTAGCACAGGACAGACTTGATACATATAAGAGAAATGTAGGTAAAGAAAGATTATTGGAAAGCTTTTGAAATAGTTCAAGAAACAGGTATTAAGGCCTGGTCCCTGATACAAAACAGTAAAAATGGTCATTTAAGAAATAGTTTAGAATCTAAATTGATTTATCATTGAGTGTAGGAGATGAGAGAAGAGGAATAGTAAGATTTTCCTTAATTTTTATTTGATGCAGCTGAAGAATAATAATGTGTATTATTAAATACTCATATTAAATACTCATTACTATTTATATTATTTCTCGCAATTGTAGCTAATTAAATATTTCTGGTTTTCTTTTTCTGCTTTTATTTCTCTTCTGCTGTAAGAAAGCAAGCTTCATGAAGTAATGGGCCTTGTTTCTTAGGATCTCTGCTGTATTCCCAGCACTTAACCTAGCATCTGACACATACAACTCACTTAACTAATATATATTTGTTAAATAAATAAATGGATGGATATGAAACTAATGAGTATATGTCTGAGAAGGACAGGATTTTGTGGATAACCTTAGGAGTTTGATATTTGATATACAGAATTTAAAATATTATTGGATCATTCATATAGAGATATACCTATATGTTCCCTTATCCTGTATTCATTGATTATTCAACAAAATATAATTTAACATTTCCTATATGCCAGACACTATTTTAGACCCTGAGATAAAAATTGTGAACAGGAGAAACCTCAAAAATTACTGTCATTATGGAATTTATATTCTAATGGCTCTATATTCCAAATTATTTTTCTCTTTCACTTTATAATAGTATGCAAAGTAAATTTTAATTTATTCCAAGATTTTAAAAAAATATCATCTTGTTCCCATATCTTTCTTCAACTACTGCTCCATTTCTCTTTATCCCTTTATGGAAAGTTCAGAGGCATTTTCTATATGCTTTCTATAAGAGTTATGTACTGCTGCATAACAAAACAGACCATAACATAAAAGAACATTTGTTTTTATCATAAGTCTACAGTCATCTGGGAATTTTCGCTGATCTTGATTGGGCTCATTCATGCTTCTCTAGTAAGCTGGTAAATCTGCTGGCATATCCAGAATGGCATCATCTGCACAAAGTACTTGAATAACAAGCCAAAGTATGCCAAGCCTCTTGAAATGTATCATCAAAAGTGGCACAATGTCACTTTTCCCACATTCTACTGGTCAAAGCCAGCCCAGAATCAAAGGGTCGAAAAAAGTTCCCGCATCTTTATGGGAACCTGAAAAATTACATTTCAAAGAAATATGGATTCAGGGAAGAGAATATTACAGCATTTTTCAAAAAACCTACTATATCCTTTCATTGTGCAGAGAGTAAGACAGATTCCACGTCACACAGCATGGGTTAAGGAAGAAGTTTTATTGAGGAAAGGGAAACTTACAAGACTAAATTCAGCAATAAAAGTGAACCACCAAGTTTTATTTCACCTCCCTGCATTGTTTTTTGTCTCCTTGTATTCCATTGTACACACAGCAGGACTATAATTGGATCATGCTACTTGCCCTTCTGCTCAAATGACATCTCACTCACTTATTCAGAGAAAGAGGCAACATTCTTACAGTATATTTCTACTTAATATAACCCTCTCACTACCAAGTTAATTTCTATAGTTATTCACTCCTCTCCACCTTCATGACTGCATTTCAGTTACATTGGCCTCCTTGGTATTTTTTTAAACAGGAACATTCCAGACGTGTCTCCACCTCAGGGAATTTACATGCCCTTTCCCTCTCCTGGAAATGTTCTTTCTTTAGATGTCCACATATTCTACATTCTTCAAGCTTTGTAATTTTCTCAGCAATTTTATATACAAATTAGAAATCCTCCTCCCTAATTCCAAGTGCTCCCTGCCTTATTACATTGTTTTATCTTCTTCAAAGTTCTTATCTCCATATAATATGTATATTTTTTTCATTTGCTTATTTTTGTGTCATTTATTGGACTGTTAGCTCTTTGTGGCCAGGATTGTAGACGAATTTTGTTCACTACACCATCCCACATTACATGACACATAGTAGATGCTCAATAGTTTCTCAAGGAATGAGTTGCCAAAGAATCATGTGAGAGCTTGTTTGAAAAGTATATTACTCTCCTACCCAAGAAAAAGTCTTCCTTTACATTTAACTTTCATTTATTTACTTTGGGGTTATATACTCTATAGCTTGCTCTTCTCTAACACTGATCGTTCACACAATTTCATCTCCAAGTGATTATTAAATATCACTACCTATTTATGTTACCTTTATCTCAAACTTTTATCTATAACTGAATTAATTCTTCACCTTCTATTTCAAGGAGATATGGCAGCTATTTTTATGTTAATGTCATCATCATTCTTAAATTTTAAAATACTATTTATCCTCATCTTACTGTATTATTTATGTGACTTTCTTTCACTTTACACTGAAAATTTCATAAGGGCAATGCATATCCAATTCCTTTTGGCTTGCTTCAGAATTCTTAGCATATTGACTTACAGAGAGAATATATTCAATAAATATTTATGGAAAACACAATATTATAGATAAATTATGAATTCTTACTATAGATAGTTTATCTGGTTTTGTATACACATCATTACAGAAACTAAACTAACAAAGTACTATATTGCAAAGGGAACCAATGAATATATAAATACATAATAGAGATTGGAAGAGATAAAATATCTCAAATTCCTGGTTCAGTGAAGTCATGTTAACTTTTCCATCCCCCCCCCTTTAATTCTATATTACTATGAAGTCTGGTCACAAATGCTATATAGTCTCTCTTATGTCTTGACTGGGCACATAGGAGAACTGCTTTTACTCAGACTAGAGTCAATTCAAAGGCCTGGAATTGACAGTGGCAGAGCAGCCTCTTTCAAAAATTCTTGCCTCAGTCCACAATAATATTCAACTAAACTGCAATTCTGGTGGCAGAAAAGACCAGCCCAAGAAGAGTATACCAGCCTTTAGGAAGCCAGCTCATGAGCAACATAGCTAATGAAAGATATAGAATGCTTGCCTCCTGCCCTCCCGTCCCACTGTCCCATACCTGGAATGGAACTCTCCTGGACTTTTTCCCCAGGTATCCTTATGGAAGGAGAGATCTCAAAGCAGAGATGCCTCTAAAGCTGACTTTATTCTCCAGACTTTCATGAAAAAGAGAAAGCCTGCCAAAATTTAGTCACGTGTGGATGCCAACTTTCTTTTTCAGAATAGTGGAAGTTCCACTGAATGACAGTGTAAGCCAATCAGTATATTCTAATAACCCAGTCAACACATAGCTATCTACATCCTCTTGAGGAGAAGAATGAGTCTAGAGTGGAGAGAATGTGACTTTCTATTAATATACATTACCAAATTGAGTTGTTTTCTTCTTAGATTTACTGAAAAGAAACTATATTTCTGTTACTTTCTTCATATGCATTATTTATTCTTCATTATAAACCTATGAAATAGCTATTGTGATTACTATGCTCAAAAGTTTATTTTTTCAAAGTCACATATATGGTAAGTGCTGTAGCCAGTGCTCTGTCCCATGTCTGACAGCCTCGGCAGCTTTTGCTGTCAACCACTACTGCATTCGTTGGAAGGACTACTTGAAATAGTGTAGTCAATTATTTTTTCAGCCAACAAATATTTTATAATACTCAAGGTATTTCAATCAGTATGCCAAATCTACATATAAAGTGTTGTTCTTGACCTCTGAAAGTTTGCGATCTATTAAATAAGATATGTGATTCTTCCTTTTTTTTAATGACTGCTTTCCTCTAACACATTTAAATATTTGAAAACAATTTGTTCTCCTGAGTAGTTTACTATTCCTTTTCCCAATCTACAAATTTGATTACCCTGTGGATTTACTTGGCAAGTTCTGTTTTTCACAGATGGCATAGCTGCTTTCAAATTATCACAAATTCTTATTTGAGTAGTTCAAATGAATGAGGTATTATTCCAATGTGCAGAGTTGGTTTTGGAGCTTAGAAGAAAATGTGTGTGTAAATGTGCATAAATGTATATTACTAAATAATTTAATATGGTCTCATAAATTCAATGTTAAGTTATATATTGAGGATTTCCAAATCTTTATTATTAGCCCTTCCTACCACCTAGATTCTAATTACGTTTCTAGTTACACACTTTGGTATAGATGTCCTACGATACTAATAATTTTCAGCAGGTCTTAAATTTTGTTTTCCTTTCTATATATACTTTTCCTTGACTTTTCTACTTCTGTCCTACTTCTTTCTGACATCAAAATCAAAACATATTTTCATCCAAATCAATCATTCACTTTTCACCTTATTTTACATACAAGCAGTCAACTCCCCCCTTGGACTCCCTGGCTCTATTCTTATGCCAACCCCTCCCAGTCCATCTTGTCCAATGCCAACAGTTCAACCGTTCTAAAATAATATCACATTATACCAATGCCTTGCTTTTAATGTTTCAGTGACACCCTACCGCTTATGTTAAAAACTATAAATTCTCAATAGACTTACTGAAGTTCCTCCCTTTCTCCCTTTCTCTGGTTTTAGAAATATACCATCCTATCCTCCTAGATCTAACCTACCCTACAACTAAATGAACAGCTTCCATTTCCCTTGACATCTTTTGGGCTTCATCAGCTCTGACTAATGATATGTGTCCACTTATGATATTGTCTCTGATCTCAAAATCTCACTCATCCTTCAAAGCCCAAACCAAATCATGTGAAATATAAAGGTATGAACTCTACCTGGAACCCCACAGTGCTGAGTGGTAACAGTACTATACTGTACTTGTACTATAAAGCATCCTGCTTTTTATAGCAATTTCTGAATACATCACCATTATTTTACAAGTTCATTATAAAATATTTTATACACTTATATCCTTCCCAGTGCCCAATTGAGAAAATTACATCTAGTAGGTATAATAATACTTATATAAATAATGCATATTCATTCATATGTTTATTAACTGTGATGATAGTTAAAACATGTGACTCTTTGTTGAGAAATGAACCCCAGCTCTGCTTATCTAACGCTAAATTATGTCAAGCAATGAGTCCTGCAAAATGATCCTTAATGAGGATGAGCCTGCAGTAAAGTTCTACATGAAACTGTTAAAGACCTCTCATGTGTGCATATTAGGGGAAAAAAATGATTCTAATAACTTCGCCACTATAACATGACATTTGGAGTGGGAGAGTAAGCCATAATGTTTATAGTCTCTCAAAAAAAAAAAAAAGTGAGAAAAGCTCTTATCTTCACAAAAGCAGGAATTCACAAGGGAGGCAGTGGACAAGAGTGATAGCTGCTCAGCCACTTGCTGGGCCAGTAGGAACCTAGGTGCCAATCACGTAATGTGATTAGAGGGCTACTATTTCTCCAATGCCGTGGGAGAGAGCTGGTACCCAAAATATGATACCTCAAAAAGAAATTTGTATTAGTCAATGGTACTGGTCAGATTCTGAACACTCAATCTCTCTTCCTAATTCTGCATCCTTAATGGAGGATTGGAGATTAAAAAATATATATGATCTGTTTTAATAAAACATCAGATGAGAATACAAATAGGCAGTGACATAAACCCTAATGAATAGACATCAAAAATCCGTAAACTAAGGCAGAACAGGAGGATGACTTACCAAGATCAAGCATTCATTCAATACTCAAATTATAATGCAACACCCACTGGTAAATACGAAATAAGTACTTGCTAATATTTGATACATTTCTTCACAACTTATGTTGTGTTAGTTTGTTCTTTTCATCAGGGAAGGGGTTTTGGTTTGGTTTCTACTTCAAAATCCTTTTAAATTTTGCCATATATATGTTTAGTAAGATACTGGTCTTGGGAGGGGATCATGGGCGTAAATGCAATTGCATATTTCAAGGTAAAGAAAGTGTAATTTGAAGCTCTCTGATATGGGGGTCTAGTTATACACTGTACCCCATATCAGATTACTCACACTAGCTCTTTGTGTCTCAGTTCCGTTTTCTGTAAAAAAATAAAATAAAATAAAATTAGTAAAATGTATCCTGCTTCATAAAATATATGATGGATTTCAATTTGGATTGAATTAGCAATGTCTTTGATGGTAATAGGGAACATTCAGGGAAGGGGTAAAAAGGCCATCTTTTGCCTGCTGGGTATGCAGTTAGCTTGAGAGCTTGAGGTATGAAGAAATCAAAGTTAGGGATTCACCAAGAACAATGCGTTAATTGTGCTAAGGAATTCTTTACTAACTTCTGTCACTCAACTAGTTTTTCCTACTCAAAACTCAGGTTTAACTAAAGGGTACACAGGAAAAAGTTTTGCTATACTGGAAAACCATGCATTGTTTACATATTGGAGGATACTCCTCAGGATTATCGGACCACAATCTTATAGAAGCTCTTTTTTCCAGATTTATTGAGAAATAATTGGCATACATCATTGTATAAGTTTAAGGCGTACAGCATGATGGTTTGATTTATATATATTATGAAATGATTATCATAGGTTCACTAACATCCATTGTCCCATACAATAAAAAGAAAAGAAAAATAAGAAAAAAATTTTCTCCCTATGATGAGAACTCCTGGATATACTCTCTCAACATTTTTCTTGTATGTCATACAGCAGTGTTAACTAGAGTCATCATGTGTACATTACATCTCTAGCACTTATTTATCTTTTTTTAAGATTTATGTATTTATTTTAGAGAGAGAGAGAGCAGGAGGAGGGGCAGAGGGAGAGAGGGAGAGAGAGAATCTTAAGCGGGCTTCATGCCCAGCGTGGAGCCCAATCTCAGGACCCTGAGATCATGACCTGAGCTGAAATCAAAGATCAGATTGTTAACTGACTGAGCCACCCAGGCACCTCACCCATTTGATTGTATCTTATTCAATTTCCTCCATCAATGTCTTATAGTTTTCAGACTAGAGATCTTTTATCTCTTTAAATTTACTCAAGTATTTTATTGTTTTCAATGCTATTGTAAAAGGGATTGATTTATTCTTTAGAAAATTCATTTTTAGTAAAATGCTACTGATTTTTGTGTGTTAATTTTATATCCTGAAACATTATTGAGTTCATTTGATTACATTTAAGTTTTTTGGTTGCATCTTTAGGATTTTCTTTTTTTTCTTTTTTTTTTCAAGATTTTATTTATTTATTTGACAGAGAGAGACAGCCAGAGAGAGAGAGAACACAAGCAGGGGGAGTGGGAGAGGAAGAAGCAGGCTCCCAGTAGAGGAGTCCGATGTGGGGCTCAATCCCATAACGCCAGGATCACGCCCTGAGCCAAAGGCAGACGCTTAAAGACTGAGCCACACAGGCGCCCCAGGATTTTCAATATATAAAAATGTCATCTGCAAATAGAGATAATTTAATTCTTTCTTTGCAATTAATACCGTTTTTTTTTTTTTCTTGTCTGATTGTCTGATCTATAGGACTTTCAGTGCCATGTTGAATAGGAATTGTGGGAATGGACACACTTGTCTTGTTCCTAATCCTAGAAGAAAAGATTTCAAACTTTCACTATTGAGAGTGCTATCAGCTATGGGCTTGTTATATATGGACTTTATTATGCTGAGATATGTTCCTTCTATGCCTAATTTGCTAAGACTTTTTTTTTTAATGAATGGATGTTGAATTTTGTTAAATGTTTTTTTTTTGCAACTACTGAGAAGATCATATGATTCTTTCTTTCTTTGTATCAATGTGATAAAATCACATTGATTTGCATATGTTGAATCATGCTTGCATTTTAGGAATAAATTTCACTAGGTCATGGTGAGTGATCTTGTTAATGTGCTGCTGAACTCACTTTGCTAATATTTTATTGAGACTATTGCATCCATATTTATCAGAGATATTGTAATTTTCTAGTAGTGTCCCTTTCTGTTGTTGGTATGTGTTGGCCTTGTTAAAATGAGTTTCAGAGTTTTCTGTCCTCCAACTTTTTGGAAGAGTTTGAGAAGCATTGGTGTTAATTCTTTAAATATTTGCCAGAATTCACTGGTGCAGCCATCTGTCTGTGGGCTTTTCTTTGCTGGAAGATTTTAGATTACTGTTTCAATCTTCTTACCAGTAATTGATCTATTAAGATTTTCTATCTCTTTCTGACCCAGTCTTCATTAAGTTGTAAGTTTCTAAGAATTTTTCCATTTAAGTTGCCCAGTTTGTTGGTATATAGTTGTTCATAGTAGTCTCTTATGATCCTTTGAATTTCATGTTATCAGTTGTAATGTCTTCTTTCTAATTTATAATTTTGTTGATTTAAGTCCTTTTTTTTCCCTATCTATAGTTTGTCAATTTTAGTCTATCTAAGGTTTGTCAATTTTGATTATCTTTTCAAAGAAATAACTCCTATTTTGGTTCTTTAATTCATCGGTTGTTTAGGAGAGTTGTTTAATTTCCATGTGTTTGTGAATTTTCCAGTTATCCTCTTATTATTGATTTCTAGTTTCCTGCCATTGTGGTCAGAGAAGATATTTGGTATGATATCAATCTTACTGAATTTATAAGACTTCTTTTGTGGCCTATAATAATCTGTGTGTTCTACAGATGTTTCATGTGCATGTGAGAAAAATAGTTTTCTGCTGTTAGGTAGAATGTTCTGTATATGTCTGTTAGGTCCGTTTGGTCTATGGTGTTCAAATATGCTGTTTCTTTATCGATTGTCTAGATGATCTATCCATTGTTGAGAATGGGGTATTAAAGTCTCCAACTAGGGGCGCCTGGGTGGCTCAGTCATTAAGCGTCTGCCTTCGGCTCAGGGCGTGATCCCGGCGTTATGGGATCGAGTCCCGCATCAGGCTCCTCCGCTGGGAGCCTGCTTCTTCCTCTCCCACTCCCCCTGCTTGTGTTTCCTCTCTCTCTGGCTGTCTCTATCTCTGTCAACTAAATAAATAAAATCTTAAAAAAAAAAGTCTCCAACTATTATTGTACTACTGCTTATTTCTCCCTTTAGATCAGTTAGTTTTTGCTTTATATATTTAGATGCTCCAATGTTGGGTACATAAATATTTATAATTGTTATATCTTCTTAACGTGTTGACCTCTTTATTATTATATAATAACCTTTTTTGTCTCTTTTTATAATTTTTACTTTAAAGTATATTTTGTCTGATATAAATATAGCTATTCCTGCTTTTTATTTGGCTACCATTTGCTTGAAATGTCTTTTTCCATCCCTTTACTCTCAGCCAATGTGTCTTTAAGGCTAAATTGAATCTCTTTAAGACCATATTGTTGATTTTTTTTTTTTATCAATTCAGCCATTCCATGTCTTCTAATGGGAGAATCTAAGCTATTTATGTTTAATTATTAATACATAAAGATTTACTATTGCCATTTTGTTAATTGCTTTACAGTTTTACAGATCCATTGCTCCTTATTTCTTATCCTACTGTGTTTTCTGTGTGTATTTTGATGACTTTTGATGTCAGTATGATTTCAATTTTTTATCATGTTCTTTTGTGTAATACTACAGGGTTTTTCCTTGTGGTTACAACGAGCCTTACATAAAATTTCTTAAACTTATAATACCTAATTCTAAGCTAATAACAAATTAATTTCAATAGAAATCATAAACTTTATACTTTTACTTCCCTTCATACTTTAGGTTATTGCTGTTACAATTTACATGATTTTTTTTTACCATGTTCTTTTTTAACTTTCAGGGTTTTATGTGAATTATGTACCACTATTACCATATTGCAGAGTCTAACTATGATTATACATTTACCATTAACAGGAGATTTATGTTACCTTTTTATGTTATAATAATGTTAATTAGCATTCTTTTACTTCAACTCAAAGATCTCCCTCTAGCATTTCTTATAAAATGAGATTTGTGGTAATGAACTCCCTCAGATTTTGTTTGGCAGACTATTTTTCCTTCAGTTCTGAAAAATAACTTCTCCAGGTATATAATTTTTGGTTGACTAGTTTCTTTCTATTTTTGAATATGTCATCCCATCCTCTCCTGGCCTGAAAATTTTCTGTTGAGAAATCTGCTGCTGGTCTTAAATTCTTTACTTGTTTTTAAATTTGGACAATTATAGTATATCTTGGTGTTGCCTTATTGACGTCTATTTCTCTTTCCATGTTCTGGAAGTTTTCAGCCTTAATTGCTTGCTTTATTTATTTATTGTTGGACTATATTTGATATACAATACTATATTAGTTTCAGGTATGCAACATAGTGATTCAATGTTTACATTCTGAAATAATCACCATGATAAGTATAGTTACATCTGTTACTATACAAGGTTATTACAATATTATTGACTATATTCACTGTGCTGTAGTTTTCATTCTGATAGCGTACTTATTTTATACTGAAAATTTGTACCTTTCAATCCTCTTCGACTATTTCACCCATCACCCCACACCCTTCCCTTCTGGCAACCACCAGTTTGTTCCTTGTATTTATAAGTGTATCTCTGTTGTGTATTGTTCAATTGCTTTGTTTTTTTAGATTCCATATATAAGTGAGATCATACAGTATTTACTTTTCTCTGTCTGACTTACTTCACTTAACATATTACCCTCTGGGTCCTCCCATGTGTTATGGCAAGATTTCATTTTCTAATATATATTTCTAATACATATTTCTAATACATATACATTATGTATTAAATATATATATATAAATATAAATAGCATATCTTGGCTGTTGTAAACAATGCTGGAATAAATATAGGGGTATATCTTTTAAAATTAATGCTTTCATTTTCTTCAGATAAACACCCAGATGGGGAATTCCTGGATTAAATGATAGTTCAATTTTTAATTTCTTCAGGAATCTCCATAATGTTTTCCATAGTGACTGAACCATTTCACATTCCCACAAGTAGTGCATGAGAGGTCTCTTTACTTCATATCCTCGCCAACACTTATTTCTGACCTAGCCATTCTGACAGATGTGAGGTCATAGCTCATTGTGGTTTTGATTTGCATTTTCCTGATGATTAGTGATATTCAGCATCTTTTCATGTGTTTTTGGCCATATTAATGTCTTTGGAAAAATATCTATTCAGTCCTCTGTTTTTAAATTGGATTATTTTTTGTGTGTTGAGTTGTATAAGTTCTTTACATATTTTTGATAGTAACCACTTATGGGATATATCATTTGCCAGTATCTTCTCCCATTTGATAGGGTTCATTTTCATTTTGTTGATTTCCTTCACTGTGCAATGGCTTTTTAGTTTGATATAGTCCCATGTGTTTATTTTTTTTCTTTTGTTGCCTTGCTTGAGGAGACATTTTAAAAAAAGAAGAAGAGGAAGAACCAATGTCAAAGACTTTGTTTTGTTTTCTTCTAGGATTTTTATGCTTTCAGGTATTACATTTAAGTCTTTAATCCATTTTGAGCTTATTTTTACATAAGGTAAAAGAATTTGGTCTAGTTTCAGTCTTTTGGATATGGTTGTCCAATTTTCCCAACACCATTTATTGAAGTGACTATTCTTTCCCCATTATATATTCTTGCCTCCTTGGTCATGCATTAATTTACCCTATAAGTGTGTGTTTATTTCTGGGTTCTCCATTTTGTTTCATTGATCTGGTGTCTCTTTTTATGCTAGTACTATACAGTTTTGATTACTATAATTTTGTAATATAGTTTGAAATCAGAGAGAATACATCTAGCATTATTCTTTCTCAAGGTTGCTTTGGCTATCTAGGTCGGTTATGGTTCCATACAAATTTTAAGGTTGTTCTTTTACTTATTAGAAAAATTTGGTATTTTTATAGGGAGTACACTGAATCTATAGATTGCTTTAAGTAGTATAGGCATTTTAACAATATTAATTCTTCCCATCCATGAGCATGGTATACCTTTCCATTTATTTGTGTCTTCTCTAATTTCTTCCATCAAAATTTTGTAGTTTTTAGAGTCCAGGTCTTTCATCTCTTTGGTTATATTTATTCCTAGGTTTTTGGTTTGTTTGTTTGTTTTTTTCTTTTTGATGTGTTGTAAATAGGGTTGTCTTAATTTCTCTTTCTGATATTCATTATTCATGTATAGAAACACAACAGACTTCTTTTTATAATTTTGTGTCCTGCAACTTTACTGAATTCATTTATTCTAATAGGTTTTTGATGGACTTTTTACAGTTTTCCATATATAGTATCATGTCATCTGCAAATAATAACAGTTTTACTTCCTTCTTAACAACTTGGATGTTTTTATTTCTTTTTCTTTTCTGATTGCTCTGGCTAGGACTTCCAGTACTATGTTGAATAAAAGTGGTGAGAGTGGGCATCTTCATGTTGCTCCTAATCTTAGAGGAAAAGCTTTCAGCTTTTCACCATCGAGTATGATGTTAGGTCTGAGTTTGTCACACATAGCCTTTATTATGTTGAGATCTGTTTCCTCTATACCCAATGTTGAGAGCTTTTTTTAATCATGAATAGATGTTGAATTTTGTCAGGTGTTTTTTCAGCACCTATTGAGATGATCATATGATTTTTATCCCTCATTTTGCTAATATGTTGTATTCTATTGATTTGCAGATAATGAACCATCCTTACATCCTTGAATAAATTCTACTTAATCGATGTATGATTCTTTTAATGTATTGTTGATTTCAGTTTTCTAATATTTTGTTGAGGATTGTTTCATCGATGTTCATCAGGGATATTGGCCTATAATTCTATAATTAATTATTTTTTAAATTTTTAAATTTTTTTGTATCTCTGGTTTGTGTATCAGGGTAATACTGGCTATGTAGAATGAATTTAGAAGCTTTCCTGCCTCTCTTATTTTTTGGAATAGTTTGAGAATAGATATTAATTATTCTTTAAATGATTGGACTTTGATAGAATTAACCTATGAAGATGTCTGATCCTGAACTTTTGTTAGGAGTTTGTTTATTTGTTTTTTTAATTACTGTTTTAATTTCATTACTAGTAATTAGTCTGTTCATATTTTCCTGATTCAGTCTTAGAAGAGTGTATGTTTCTAGAAATTATCCATTTGTTCTAGGTTGTACAAATTGTTTAATTATTATAGTCTGTTAGAATCCTTTGCACTTCTGTGATGTTTGTTCTAATTTCTCCTCTTTCGTTTCAGATTTTATTTGCCCCCCCCTTTTTTCCTTGATGAATTTGGCTAAAGGTGTATCAATTCTGTTAATCATTTCAAAGAAACAGTTGTTAGCTTAATTGATATTTTCTTTCTTTTTTGTCTCCATTCTATTTATTTCTACTCTCATTTTTTTTTTAATTTCCTTCCTTGTGCTAACTTTGGGTTTTCTTTATTACTCTTTTTATAGTCTAATTTCAGGTGGAAGGTTAGGTTATTTGAGATTTTCTTATTTCTTTTGTGGTTGGTCTGCATTGCTATATATATATATTTTTAAGATTTTATTTATTTATTTGACAGAGACAGTGAGAGAGGGAACACAAGCAAGGGGAGCGTAAGAGGGAGAAGCAGGCTTCCCGCCGAGCAGGGAGCCTGACGCGGGGCTAGATCCCAGGACCCTGGGATCATGAGCTGAGCCAAAGGCAGCTGCTTAATGGCTGAGCCACTCAATGCAGGCGCCCCTGCATTGCTATATATTTCCATCTCAGAACTGGTTTTGGAGCATCCCATAAATTTTGGAACATTGTGTTTCCCTTTTCACTTGTAATGAGGTAAATTTTAATTTTGTTTTAATGTATTTGTTGATCCATCAACTGTTTAATAGCTTGTTGTTTAGCCTCCACGTTTGTGTTTTTTTCAGTTTTTCTTGTAATTTCTAGTTTCATACCATTGTGGTCAGAAATTATGCTTGATATTATTTCAATCTTCTTAAATTATTAAGACTTGTTTTGTGGCATGTATTCTAGCCTAGAAAAATTTTTGATGTGCAGTTGAAAAAAAGAGTGTATTCTGCTTTTTGGGGGATGGAATTTTCTGTATATATCTATTAAATCTATCTTTTCCAATGTGTCATCTAAGGTCACTGTTCCCTTATTGTTTTTTATGTCTAGATAATCTATCCACTGATATCATTCAGGTGCGAAACTCACCTATTGTATTATTGTCAATTTCTCCCTTTATATTTGCTTTATATATTTAGGTCCTTCTGTGTTGATGCATACATATTTACCACTTTATACTAATTTAATACTTTACCAGGTAGCATATTCTTGGTTGTATACTTTTTCTCTCTTGGCATTTTAATATATCATCCCATTCTCTTCTGGCCTACAAAGTTTCTACTGAAAAATTGGTTAATAGCTTTACGGGGTTTCCCTTATATATAAATAGTTGCTTTTCTGTTGTTTCTTTTAAAATTATCCCTCTTTAATTTTTGACATTTTAATTGCATCTTGGTGTGGACATCTTTTGATTCATCTTGTCTGGGAATCTCTGTTTCCTGGATGTGGATGTTTGTTTCTTTCCCCATGTTAGAGATGTTTTCAGCTTCAAATAAGTTTTATGCCCCCTTCTCTATCTCTCCTTTTGGGACCCCTAAAACAAGAATGTTAGTTCACTTGATGTATCAGAGGTCCCTTAAACTATTTCCATTCTTAAAACTCTTTTTTTTTTTTTCATTTTCTACTACCCTGTCTTCCAGATCATTAATCCATTCTTCTGCATCATTTCATTTGCCGTAGATTCCCTTTAGGGTGTTTTTCATTTTAGTTATTGTATTTTTCAACTCTAGTTGTTGTGTTTTTTCAATTTGCTATCTCTTTGTTTGAAATTCTCAGTGTTCATCCATTCTGGTCCCAAATTCAGTGAGATTTTTATGACCATTATTTTGAACTCTTTATGAAGTAGATTGTTTTTCAGCATTTCATTTAGCTCTTTTTCTCCTGAGGTTTTGTCTTTTTTTTTTTTTTTTTGGAACATATTCCTGTGTCTCCTCCTGACTCTCTGTGTTTGTTTTTATGTATCATGTAGATTAGCTATGTCACTTGGTCATGAAGGAATGGCCTTATGTAGAAGATGTTCTGAGAGGCCCAGAAGTACAATAAATACCCCCTTATCACCAGAACCAGGTGCTCCAGGGGTGACCCTTTTGTGGGCTGTGGGCACTCTCCTATTTTGGCTGGGTTACACATGATGTGGGTACACTGGTGGGGGGAGGCTGACCCTGGTACAGCTGGTTGTGAGGCGTAACCAGCCTGCTGCTGGTGGGCAGAGCTAGCACTTCTTCATGGGGAAGTAATTTGGGGGGTCGCTGAGGCTGTCTACTCAGTGTGGTGGGATGAGAGCACCATTGGAGGGGTACCTGATGTGGTGGGTGTGTTGGGCAGGGTGGGCCTGCAGGGGAAGCCTGAGCCAAGACGAGGGTGCTAACATGGTAGATAGCGAATGTCAAATATGATACCCACCAGCAGTGGGTCAGCTGTGTAGAAGGAAGGTTAAAAAAAAAATGGGACCCACCATTGCTTCCATTCCAAGAGGAAATTCCTACAGATCCCTGCTTCTTCAGCACATGCCCTAAAATTAATAAATGTCATGCTTTTCAAACTTCTGCCTCTATGCAGGATCTCAAAGCAAGTGACTTTGTGTTTGAGTCCTTTCAGAGTAAATTCTCAGTTTTCTATAGCCCTCTGCCTCTCCCAGATTTAATCCCTGTTATTTTTTAAACTAGACATTATGTGGGCTTGTCTTCCCAATGCAGGTGCCCAGAGATGGAGTTTTCAATATGGGGCTTTTATTTTCCTCCTCAGGGAGGACTTCCACATTTCTTTTTTTTTTTTTTTTTTTAAATTTTATTTTATTTATTTATTTGACAGAGAGAGAGAGAGAGAGAGAGCCAGTGAGAGAGGGAACACAAGCAGGGGGAGTGGAAGATGAAGAAGAGGCTCCCAGCGGAGCAGGGACCCAGTGCAAGGCTTGATCCCAGAACCCTGTGATCATGCCCTGGGCCAAAGGCAGATGCTTAATGACCGAGCCACCCAGGCACCCCGGACTTCCACATTTCTTATATGTTTCCCACTTTTGGGTTTCTGCACTGGGGGTGTGGGTCCCAACTAGACCCCATCTCTGCCTCTCCTGTCCAAACCAATGTGTTTTTTTATTTCTTTAGTTGTGGAAGTCAGGATCCACTCTGCCATCTCGATCCCCTTCCTTCAGCTATTACTGCTTTAAACATATTTTCTGTCACTTTCTCTTTCTCTCCTTCTGAAATTTCTATAATGTGAATATTGTCTTTTTATTGTGTCCCATAATTCCCATAGGCTTTCTTATTTATATAGCTCCTCTGACTAAGCAATTGCTAATATCCTGTTCTCCAGGTTGCTGGTTCTTTATTCTCCATGGTTAATTCTACTTTTGAAACTATTGAATTCTTTAGTTCTGTTATTATGTTTTTCAACTCTAGGATTTTGTTTTTTGATGGTTGCTATTTACTTGTTGAATTTCTCATTTTGTTATTGTTTTCCTAATTTTAATTGTGTTTTCTTATAGTTCAAAAACTTCCTTCAGAGGATTATTCTGAATTTTTTGTCCGATGGCCCATAGAGCTCCATTTTTTTAGGGTCAGTTATTGGAGTTTATTATTGCCATTAGTATTATCAAAGGTACCTGATTTTTCATGATCTTTGATTCCTTGTATTGATATCTATGCATTTGAGCAATTGAACCCCTCTTCCAGTCTTCACAGGTTTGCTTTGGCAAAGACAGTTTTTCACAAATCAGCTCAGTTTGGGTTTCTGGGTGTGTCTGCTGGTAATGTCCTTGGGCAGGTTGGGCCTGCTACTTTTTTTTTTTTTTTTTTTTTTTTTTTTTTTTTTGACAAGGCAACTGTTTGAGTTGCCTAAAGACTAAGGATTGTGTTGTGCCACTGGCTGTGAACAGTTCGATAGAACTATTGGCTTGGTTCCCTACCCATCTGAAGCTATGTGCTGGGCTCTGTGGTTGTCTGGATTCTCTAGTCAGGTTTACTAGATGGTTGGGACTGGGTACTATATTCAGTAGGAGATGGGCCTACAAATTAACTTCCTTGCCCTGTCAGGGCATCAGGACAGGCCCTGGGTCTATATATAGCTCATTGTTTGGAAAACTGAATCAGGTCTGAGTGTGCACTGAATTTCCTGGCTAGGTGAGACCACTGGTTTTGCTTTGCAGATGGTGGAAGCCACAAGCTGTGCCCTCCACTCAAGTGCCAGTGTCTGTAGCACTGTTGAATGGGCTACACAGCTTCCCATGTGCTCTGGTTAGGTTCCCTGTTCAGACAGGGAATATGGCAGATCTATACTCCACTGAGTTCTCTGGTTAGAGTGCACCCTGACTTTGTTATGCAGATAAGCAAAACCTCCAATTAGGATTACTGCTTGGGTAGTGCACAGACTTGGTCTGCCAAGATTTATGTGTTGATTGTTGCAAGCCTCTCCTCCTTCTCAGATACAGCCAGATTCCCAGTGGTTGAGCCCTGCAGATTGTCCTGCAATCCCCGTAATGCAAGATCAAAGTAGGGTCTCCTACAAAGCAACCTACAGTCCTGGGAGGAGGGGGGTGCTAGGTTCTCTTCTCCCACTAGACGACCTGGAGCTCTTTGCCCTGGAGCCTCTCCACATAGTGCTGGGCTGGCATGGTAGAAGAACAAGGTGGTCAAATATAGCTGCTTTTCTTACCAGAGGTGGGGTGCTTCAGCCTCACCTCATGTTCCAGGATTCTCTCAATTGTGTATTGTTCTTGAATAGTTGTTGTTTTTCTTGTGTTGGGGAGCAAAGCCAGGAACAATCTATGTCACCATCTTAGTGGCATTTCTGCCTTCATGAAAGCTATTTTCAACTCTGTGAATGTAAGGTAACAATAAAACAAAATTGTTCATTTATATACATGCAAATTATATCCTATCCTGTATAAGTTTATTGACTTCCTTTCATTTCCTCCAACCTCCCTCTTTTACTTCCCCCCCCCAAAAAAAAGTTGGGCTTCATGTCCACATTTATTTTAATATTCTCAATGTATAAATGCATATGTTCCTGAGATTCTTTTTTGAATAATGTAGCAATAAAGACCCGCGAATGAGAAAAAAATAGAGATTATCTATTTAAAGTTTGCTATATCATGGTAGGCAGCCTCCATGACTTGCTTTAAAAGGGAATCAGGGGATTTAGGAAGCTTCGTAGTGAAAAAAAGGGAAGACTTCAGATATGTTCTTAATGGAGATTGTTGGTGGAAACTGGAGGGAAACTGGAGGTGGGCTAACTTACATTGAGGTTTCTTTTGTGATTGGTTTGGATAGCATATTTGACCTTAGGCTGGCCCTGAGTTGGAAGGTAGCAGTCATTGACCAAGTCTTGCCTGGTCTGAGACTTTGTGGTTGGACTTTCCAGACTGGTTATGAGTGATGCTTCTATTTTCACATATGGTCAGATATTGTTTGCATATTCAGTTTCTAGTACTGCCTTTTGGCAAAGGATTATCACCAAAAGGTTAAGGTTGCAAAGGTTAAGGTTGCCTTCCCACAACATCTTCATAAGTAGCTTTTTTATGATCTTCAACCAGAAAAATCTCATAGACTAGGAAAGGCATCAGAAGTAATTTGCTTTGGAACCTCATCAAAAGTGACCTTATCAGCTCTAATGATGTTGGTCTGTTGCATTCTATTCATTCTTAAATACTTCACAGCTGCTCTCATTAGATAATCACCATGATTAAACAACAATGAAAAGGTCAAGCAGAACTTGCAGTACAGTGACTAGGGAGGTAACTGAACAATTCCTATGTGGTAAAGATCTGCATATGTAGCCTTCCTTGAATTAGTTAACTTCTCTCAAGTGACCCAAGTTCATCCATGATTTCTCCTATGTTATCTTCTAGGGGTTTTACAGTTTGGCATTTTTTGTGAATTTTTTGTGAATTATGTAAGGTCTGTACCTAGATTTTTTTTTTTTTTTGCATTTGATATCCAGTTGTTCCATCCCCATTTATTGAAGAGACTATTTTTTCCCCTTGTATTGCTTTTGCTTCTTTATCAAAGATCAATTGACTATATTTCTGGGGATCTATTTATTCTGCTCCATTGATCTATTTGTCTATTCTTTCACCATGATTACCATATTTAGAGTAAGTTTTGACTTTGGGCAGTGTCATTCCTCCAACTTTGTTCTTTTCCTTCAAAATTGTATTAGCTATTCTGAGTCTTCTTTCCATGTAAATTTTATGATCAGTTTGTTGATATCCATAAAATAACCTGAGATTTTGATTGGGATTGCATCAGATCTCCATAGATCAAGGTGGGAAGAACTGATATCTTACTCTTAGGTCTTCCTATCCATACCCATGGACTATTTCTCATTTAGTTTTTATTTGATTTCATTCATCAAGGTTTTGTAGAGATCTTATACATGTTTCTTTAGATTTATACCTAATATTTAATTCTGGAGGGTGCTAATGTAAATTTTATTATGTTTTTCATTTCAAATATCACGAACATTCATTACTGGTATATAGGAAAGCAACTGATTTTCATATATTAACTTTGTATCCTGCAACCTTGTTATAATCACTAATGTGTTCCAGGAGCTTTTTGATCAGTTCTCTTGGGTTTTCTACAAAGATGATCATGTCTCTGTGAACAAATAAAGTGTTATGTCTTCCATAACAGCCTGTTTTCCAACCCACTTACCTTTTACTTCCTTGTCTTACTGCATCAGCAGCAATAGGTTTTGATTGTTCCCATCAAGTTGAGTTAAAATCTTAATGTTTGTCCAGATCACTCATGTGCAAATAGTAACACCTAGGAAAGAGGCTGTTGAAGAGTTTTCTTCTGTTGCAGAAGCCTGTTTTTGTTGGGCTCTCAAAGGAGATTATATCTTAGAACTCAGTCAACTCATAAAGAGGAGTCATAATCTCAGAAAAATTTGTACCCATTGTGTTCAATATCAATCAATATGTTAAATCTAAAAGTATGCCTGATTTCATTTTTAAGGAATCTAGGATAAGTTTATAGAATCTTTAGTCTAGTTTGTTTTTCACTCCTTGCATAAGTAAGTTATGCCCTAATAATGAATTGTGTTCTAGCAAAATTGTATTGTGTCTTGGAATATTATCTCTTTCTGCCAATACTGAAAGCAAGTAAATGGAATCCTTTAACAGGCTCACTTGTTCTCTGAACAAATTAGAGATCACTTACATATTGTATCAAGACCAAATGACAAGAGAAATTTATCTTTTAAGTTTTTATTGAAGACCTGGGAAGAATAAGAATGGACTTCAGTAAACCCTTATGATTCCCCAGGTATACTGTTGTACCTCTCCAAAGGTATTAATTGTTCTGATTCAGAGGCACACTGAAAAGGTTAGAGGAAAGAATCACTAAAGCGGTGTTTAGTCTATGTCAGTGTAGTAAGTCAGAACCATCAGATCTGAACCCCACTCTGCACTGAGTTCCTCACTATTTCGTCGCAGTTCAATAATTCAGTTTTTTTTTTATCGGTTTCTATTTGTTTGTGATTGGTCCCTATTGTTGATAGAATCAGACCATTCATTTTCATCCACTTTTGCTCACCTTTGTGTTTCTGTTTTCTGTTGTATTGTCCAAAAGTGTTGCTTGTCATAAAAACAAGAATCACAGAGTAGAACATAGGTTATAGGTCCTATCAACCTGTTGTTTGAGCTTGCTTCACAGACTGCTGAATTTGAGGTTTTCACTGGACTACTATCCATTTGGACAAACTATGCTGTGGGTCACCAATAAATCAAAATGAGATTCTCCTTCCATCTTGGTTATTTTGTCCAAAGAACTTGGTTTTGATATAGAAGGCAATCGCTCTGGTTTTCCACTCACCAGGAGACACTTTTAGTCTATGCTTTCAGAGGTGGTTGACCATGAGGTTGAGTGCCCACAGTGACACTGACCCAACAAGCCAGGAGCAATAGGCACAAGGGGCTGTTGTGGGGACTGCATCCCGTAAAAGGGTGGATATCATCTCAATGGGCAGAACAGATCCCAACTTGGTGGAACTTGCAGGAAAACTGTGGGAATAAATAAAGGCCACCCAAATTAGAACAGGGACTATTCAGATTTTGTTAAATCAAGGGAGTCAGTCACCAATGGTTACACTTGGCAAAGACTCAAAGGCAGTCAGGTGAGTGGGAAAGCTTTAGAGTGAAAAGAAGGAAAGATTTCAGGTATACCTAATAGGGGGTTGTTGGCATGCAGAATCTGGAGGTGGGCTAACTAGAAGGGAGGAAGACACCTTATGTGATTAGTTTGGGGAGTATATTTGGCTTTCTCCAGTTGGTCATGTGTTGGAAATAGAAGTAAAAGTTAGGGCACCTGGCAGGCATTGACAAATCCTGACCCTTCTGGGCTAATAGATGTTGTGATTTGGCTTCTTGGACTGGTTGCTGTAAAAGTTTAGAGTCAGACTACCATGATTATATACAAATGGACTATGGCCAGATCATATAATTAGTCTTTCAATTAATTATAACCTCCATGTGTTTCCCTCATAACTTAAAATCTCCAGCATGTTAGTTTTCATATTTGTATGAGTCATTTTACTTTTTTGGATAATTATCTTTTAATAGTACACTTCCCAAAAGATATTTCAATGACTCCCCAGATTCAGTCAGTATCTTATGTAATAAATACCCTATGTTTCTGCTTCAGGGCTTAAAAATCTTTGATAGCTTCCTCCGCCTATGGTGTAAAGCTGAAACACATTATCCTATTATACAAAGGTTTTCTGTGATTAAACTGTTTCTTTCTCTCCAGTGTCATTTTTTGACACACATTCATGCTTACTCTATGACCAAGTGAATTATTTGCCAGTACTCTTGGAATGCTTGCTACCTCCAAAATTTTATTCATGTTCAAATATTCCTTTTTCCTAGAATGTAATCCTCCCCCTTCTACACAGGCAATCAATCTTGCCTTAATTTTAAGAATAAATCTATTCTGACCTCAACTCCCAGCTAGAATTAACCATGTTCCAGTTTGTATATTTCACATGTAAATACATCTGCAAGGACAACCAACAGTTCAGAGCAGGTTCTCTTTTTAATATCGGCCTCTAAGATCTCCTTAACGGCCTCTAAGATCTCCTTAAAGAACCGAAGTCTGAGTCTTAGTTAATTTCCAGTGTGAGGCACAAGGCAGAAATTAATCGATTGCTAAAGAAACAAATGAAGGGAGAAACTCTTGTTCTTAGTACCCCACATCATGGCAAGAATTAAATTAATTGGACAGATATTTTCCTAAGCACTGGCTAGAAATAATTGCACTAATAAGATAGAAAATTTTGTTGAAAGAAAGGTGCTAGAGAACCAGAGAAAAAAGAATAATAAAGATTGGTAGGTGAGAAAGGAATTTTGAAGAGGGGAGTGAAACATTAAGATAAAAAGATGAAAGGAAAACAAAACATGTGTCTTATACTTTACCATTTTAATAATATCCTAACCTTTTTATAAATTGAAAAAAGCATCTGGCTGTCTCTCCTATCAGTCATACTGGCTTGGGAACAGTTCCTCTTCTGTATTCATATATCTTTCAAGATTGTCATCTCTGGGTCAAAAATCTTTCAATAGAATTTATTTTATATTCTGTTTATGAAAATACTCATTCAGTTCCATTGTGTTTCTGGAAGTATCCAGGCAAATGCCTCATCTCAAACATTACCTCCATTCTACCTAAATTTTACCTTTTCCTATAACTGGATGAGCTATTTGCATGGCTTTTTTGCTTCTAATTTTTTTTAATGCCTCTTTTGTGTTAAATTAGCTGGGTTTCATTTAACCAAAAAGGCCATTTGGCAGTTAATAGAGTAGCCTTTTATTATGCCTTTACATATAGCCTTCGGTTCTGTGAATGGTTTTTAATCCTGTTAAAGGTGCAGTGTGAATCAGTATCTATTATTGATTATAAGGTTGCATAGATGAACTAGACAATGTTTAGAACTAGAGTTATGGTAAACATCCAATTTTTAGCATTTAAAAACTAATGTTTTAACTAAAACTGATAAGTAGAATAAGTTTCAGCATTAATTAGCAAAATATTTCATGAAGTAATAAATTTGATTTCAGTTAGTTTTCATATCAGTCTTCCTTATGAAAAACTATACCATAAACAGTAAAAAAACAAAAGCAAAAACAAAAAACCTCTTTAATTTTGCCAACTATTCCTTTTCATTTCACATAACCAACCTGAATTGTTGGCTCTTAGAAAAATGTTAAATAAATAAAGTTAAATATAGCATGTAAACATATAGGCCAAGCCACGAGATAGTGGTAAACAGTGTAATAATTATCCCATTAGCAGGTCTGTTCATTACCTGGGTGAGTTAAATCTCTTTAGTTACAAGTATCAGAAACCAACTTGAGAGCTTCAAAAGAAATAATATATTATAATGGTGTAGGCACACCTCTTGAAATTCAGTGTCAGACATTTAGCCAGTCATAGGAAGAACTGAAAGATGCAAACTGAAAAGCCATTGGGACCCCTGGAAATATACTCTCTGCCCCTCTCTACTCATTTCTTTATCTATATAGATTGACTTCCTCTATTTGTAGTCTGCACAACTAAATCTGCGTGCTAATGAATCCCAGGTTTACTTGTCATGGGCTCAGGTACATGAAAATGTTTGATTCTGTCTTGGTCCTGCTTCAACCAGGAGGGCTTTGGATTGGAGAAGCACAGGCCTGTCCCTGGTCTTGTCAATTGTAACTGTTGGTTGTGGCCACTGTGAACAAATAGGAACCTGTGTTTGTTAAGCTGAAGGGGTGGTTAGAGAGGCTAGTTAAGGAAGATATTGAAGACATGGCAGATACTCCAAAAGGTGCATGATACCTTGTCCCTATCGTGTAATTTCTGTACCTTTTTGGCCTATCTAAAGACCTTCATGTTTTATTTAGGTGTTTTAATATTAACAGGATGTATGATAGAAGTGGACACATTTTGTCCTTTTTCTTCTAACACATTTATTTGGTTACATTATAATTTTGTGCTGAATACGCTAGAGGATCCAAATATTGATATGATCTCATTGCTTTTTAATACATTATTGCTACTTGAGAAATATACACAGATAACATTCATTATAGACGTATAAAAGTGTGCTAGGCATCACAGAAAAGGAAAGTGTACATTTTAGTTTGAAGGACTAGAAAGATCTTTCAACTTTCATTTTTCTTTACTCCTCAGTCACCTTTTTGGGTATACTTGACCCCTTTTATCTCCTTCTCTCTCTTGAATAATGCATTATTGAGCTGGGTGTGAGGTGAAGATTTCATCTATGTCTTTAGGTTTTGTATTCTGTAGATCACCACACTGGAGGCTTTATTTTTCAGAGAAAACAGATGTTTGAGGAAATTCCTTGCACATCTAATTCCATCTTGGTGTCAACATCCTAGAAGACCCAAAATGCCACATCCATAGACCCAAAAAGTCTTTCAGAGTGGCAATAATTCTCCCTTTTTCCTTTTGTATCTTTAACAGTAAAGAAGGCAGTGTTTTGAGATGAAGACAGACTTGGAGAAAGAATCAGATCCAGATCTTACCTTGCTAGCTCCCTAGGCTAAAAGAAGAAGGGGGATAGACCAAAAATATTTACTGAAAACATTTGTACTCTAGATGCCTGAGTAACCTGAGGGCCAATATAATGTGAAAGAAATTATTCTTTATGTAGGATTTAATTATATATTATACATTTCCGTTTAATGGGTAGCCCCTGGATGTTGGGGATCTGATATGCAACTGGGTCTACTCGAATATTCTCCTCTGTTCTTTCATCTAATGCATATTTGATGGGTCCATCTTTATTTTATCTTAGGGCTTCTGGTCACAAGAAAAACAGGGTTCTTCTGAAGAGCTCATGAGAGCAATGTAATGATGGTATATTAGACAATGTACTAGCAAAGCTCATCTAATGTGTCCTCTCACATGTACATATTTCAGCAGCATTTGGTGAGGATTTGGTTTGGCTATTCTGTCACTTCTAAGTGCACACATATACCCATATTTTCTCATTTACCTTTGCTGTACTTCTTGGTTACCTTGAGTCCTAGAAAAATCCCTATCCAGTCTCAGATGTGATATAGTCCAAACCCCAGCTTATTTAATTCATGTATTCATTCAACAAATATTTTTCAAGCTCCTTTCCCATCCCAGGCACCATTTAACATAATGGGGAAATACTGGGAACAAAACAGACAAAACAAATAGCATAATTTTAGGGACTGTTAGTTTCTATGAAGAAGACAAAAACAGGATAATATGATAAAGGGGAGAAGTGGTTCTTTAGATAGGGAGACCCTGAGATGAGGCAATAATATTGGAGCTGAGACTAAGTGATAAGAAACTAGCCAAGCAAAGATCATTGGGTAGACTCTGCAAAAGCAAGTACAACAGCTCTGAGATAGGATAAATTTTACATGCTGAAGGACAGAAAGCTGGCCATGAAACTAGAACTTATAAGGTAAAGTTGGAGAGGAACAAGGACCAGGTCATGTAGGGCCCTAGGAGGATCATGAGGCAAGAACAGTAAAGTGACTAGTTAACAAAAGAAAAGAAAAAATGAAAAGGAAACCCTATCTAGTATTAATACCCTACTATACAATTGAGAAGGATAAAAGTAAAATCAAAAATAGTTCCTTTATTCTAGTAGCCTAAAGGTCTAATGGGAGACATATACACACACAAAAAAAACTTTAATAAAATATTATCTGGAGATGGAGATGTACTGTACACAGATTTCTAGGATCTTCAAAAATGAATCCAAATAGTATTTACCCCTTTTTTATTTTGTGGTGTGTATCCACAATGCAGGAACTTGAGACTTTATAAATTTTATTGAGCTTTAGAGGAGACAATTTCAGTGAATATGAAATAGAATAGTGTAGAACTTTATAATCTTCTCTTTGAAGATAGGGGAGCACAGGCTAAAAGCTAAATGGCTATGGAAATTGGTCAAGAGTTTTGTAGACAGGAGTGATTCCCTTATTTGTATGTACTGGAAAGACTTGCCAATAGAGAAAAATGTTTGAAGAGCTATGAGAGAGGAGAGAGAAGACAATTAATGGAGTAGCATCTCCTTGAGGATAGCTGAAGGTGAAATTAATACACATTTAAGCATTTGCCTTGGGGTAAACCTTACTTTGGAAGAGTGTGAAGATGGGTAAGTATAACATTAGAAAGGAGGAAGCATGAAAATCTCTTGTGAAGAAAGGGGAAGTTGAAAGTAGAGGTAGATTAATTAGAGTATGATAATCTTAAATTCCCACAGATTATTTAGGGGCAAACAACAACAACAACAACAACTAAAGGATAAGAAAGAGGGTGGATAGTAGATGATAATAAGGAAGGACCAGCATTCCAGAGAGAAAAATTATGACATATACAAGGGACTTCAAATTCAGTATATCTGATGTGTGGGCAAGGGAGTGTGGGAATGAGAGTGTGTAGAAGAAAAGGACTTTTGTGATGAGAGTCCTTTAAAAACCCTCTAATTCCTACTGTAAAGAAACAGCCTACTTCACTTCACTTTAACGGTATGTTCTTTGCTCAAGGTCTTTTTTTCACCCCATTTAATGACTTTAAGTCAAGACTCAGCTGTAGTTTCTGAGGACAAAAGACTCATGGAAAAATTGTGTCATGCTTGCTGTAAGCCCACTGGGCCCTCTCAGTCTTAGCATTCCCTAGGTGGTTTTGGAGCACTCTAACAACCTAGTTTGTGAACTTTGACTCTCCCCATATGAGGGTTGGGTATAGCTGATATGAGCACAGGGTAGAGAGGACTTCATGGAAGCAGCATCACACCTCTTTACTTTCTGGTCCTACTGATTCTGAGGCTTGATTTACACTTTGCTTTTAGCAAATTGTACAAATACAAATCCTGGGTACTGATTCTGTCAAACTACTAGTGTGAGGTCAGTGTGTTAATGGACCCACCCTCCCCTCCTTAACTGCTTTATCCCATGGTTTTTTACTTTGGAGTGCTGGTGTGCTTTTTTCCTATCATAGTCCAAGTTTCTGTATTTCTCAAATGGTAAATATTTTTAAATTGTACAATAAAAACATTTTCAATGTAAAATAATGACATATACATCTTTCACTGAATTTTTCTTTCATGCTACTAAAATGACTTAATACAGAAGCATCTGTGTCCTATTTAATAGGGAGATTTGGGGTCAAGTCTGTGTACCATAATTACAAACATAAAATCCATTTTACTCTTAATATTTTTGTCTTAGAATTTGAATGCTAAATGCCTCAATTTATTTGCATTTGCTGCCCAAGAAATAGCATTTCATTGTAACAAAACTTGGAACTTATATTTTGATTCTGTAGCTAGCCCTATGTCTTGCCATCTGCTGGCCAAAAAAGTAGTTAGTTGTAATTTTGTACATGACACCTACTCAAAAACATGTATTTAAGGGCAAACTCTTGTAAGTATAGCATTTTATTCAGTTTGTCCAAATGTATACCAAATTTGGAAATTCCATTTTCCTACCAGAGGAAAGAATATTTTACAAATAAATTGACAACCCATAATCCTAATTTCCACTTGAAAGTGATATACAAAGTGATTTGTATATCATACTGTAGGAAGCAAGAAATTTACCATGTTAAGTTCACCTACAAAACTGAAATAAGAATAAAAATGTTCTGTTGTAAAATGATATGTGAACAATCAATAGGATAAAAAGTTTAGACTCCAGGAACAAAACTCTGGATGTCAGATCAATTAACCAATATGTAAGTAAATAAATACATAACCCTAGAATATTTGCAGCCATATTAACTCTTTTTTATGAAATATGGTATCTAAATGGATCAGAGATATCATAATTAATTTCAGGTCATCTACACTATTCAATAAGTTTGGTGGTGTACTTTAGCCAGATTCCTAATTTTTTGTATGCCCCCCCAAAACAATTATGAACAATCATGTTCCCCTTATACATTAGGTTAGAATGTAAAATTTTGTCATATTTAATTACAAATGATAGGTTTCTGCAATACTGTAGATATTAACACCTTAAGTTTTCAATTTATTTTGTTAGAAAAATATTCAACTATATTCTGAACTCAAGAGAACAGTACAATAAATTATCCAAATTCAACAATTATTTGGATTTTACTTCAATTAACCCTATTTTTCTTTTTGAGGCATCATAAAATGAACCCCAGAAATCATACTCTATTTCAGTATATGTTTCTAAATAATATGGACTTTTCTATTATAACCATTATCCTACCTGACAAATTAATGGTAAGTACTTGGTATCATCTGATAGTTCATAGTGAAATTTTTGTTTCTTTAAATACATTTTTAAAATTATTTTATTCAAAACAAGATCCCCCTAGGATCACACATGCTATTGGTGTTATAGCTCTTAAATCTTTTTAATTATAAATGTTCCTCTTTCCTTTTCATTCTTTGTGCTACCAATTCTTTACAGAAACAGAATCAGTTACCCTCTAGAATGATCCACAATTTGTCAGTTTGCTTCTTTGAAGTATTATTTACCTTGTTCTTCTATCCCCTATATTTTCTATAAATGTAAGCATTATCTAAGCTAAAATCAGGGAAAAGTATGTTGGCAAGCATGCTGCAAAAAGTGTGTGTGAGGTGTTTTACATAGCATATTATTGGAAAGACAAAGAGTGATTTCACCCTTTTTAGAAATACAAAGATTTCAGTGGGTTCAAATGATGACAATTGGTCTCCTCCACTGGAAAAGTCTGTTATCATTCTGTCCTTTTACACACATTGATGATCATTATTTTTAAAAAATGGTGTACACAACTATAACAAGCATTAGGACAACAAAATTAAGACAACAAAATTATAAACTTTGATAAAAACAGTTATGTAAAAAAATCATTGCAAACGCACATCTTAAAGATCTAGAGGAGACAAGTTTTGGTGACTTAATTAAAGACATGGTGAAACTGTCAGATTCAGTGCACCCTCAGGAGACAATGCACTGTAAGTTTTGAGAATGATTGTTAGATTCATGTCTTTTTTTTTTTATTTAAGATTTTATTTATTAGAGGGAGAGGGCCAAGCAGACTCTGTGCTGAGCTAGGAGCCTGATGTGCAGGGCTCCATTCCAGGACTCTGAGATCATGACCTGAGCGAAAGTCAGACAGACACTTTACCACCTGAGCCACCCAGGAATCCCCATGCCTGTCTTGTCTTTTTCTTTTTCTTTCTTTCTTTTTCTTTCTTTCTTCCTTCCTTCCTTCCCTTTCCTCTTCTTTCTCTTCTTTTTCTTTCCTTTCTCTCTCTTTTTTTTAAGATTTTATTTATTCATTTGAGAGAGAGACAGCGAGAGAGGGAACTCAAGCAGGGGGAGTGGGAGAGGAAGAAGCAGGCTCCCAGAGGAGGAGCCTGATGTGGGGCTCAATCCCAGAACTCCAGGATCACGCCCTGAGCCGAAGGCAGACACTGAGTGACTGAACCACCCAGGGGCCCCCACATGTCTTTCTTTTTAAATGAGAAGCACAATTGTGGAAGGACAGAATGGAAAAGCATTAAGCCTTTTCTCACAGGTTCCTGGCTTCTCAGACAGATCAGCAGTAGAGCAGAGTAAAAAAGGCATTCTTATTCCCTCAAAAACTCCCCATACATCATGTAAAGGGTATACAAAATACTGTTTTAATTCTGTTGACCTAAGTCACAAACATTGGTGTAGAATAAGAATTGATAGATATAAATGATTTGTAAGGTAACATTGCTAATTGTGAACATGAAAATGTAGCATGACTGAAAATCTCATGTCTAAGCCATTTTAAACTTAATCTTGACATCTCTCTTTCCAGAGAGGTTTTTTTTTTCCCTTTTGTCACATTATTTTAAAATACAGGGATCCTACAATATGAAAAGCTAAGAATGAATATTTATATATTTTCCTTATTCTTTTTACAGGAGACTAACACAGAAAAGGGTGAGAAATCAGAGTTTCAGAGAGGATATAAAAACATCTGCTTTTTACTTTTAGATTATACATTTGGATTAAGATTGCCCAATTTAGTTGCCTCGGTACATTGATTTTTCCCTAATTCCTTGGAGTTCCACAAATGCACTGAAACACTGAACTTAATTTATACTGGATCAAGTCAATACCAGATTTTTTTTAATGAAGCAGCCTAAAAAGGCAATGACTGTTCCTCCTACACCTCTTTCCCTCTATTGTTCCCTCTCTCTTCCAGAACACAGGCTTTCAAAAGGTCATTCTCCACTGATTACTGAATTGTCAGGGTTTTCCAGAGAAATAGAACTATGAAGATACATATAAAGAGATTATAAGAAATTGCTCACAATTATGGAAGCTGAGATGTCCCAATATCTGTAGTCTGAAGATCTGAGAACCAGGAGTCCAGTATTCCAGCTTATGACCATCAGGCAGAGAGCAAAATCTCTCTTGCTCAACTTTTTTGTTCTACTTAATCCTTCACTGGACTGGAGGGAAGCCCTCCCATTTGGGGAAAATAATCTGCTTTGTTCAGTCTATTAATTCAAGTGTTAATTGCATCCAGAAACACCTTCATAGACACATCCAAAATAATGTTTATATATCTGAGCACCACGTGACCCACTCAAGCTGAGGCATGAAATTAACCATCATGATCAAACGTAAAGTCTCTTGTGTTCTAGCAAGAAAAGATTGGCGGAGGGGGGTGCGTCCCCAAACAAATTAACAATAACAGGTCTGCTTAACTAAGGTTGTCCTTCAATAAACAACTGCTTTGATGTCAGTGCTGTCAGTTATTTCATTCTAAAATATGAAGAAGATTTTAACTCACTGAGAGTCCCCAATAGATCTTCTATGAGAGAATAGAGCAGTTTGGGTTGAAGCATTTCAAGAGGGTTTCATGGAAGAAGGGACTTAAGCCTTGAAATGAGTGAGGATTGAATCAACAGAGAAATGCACAAATCCTGCCCTACAGTTGCATTGCATTAGGGTCAGATCACATGTTAACAAATAGCCTCAGCAAACAACACAATATGCCAGTGAATATTTTGTATTCCCAATTCTCAGATTTGGTCTCTGAGAGAAAATTAGTTCATATTTACTGTCATATCTTTTTCATCAATTGCCTTGAGCTCCTTCAAAGGAATGTACTATGGAAATAGAAGTAATTTCTATTCTGCCTCCCTCATAAGTTTATCCATTTCTTTTTTCTGTTCAGCTTGTCATTAGATATGTTAAACTAAGGGTTAGCTTAAGTTCTTGATCTGTGGCTATATTTTTAAGAATAATACATTAGGTGAGACCGTTCAAATAGTGAAACTGTTTTTTTTCTTCCCTTTCCTTGACTTTCAGTCATATGAATCTATCAGAAGAATTTTCAGTAGGAAATGGACCTGAGAACATAGAATGTGTTGGCTATCTGATAAACCTTGAGTGATCTGTTTTAATACAGCTAAAAGGTCTTTATCTGAAAAATGTATATCTCAGTTTCTCAGGGTTAAAGGAGAGATCATGACTTTTGTCTGAGTAAACATGTCAAGCATTGAAAGTCATAAATGTTAGTCATATATGAAAATAATAAATGTAAGTCTTGGTAGATGCTACCTTTCATTGTATCAAACTACAGGTATACCTCTTTTTATTGTACTTCACTTTACTGCATTTCGCAGATACTTTGATTTTTAAAAACTGAAGGTTTATGGCAACCTGCGTTGAGCAAGTCTATCAAGTACTTTTTTCAACAGGATTAGCTTACTTCATGTCTTTGTGCCATATCTTGGTTATCTCACAATATTTAAAATATTTTCATGATTATTGTATTTGTTATGGTGATGTGTGATCTATTATCTTTGATGTTACCATTGTAATTGTTTTGGGACACTATGAACCATGCCCATATAAGATGGGGAACTTATTCGATAAATGTTGTGTCAGGCTGCTCCACTGACTGTGTGTTCCCTTGTCTCACCTCCTCTCCTCAGGTCTTCCTATTTCCTGAGACATAACAATTTGAAATCAGGTCATTTTATAACCCTGCAATGGCCTCTCAGTGTCAAAATGAAAGGAAGAGCTACACATCCCTTACTTTAAATCAAAAGCTAGAAATGATAAAACTTAGTGAAGAAGGCATGTCTAAAGCGGAGAAAGACCAAACAGCCAGGTTGTGAATGCAAAGGAAAAGTTCTTAAAGGCAATTAAAAGTACTACTACATTGAACACATGAATGATAAGAAAGTAAAACAACCTTATTGCTGATATGGAGAAAGTTACAGGGGTCTGGATAGAAGATTAGACCAACCACAACATTCCCTTTAACCAAAGACTAATTCAAAGCAAAATCCTAACTCTCTTCTATTCCGTGGAGGCTGACAGAGGTGAGGAAGCTGCAGAACAAAAGTTGGAAGCTAGCAGAAACTGGTTCATGAGGTTCAAGGAAAGAAGCCATCTTCAGTAACATAATACTGCAAGGTGAAGCAGCAAGTTATTCAAAAGATCTAACTAAGGGAACGTGGCTACACTAAACAACTGATTTTTCAATGTAGACAAAATAGCCTTCTACTGGAAGAAGATGCCATCTAGGACTTTCGTAGCTAGAGAGAAGTCAGTGCCTGGCTTCAAAGCTTCAAAGAACAGGCTGACTCTTGTTAGGGGGCTAATGCAGCTGGCAAATTTAAGTTGAAACCAATACCATACCAAAAATCTTAGGGCCCTTAAGAATTATGCTACATCTATTCTGCCTGTGCTCTAGAAATGGAACAAGAAAGCCTGGATGACAGCACTTCTGTTTACATGGTTTACTTGAATATTTTAAGCTCACTGTTGAGACCCACTGTTCATAAAAAAAAGAAATCCTTTCAAAATATTATACTTCATCACCTAAGAGCTTTGATGGAGATATACAGTGGGATAAATGTTGTTTTTATACCTCCTAATACAACATCCATTTTGCAGTCCATGGAGCAAGGAGTAATTTTGACTTCAAGTCTTGAGAAAAACATTTCAGAAGGCTATGGTTGCTATAGATAGCAACTCCTCTGATGGATCTGGTCAAAGTCAATTGAAAATCTTCTGGAAAGAATTCACCATTCTAGATGCCATTAAAAACATTTGTGATTCATGGGAAGAGGTCAAAATGTCAACATGAACAGGAGTTTGGAAGAAGTTAATTCCAACCCTTATAGATGACTTTGAGGGGTTCAACACTTCAGTGGAGGAAGTCACAGCAGATGTGGTAGGGACAGCAAGACCAACTAGAAGTGGAACCTGAAGATGTAACTGAATTGATGCAATCTCATGATAAAGTTTTCACATATGAGGAATTGCTTCTTATGGATGAACAAAGAAAGTGATTTCTTGAGATGCAGATTGTTGAAATGACAAAGAATTTAGAATAGTACATAAAATTAGTTGATAAAGCAGCTACAGGGTTTGAGAGGATGGACTTCAAATTTCAAAAAAAGTTCTGTGCTAAAATGCTATCAAACAGCATCACATGCTACAAGAAATCATTTGTGAAAGACTCATTCCATGTGGCAAACTTCACTGTTGATTTAAGAAATTGCCACAGCCACCCCAACCTTCAGCAACCACCACCCTAATCAGTCAGCAGCCATCCGGCAAGGCAAAACCCTCTACCAGCACAAGTTCACATGCTAGCTTTTTTTTTTTTTTTTTTTTTTTACCAATAAGGTAACTTTTAAAGTATGTACATTTTTTAAAAGTAGGCTACAGTATAGTATGAAGATGACCTTTATATATACTAGGAAACCAAAAATGTTATTTGACTCACTACATTGTAATAGTAATTTTATTGTGGTGGTCTGGAACTAAACCCACAATATCTCCAAGGTATGCCTTTATTTAACAAATTATCAGTGAATTTCTATATCATTCCTACAATTTAAGGCATATAATGATTTTGCCAATTTTCAGGAATAATCATAGATGAGAAATGTATTAATTAGTACTTAGTTTTCAGTTTTATTAAATGTAAAACTTATGGAAAGAAGTCTTTTTTCTAACCAACTTTGAACTAGGTTTTGTTGTTTTTTTTTTTTTTTCTTGGCTTTTAGTTGTTTTAATTATTTTTGCTCTTGAAATCTAAGCAATCACATTTACAAGGATTTGTATTAAAAATTGAAAAATCTTGAGCTCATATAAACCAATTTAATAATGGATGTGCAGGGGCGCCTGGGTAGCGCAGTCGTTAAGCGTCTGCCTTCGGCTCAGGGCGTGATCCCGGCGTACCGGGATCGAGCCCCACATCGGGCTCCTCTGCTAGGAGCCTGCTTCTTCCTCTCCCACTCCCCCTGCTGTGTTCCCTCTCTCGCTGGCTGTCTCTCTGTCACATAAATAAATAAAATCTTTAAAAAAAAAAAAATAATGGATGTGCAAAATATCCTACGGAAAATAAATGAACAATACTTTGCTTTAGTGTATATTACTAAGAAAAAAAGGCTAAAATAAATTAAAAATTCAGTTTTAGGTCTCCTTTTCTAACACTCAGAAAACAGGTTGAATAAAGAAATTTGAAGGCAGTATTTTAAGAACTCACCAACCTGGCTATTGATAAACTCAGTAGGAATATCCACCAACTCTCTAAGTTCCCCTTACTGGGGTTTCATTTCCTCAGGAAATAATTTTGAAAAAGAAATCATAGGTTTTGGTTTCATCTTGTCATCTCCACCCTCCATGAATATTGAGCAGAACTAATAAGGCACAGCTAAAACAAACTGAAAAATATGGTACTAACTGGTCATCTCTATACTTGGCCCAATGGTTCCCAACTGGTAGAATAAATAAATACAGATGTTTTGGTAAGTAGTTCCTGGAGTCTATATTTTTCTTTGGTCATTTTTGTCATCTTGGTTTACTCTATATGTGAATCATACCACAGAGAGTACAGACTTTGGAGGAAATCAGACTGTATTCAAATCCCTAATTGTTCAATTTTTACATTGCCTTATCTGGGGAAGATTATCTAACCTTTATTCACCTAAGTTTACTTTATTCTAGTTATGCATGTTTTTTTTTAAAGATTTTATTTATTTATTTGACAGAGATAGAGACAGCCAGCGAGAGAGGGAACACAAGCAGGGGGAGTGGGAGAGGAAGAAGCAGGCTCATAGCGGAGGAACCGGATGTGGGGCTCGATCCCACAACGCCGGGATCACGCCCTGAGCCGAAGGCAGCGCTTAACCGCTGTGCCACCCAGGCGCCCCTCTAGTTATGCATGTTAGTTAAGGCCTGAGCACATTGTTCAAAATTCATGCTGCACTGTGCCCCTTAACCACTTCTTTCACACACTTTTTATACTTCAAAACAGTCATAAATATAAAAAATAGTCATAGTATAAAGAACCATTTTCTTTTATATTCTTATATTTTTCTTCAAAATAGTTCATATTCATGTACCCATTTTGATTACCTAATACATCTCATTTATGGGTCTCCTATGTGCCAGACAGTGCCAAATCCTGAGAATACGATCCCTGCTCTCAAGCAGTTTACAGTGTATTAGGGAAGAGTAAAGAAAAAAGATTATAATGGATACATAATCAGAGTCCTTAAGAAAGAACAAAGTGAGAGGCTAATTGTACTAGAGTATCTGTTTACATTTTTTTTTTTAATGTTTGAAGGAGGCCTTGGAGACCAAAAAGTGTTCCTCAAATAGAAAACCAGGAAAGACAGGAAAAGAAAATGTTGAGCACAATGAACAGCTTATGCAAAGACATAGAGATGTGAAATTTTAGCATATCAATCCTAGCAACCATACTCTCCAATCAATTGTAAATCTATTGCTACTTATGAGTGTTCTTGGTTCCTTCATACATTCTCTGTGTATGACTTACAAAGCAATCATTTTATGTAGGTATCAATGTTGATTTTATATCTAGAGAGAACTGGTATCTGAAAGAATACCCCAGTTAATTAATTTAATTGCACCTCATCTCTATTTTTAAATTTTAAGTTAATATATTTTTTCATATAGTACAGTCATATTACATCAAAAAGTTTCCTTCTCAGAGCCACCCACTTGTTACATCATTGTTGTTAGTCTCTTGTTTTTGTCTACAGTTATTTTATAAATAGGCTATCAAATATTCTTATGTTCTTTTTTACTCTACAATAAATCCTTGAGATCTTTCCATAACAGCACAAAAAAATTATGTTTTTAACTACTGTAATTTAATAGTCTTCTAACAATAGACATGCAGAAATGAGTATCTTTTTACATTTTATTTCACCCATGTGTGAAATGTCTCTATAGGCTAAATCTAAAATAAAATTTGGGGGTTAAAGAACAGCTAAAATTATGTTCAACATTGCCAAACTACTTTTCATACTGGCTACATTGCCCATTGTACCCATATTGAAGCCAGCAATATACAGGGTGTCTGTTTTCCGATAGCCTGGGCAACAATGTGAGTTATTTCTTATGTATTTTGCGGGTTATTTTGTAATCTGGTGTATCTAGGTAGATGGAATATTCTTTGTTCTTTCTTCAGCTCTCATATACATATATAAGGTCTTTGAGTATAATTTTGTATGTTTTCATATATGTAGGAATGAACATATTTTTATTACTTTAAGAATCATTTTTATTTTTTATGATATGCTTGTTCTCAAACATTCCCCCTTTTTTCCCTTTTAGGTTTTGATCCTGTTCTAAAGCAGTTATAGGTATTCTTTATATATTAAAATCAATATATTAATACATAAAGCAAGTATCTTAACCATACTTAAAAGGTCCATTTTTCTTCTATGATTACTAGAGTATTTTACAGTCAATACAGATTTTCTTTCATACCAATACCCACACTCATAATTTCCAAATGTGAAATTCTAATAGTAAATGGAAATAGCAATAAAAGATGGTAGGTATGCTTAAACTCAACCTTGATATTAGTGCTATTAATTTTTTATTACTGAAAAGAAAAAAATTAATGAGTGTCTGCTTCAATGTAATGAATTTCATCTATATAGATTTCAATTTTATTTTGAGATGACATTTTAATGAGAAGTGTAAGTGAATCAGAAAAAAAACATTAGTTACTAACATTTGAAATAAGTCATCTGCAGAGCGTTTTGAAGGGGGTGGTCAGTAAAGAGGTTGATGTGTTGATCATTTTCTGTAGAATATTCTATGAAAACATCTTTAGATGATTTCAAAGGAGGACATACCATTTCAGGCAAAAAAGAGCTTCTGGTATTTTTTAGAATACTTTTCTCTACCACACACTGTGACCATAATGGCAAAATGCATGGTAGCACTATGGTAGCAGAATGAAAGATGGCCTTATAGAAAGGATCTAAAGTAACTATATTAAGTAATATGATTGTGTGTGAGTATTCCTTCCCCATCAAGTTTCACTGACATCAGTGGTGCAGCCATCTTGTTCATTTTCATATAGCTTTACATATTTAATTAGAAATGTAAATACTCCACATAACCAATTTTATTGCATAATAGAAATGTTTTAATACTGTACCAAAAGCTCAAACGTGTTTAGCAATTTATTTTTAAAATACTCTAAATTGATAACATGCAGAAACCAGCAAGTTTTAAGATGACATAATTTGAAATAGTCATGGCATGCTACCATTTAAAAATAACACATTCTCTGTGCTGTGTATTTGTTAAGTAAATCATAAGGTTTTTACACAGTACTAATGATTCTCCCTGAGCATACTGTGAAAGTTCAATCATTAAACCATTCATTACCAGATGCCAAGAAGAAGTAGAAGCTAACCCTGCTGGAGCTCCAATTTTTGGCCAAAGCAGATTCCAAAAACAGTGAGAAATTAAAAGCTTTGTTGATTGGATTACTAAAACACATAATGGTCAAAATGAAGTTCAAAATGCAACTATTTCAGAAATCTGTAGTTTTCCTGGATACAAAACTAAGAAAAATAAAATTCTTTGGACTTTTCAATAACCTAATATTCTATTCTTTTAAATACACACATATAATACCACAATTCCTACCATTTCTATGTTTGCTTTGAATCTTTTCCAAACTAACAATATTTATATTTCATTGTTTTGTTTAAAGGCATTCAGTTTTGTATGCTTTCACTGGTAACACAAAAAGAGAGAGAGAGAGAGACAAGTATTTTTCTACATTTATAAATGGGTGAGACAGTTCTAGTAACATCAATAATTATGTTTATTACCCTTGTGACTCTTAGACGAGCATATATTTTACCATGTTTCTGTTGTGACTAATTTTGGAAACTCAGAAAAAGCAACCTAAGCAGGCAGAGATGCTTTGGTATACCTACCAAATAGGAAATGTACAATAACGGTCCCCCAAGATAATGACAGTGTTCTCTGGTGTGAGTTCTGAGTAACCCTCATAGGTTTAGATTTTTGCTCATCTTTATAGAGCACTAATCCTGTGTGTCTTCCCTGGATAGCCTCACCTTCCATTCATCTCCACTAAATCCATTCCTGGACCAGAGAAGAGGCTAGTAATAGGAAATGAACATGTAATTATTATGGTATCAATACTGTGCTCTTTTGTTGTACTATTACTATTTTCACATACTAACTCTGTAAAGACATTTTCACCTGCCCCTTTAAAGTTAAGAAAATTGAGATGTAGAAAGAATAAGTTATCCTGCTCAGATTACTCAATTAAAATTCAGGGCAGAAATTGAAACCCAAAGTCTGTGAGAGGTCAGAGTCCTGGCTTTTAGCCTGTTTTTCTCCCTTAGATAACAGATTCTAAACATGTGTATTAATGACTATACATGTCTTCAAAGGTAAAATAACCATGTTTGGTATTTTGGACTCTGCAATGTGGGGCTTTTATAACTTAGTAGACTGGGTCAAATAAAACCCATTGATATACCTATGACAACTCCATGTGAAGGCTTTTGAAAATATTATTTAAAACTGTGATAGACTTCCTAAAATGTAATGTATTATAAACAAATAAAATAAACCTCCACAGGTCATTTGAAAATCAAATGATTTTCACACACAGGTATCTTTTACAAAGATGGTATTCACCCCAAAAAGTCAAACTACCCTATAAACCAAAATATACTTAAATTCAAGTTGTTGTTTTTTTTTTTTTTTTGCTTCTAAGTTTGTAGCAGACTATATTTACTGCCAAAAATTAAACTTGAGATATTATAATGGTAATAAAAATGTCATGTAGGATTTGCTTATGTACTTTTAAATGATATTAAAAGTGAGTTGTAAACTGGACTGCATAAAAGAAAAATGTGGATGGCTATTGATCTTTAAATGAGAAGGTTTCACCATTGCTGTGGTAGAGAGGCTTGCCACAGGAATGTAGAGAGCTAACTAATGTCCAAACTTAAAGATGAAGTGGCCCATTTTTAGACAATTAGAGGGTTGAAATACTGTTTTCTCATCTTAGAATTCTATAGCATAGTATTGTAAAGGGCCATTTCAAATGATTAAGTAAATCTTTGACCTTGAAATGTGGGTCAAATTTATGAGAAAGAGAAGAATAGGGTTGAATATGTATCTGAGGAATTTACACAACATAGTGAAATATGACAGAGACCACAATGCCTAAACCTATGCTTTCCTCAACTGTCATAGGGGGAAAAAATGATTGATCTCCCTTATACCTATGTGGATATAACCCAAGATGTCTTAGTCAATCTCATCTAGGCCACAAAAGCATGATAGTGGGTATACAGCAAAGCTCCCAAAATTAATTTTAACCTGACAGTGGTAAAAATGTTTTTTTATGTGGATCATTTACTCCTACATTTTTTATCATTTCATTATATATAAGTCATCATGATTTTTATATATCATTCTAAGACTCTGCAACAGAAAAATTTGTACAAAAATATGTCTAGTTGGGGCGCGCCTGGGTGGCACAGCGGTTAAGCGTCTGCCTTCGGCTCAGGGCATGATCCCGGCGATCTGGGATCGAGCCCCACATCAGGCTCTTCTGCTATGAGCTTGCTTCTTCCTCTCCCACTCCCCCTGCTTGTGTTCCCTCTCTCGCTGGCTGTCTCTATCTCTGTCAAATAAATAAATAAAATCTTTAAAAAAAAATATGTCTAGTTTTAAAAGAAGAGGTAAAATGTGTGTTCCCAGCAAGTAGAGTGAATCCCAAACAACTTTCATGTGAATAATACCATGCTATTGCTCAGAGGGCCTGAATATCGTCAGTGGTCTCGGATCTAATTATCTTCCATGATGGAGAGGAAGAGGTTTTTGTACCAGAGGCCATTCATTCTTGAGATACCATGATGTTTATGTAAATTTTACATTTTTAAGATCAGGAAATACACTGATCTGTGACTACACTTAGGTATTCTTTTAGTATTTCCTGGTCACTGACTATTCATTTAGCTACAATTTCAAATCGTATAAAAATACATCCCGTAGTGCCTGATTTTAATGCTGTACCTTAGAACAAATTTTGCCATTACACATGTCAATTCTAAAGCTGGTTCCTTTTGCTGTTTCATTGTGAAATTCACTCCCATGGCAACTCAGTATTTTATACTTATCTTTGAATTCCATGTTCCTATTTAATCATTTGGATTTTACTATAAACATTATCATAACAAATGTGTTTAGTAATATTTATATTTATGGTATTGCTATACATTCTCTCTCGCTATCAGCAGAGAAGAGAGACTCTTTACTCCTGTTCTCAGGCCCTCTGAATCATGTTGCGGTTCTGGAAATTCTCCCTCTGGCTTCATATTTAGGATCAAGAGAGAACATATTCTCCACTCTTCCTCACTCTTTAGTTCCCATTCTCCATTCCTTTTAAGTCCTGAAAAGATTCCTCTCTCATCCTCCCTAAAGAACAGCACGCTTGTGAGGCAACAGTATGGCTTCCATATACCTTTATATCAGTTACCAAGAAAAACTTCAGCCTTTCCTTGCATTCATGCCACTAGGACACCTGCACTAGTTTGACTGATATCACATATATTAACATCATTTTCCAATTCTTAGAGTCAGTCTCTTCTCAGAAGCCCATGTTGCAAACCTGATCTAGGAAAGCACCCTATCTAGGCCTTATTCTCTTGTATCCATAAGCATGACTCAAGGAAAATCACATCAACTCTTTGAGCCACATTTTCTCTCTACGAGACAATGGGATTATTACAGGACAAATTATGAAGCTACACGAGCATTAACTGGTCAGCTGGACATATATTGAGCAGTGATCTGTCACCTATTTGATATCATGACTTAACCTTTTGAATTTATTTGTGGAATAGTGATTATATTTAAAGGGTCTATAAAGATAACATGTGACATAAAAATAGCCTCCCTTCTCAGTGAGTTAAATATGAGAGTAACCTTTAGTCTTTTATTAAGCAGATAAACCAGGAAATATTTTGATGAGAGAAAATGAAATGAAAATTAACTAGCATTTGCTAGTTATAATAAATGTTAACCTAATAATAGGAAAGAATGTTTTTCTATCTAATCATTGTGTTATAAATCCTCTAGTATGAAATTCAGAAAAATCTCTCTACCTGATGCCTTTCCTTAGTAGCTGACTTACTGAACCAAAAAAGTCAAGTCATGCTAGAGAAGTGGTTCTCAAATCCCATGTACAGATTTGTTACGACACTTGGAATGTTAACTTATTTCTGACTACAGACCTAAGGAAACAGCACCACCGTGTCAGCACTTTAAATACTTCCCATGTTCTGTCAAAGATTGTGATAAAAAGCCAGACTCAGGAATATTATCTATTGACCTAATCTTTAAAGAATTAGTTCTATTACATAGCCTATAAATTGCTACATATAAAAGACAAATAGAAATTTTGATAATTTCAATGAGTGTAAATCCGTATCAAAAATCAAAAAATGTGTAATTACCTTATGTGTATAATTGAAGTTTAGTAAGAGAGTAGAACTTAAAAGTCTTCACCAAAAAAAGAAAATAAGAAGGCAAATAAATATGTGAGGCAATCAATGTGTTAACCCTGTGGGTGAATTCTTTTACGATGTATATTTACATCAAATCCTCATAACCTACACCTTAAATATCTTAACACCTTATTTAATTATATCAATATAGCTGCAAAAAAATATGGCTCTTATGATGCAATGTTATTATCACTAAGGTTCTTTCCAAATAGACTTAATGCATACTTGACAGAATTAAGGAAATGTAGCTCTCCTTTCTTCTGTTTTAGGAAATTAAGAAAATAGGTTTCAAATTAGTCTCATTTCCAAAAACATACCACTATTTTTACAATTATATTGAAATAGGCCTATTTTTCTTTATTTTTTAGTGTAAGATAAATAGAATTTTTTAAATAAATTTTTATGTATTATTCCTAATTTTTTTAAAGATTTAATCTCAGGGGTAAAATATATATATATATATATTTCCCCCCTCCCTCAGGGATGATGTAGGTCAAAGGGCATAAATTTTCAGCTATAAGAAGAATACGTTCTGAGAATCTAATGTACAGCATAGTGACTATTGTTGATATTACAATGTTGTATACTTGAACTAAGCTGAGACTCTCTTACTTGGTTTCTAAGTTAGATTTTCAAATATTCTTGAATTAGCAATTATAACTGATTTTATTATACATGGCTCATGCCACGATGCCAATTTTTCATTCTTGGTGATAATCATCTCCATAACATTAAAATGATATAAATAAGAATTACAGCTGCAGATTCAGACATATAAATGCTATTAATGATATATGCTCTAAGAATCTTAGATTGGAACTACCCATCTTTGAAAACTAAAAACTATAATCAGTATACTGTTTTATCTATAAACCACACTATCAAAAAACTATTCACCTGTCTTATCATGCAACTGGTCTGTTTCATAGAAACAGCATATATGATTGTATTATACACATTTGATCTAAGAATTAAATCTCAAACTAGAAATAGGTCCCATACAGAGATCTTCCTAAATAATTACCTACAAAAATATCATGCAATTTATTTAACAACTATGAAGTAGATACTAAAACTGTTTTTCATAAGAGAGACCCAGAATTGGTAAAACAACAACAAAGCTTATCCTAAGTTCCAGTGTGAATTATGTAAATGGAGAAAATCTGATTGAAGCCCAACCTGAGTTACTCCATAGTAATGCTGTTTGGATTACACTGTGTTCCTCTCCTGGTATAAAAATAAATCAGATAGGAATCCTATGTTCAATCCTATTTTGCCATCTTGTTATTTCTGCTTTTCCCTAGGCTGTGTCATCTTCTGCTCATGATCCAGATTTAGCTGGGCATGTGTTTCAAATTGATGGTATAAGCCTAATAGAAATCTATTTATGTGTGTGTGTCTGCTGGATAATCCACCCTGTCTGTCACCTGCCCAGGTCTGAACTGAAGGTACAAACTCAATTGTTTAATGAGGAGTGATTCTGAGTTATTTAATGGGGAATATAGTAAATTATTCAAATTCATTTTCACCCCTACTCCCTGGTTTCATATTCAAGTCCAAGGGAGAAAAAAAAATGTTAGTAAAAATGAAACAGTTCCGGGGCGCCTGGGTAGCACAGTCGTTAAGCGTCTGCCTTCGGCTCAGGGCGTGATCCCAGCATTCCGGGATCTAGTCCCACGTCGGGCTCCTCCGCTGGGAGCCTGCTTCTTCCTCTCCCACTCCCCCTGCTTGTGTTCCCTCTCTCTCTGGCTGTCTCTATCTCTGTCACATAAATAAATAAAGAATCTTAAAAAAAAAAAAATGAAACCGTTCCTTCCTATGAAGTATAGGCAATGCTACTATTTGTTCCTTATCCTAGCACGTATAAAGAGGAGCCCTTGTTTGCCACAGTGAGATAAAGAGCCAAGAGAGAGCTCGGCCATGACAAGAATTCTCAGTCATCTGCTATAACAGCACCAATTAGCAGCAACTCTTGCCATGCCTAAAGACCAGTGGTGACCACAAATCAGAGAAAAGGTACCCGAAGCAGGAAAGCACTCCCCAAAGCAGCTCAAAGGCCCTGGAGAAACTAGATATAATAAGGAAGTACATGTGAATCTCCTTTGAGAACTTCCACAAATACTTACTATGAGCAGAGGAAATGCAGTTATGAATGCACCATATTAACTTGTCCACGTTTGTATCTATAATCTAGTATGGTCTGGTAACGTTGGCCTCACTTGTAGCTATTTATGTATATGCCCCACCCCATATCAACAGGCCTTTGACTCCTCACATCAACTCTAAGAGACATGTATTTGGTCAATTTTAAATTCCTTGTGAAACTCCCAAAACCACCACTCAGTGAGTGGTAGAACTAATATAATGAAAGATTTAGTCCCTTCAAAATTTGTATTATTTCTTCTACACTGCTGCTTATAGAATGGGTAAATTAAGAGCAGCAATTGTCCTTTTGGAAACATCCTTTGAAATTGTATCAGGATGTTCTTTTATCTAACCACATTTTATTTTGTATAAGAACATTACTTAATACAAACAAGCCTGTTCTCACCTTTTTCTGTTCAATATTGTTTGCCAGTGTGACAACACAGGAAAAATATGTTAAAGACCAGATGATTAGAAAGGAGGAAATAAACTGGCCCTTATTTTCAAATGATAGAAATGTCTACATAAAGAAGATTTTTAAATTACATAAAATGTGTTAAGTGCTAAATAAAGATCATTATACAAAATTCAATTGTACTCGTATGTGTACCAGCAAAGATTAAAATTTAAAAACATTTAAAATAGTATCAAAATAAGAAAAATCTATAACAAAACACAAAAAAGGTCATGTAGCATCTGCCTCCAGAAAATCATGAAACATTACTGCAAGTCCATAAAGAAGAACTAAATTAGTAGAGACATATCTCATGGGCTTTGGTAGGAAGACTTCATAATATGAGGATGTCACTTCTTCTCAAATGGATATATGGATGCATTGAAACTTCAGTCAGAATCTTAACAGGATTCTCATGAAACATTGCATCAAAAACTGGGGATGTACTGTATGGTGACTAATATAACAAAATAAAAATTATTTTAAAAAAAGAATCTTAACAGGATTCTAATAATATTTGAACAGTTTGTTCTAAAGTGTAGTACCATTCCTGAAGTAGAGAGGATTTACTTGCCTTACTATATGTGAAGATGATTATAAAATGATATTAGATAAGATTCATGGTATTGTTATAGGGTAGATTAATTAATGAATGAAATAGAACAGCCTAGGTAATGGAAGCATGTGTGTGTGTGTGTGTGTGTGTGTGTGTGTGTGTGTGTATTTCGGTATCTCATGAAGATAGAATGGTAAATCAGGGGGGAAAAGTGCCAGAAAGAAATACTGTTTCACATAAAAAAACAAAGCAAAACAAAACAAAGTTGGATTCCTACCTCCCACTGTATGATAAAAAAGAGTGAAAGATGAGAAACATAATCGACTTCATCTACCACATGGATTAAGAATTTCGTTGTGAAAACCTAACTTGAAATTTTTAACATACAACTATCTTTCTAATCTGAGCTTAAAAAAGGATTTCCTAAATAAGATACCAAATTTATGAAATAAAAATACTTGATAATTTATTTGAAGATAAAGAAGTTTTCTTCAATCAGGGACCTTTAAGGAGGTAAAAAACTAATCCACATACTTGAGGTAATTATTTGCAGTATTATTACTGACAAAATAGTTTTCAGAATATTGAGTTATAAGCCAGTAAGATAAAAAACAAACAAAACTTTATGGAAAATTATTTCATAAATGAGAAAATGTATGGGCAGTAAATATAAGAAATGATGTTCAAAATAAGTAATCAGGAAATATGAATCAATACTAAAATGACAATATCCTTTCAATCTGCAAAAATTAAGCAGTTGGACAATTTCAAATGTATGGTATAGATCAAGGAAGCAATAGAATCTCTTACACATTGCTAGGGCAATTTCAACTTAGTTCCATTTGACATTATCTTGTGAAGTTTAATATTCACATGATGTGGTAGATTGCTTAATGGCCTCAACTTCCTCCCCTTCCTGTGTGCACTTACTTTTATCATACGACTTTGCTGCCTTTTTTATTAAGAGCTCAAATGAATATAAATATCAGTAAAAACAATAATACAGGTGGGTTTTATAAACATAATGTTCAACAGAAAAATGCAAATTCCAAAAGGTTATATATGGATTTAAAAATATTTTGTTCAAGTATATTATGAAAGATTAAAGAAAAGGGAATTGTGTGGAGGGATCAGTTGATCAGTGATGCATGGAGTTGTCAAGTCACATGTACATCTGAGACTAATGTAACACTGTATGTCATCTATACTTTAAGGGAAAAAATCAATGTTTCTCAAAAACATGAAAAGTCTGAGAAAGTGTCAATCTAGAGCAGCCCAAGGAGACTTGATGACTAAGTGTAATATGGTACCCAGGATTTGATCCTGAACAGAAAAAGAACATGAGGTAAAAAACTAAGGAAATCAGAATAAAGTATAGACATTAATTCATAATATTGAATCAATATGGGTCCATTAATGACAAATATACCACAGTAATGTTAACAATAGAAGAAACTAGATTTGGGATGTACCGGACTCTCTGAAATATTCCTTTTAAGATTTTATTTATTTATTTATTTATTTATTTATTTATCTATTTATTTAAGAGAGAGAGAGAGAGAACACAAGCAGGGGGAGCTGCAGACAGAGGGAGAGGGAGAAGCAGGCTCCCCACTGAGCAGAGAGCCTGATGTTGGGCTGGATCCCAGGGTCCTAAGATCATGACCTGAGCCAAAGGTAGATGCCCAACCGACAGCCACCCAGGCATCCTTTTCTGAAATACTCTTGTGAATTTTCTGTATCTGTAAAACTTGTCGAAAATAAGGGACAATCCAACAAGAGGATATAATAATTGTAAATATTTATGTGCCCAACATGGGAGTACTCAAATATATAAAATTGTTAATAATAATAAAAAAGAAAAATTGATAGTAATACAATAATAGTAGGGGACTTGAACACCCCTACATTGATAGATGAATTATACAACCAGAAAATCAACAAGGAAACAGTGGCTTTGAATGACACACTGGACCAGACGAATTTAACAGACATACTCAGAACATTCCATCCTAAAACAGCAGAATACATTCTTTTTAAGTGCACATGGAACATTTTCCAAAATAGATCAAAATAGGCCACAAACAAGTCCCAATAAATTCAAAAAAATCAAAGTCATACTGTGCATCTTTTCTGACCTCTGAAACTAGAAATCAACCACAAGAAAAAAATCTGGAAAGGGGCGCCTGGGTTGCACAGCGGTTAAGCGTCTGCCTTCGGCTCAGGGCATGATCCCGGCGTTCTGGGATCGAGCCCCACATCAGGCTCCTCCGCTATGAGCCTGCTTCTTCCTCTCCCACTCCCCCTGCTTGTGTTCCCTCTCTCGCTGGCTGTCTCTATCTCTGTCGAATAAATAAATAAAATCTTTAAAAAAAAAAAAAAAGAAAAAAATCTGGAAAGACCACAAATACATGGAGGTTAAATAACATGCTATTAAACAATGAATGGGTCAACGAAGAAATCAAAGAAGAAATTTAAAAAATGACATGGAAACAAGTGAAAATGAAGACACATCAGTTCAAATTCTTTGGAATGCAGCAAAAGTGATTCTAAGGGGGAAGTTTATAGCAACACAGGCTTGCCTCAAGAAGCAAGAAAAATCTCAAATTACCTAACTTTACATATAAAGGGAGCTAGGAAAAGAGGAACTAACAAAACCCAAATCAGCAGATGGAAGGAAATAATAAAGAGTAGAGCAGAAATGAAATAGAAACAAACAAACAAACAAAAAAGATAACATATCAATGAAACCAGGAGATGGTTCTTTGAAAAAAAAAAATCAACAAAATGATAAACCTTCAGCCAGACTCATTAAAAAAGAGAGGACCTAAATAAAATTACTAATGAAAGAGGGGAAATAAACAATGCCACAGAAATGCAAAAAATTGTAACAGAATATTATGAAAAACAGTATGCCAACAAATTGGACAACATAGAAGAAATGGATATATTCCTAGAAACATATACCAAAAGTAAAGAAAGAAGAAATAGAAAACTTGAACAGACCAATCACCAGCTGGAAAATTGCATCAGTAATCAAAAAACTCCCTCAAAACAAAAGTCCGAGACAAGACAGCTTCACGGGCAAATTCTTCCAAACATTTAAAGAGTTAATAACCATTCCTCTTAAATTATTCCAAAAAATATAAGAGGAAGGAAAACTTCCAAATTCATTTTAGGAAGCCAGCATTATCCTGATACCAAAACTAGATAAAGACACCATTAAAGAAGAAAACTACAGGCCAATATCTCTCATGCATATAGATGCAAAATTCCTCAATAATATATTAGTAAACCAAATCTAACAATATATTTAAAAAATAATACATTGCAATCAAATGGGATTTATTCCCAAGAAGCAAGGGAGATTTATATTCACAAAACAATCAACATGACATGTTACATCAATAAGAAAAAGGATAAAAACTGTATGATCATTTCAATAGATGCAGAAAAAGTATTTGGCAAAGTACAACATTGGTTTATAATAAAAAGCCCTCTACAAAGTAGGTCTAGAGGGAACATAACTCAACATAATAACAGCTTTATATGAAAAACCCATTGCTAACATCATACTCAATTGGGGGAGGGGGGACTGAGAGCCTTTCCCCTAAGGTTACGAAAAAGAAAAGGGTGTCTACTCTCACCAATTTTATTCAACATAGTAATGGATGTTCTAGCTACAGCAATGTGACAAAATGAAGAAAAAGCATCCAAATTGGTAAGGAAGAAATAAAACTATTTGCAGATGACATTAAACCATATATAGAAAACACTAAAGACTCCATCAAAAAACTACTAGAACTGATAAATGAATTCAGTGAAATTGCGGAATACGAAATCAATGCACAGAAAACTGTAGCATTCGTGTACACTAGTAACAAAGCAGCAAAAAAATGAAATTAAGAAAACAATCCCATTTACTACTGCACCAAAAACAATAAAATATCTGGGAATAAACTTAACCAAAGAAGTGAAAGACTTGTACTCTGAAAACCATAAAACACTGATGAAAAAAATTCAAGACCACACAAATAAATAGACATCTCATGCTCATGGATTAGAAGAATAAATATTGTAAAAATGTCTATACTACCCAAAGCAACTTATAGATTTAATACAATCCCTATCAAAATACCAACAACAATTTTCTTCTTCTACAGACGTAGAAGAAACAATTTTTAAATTTGTATGGAACCACAAAAGACCCCAATAGCCAAAGCAATCTTGAAAAAGAAAAGCAAAGCTGTAGTGATCAAGACAGTATGGTACTGACACAAAAACAGACACACAGATCAATGGAACAGAAGTGAAACCCAGAAATGGCCCCACAGCTATATGGTCAACTAATCTTCAACAAAGCAGGAAAGAATATCCAATGGAAAAAAGGCAGTCTCTTCAACAAATGGTGTTGGGAAAACTGGACAGCAACATTCAGAAGAATGAAACTGGATCACTTTCTTATACCACACACAAAAATTAGTTCAAAATGGATGACAGACCTAAATGTGAGACAGACATATCAAAATCCTAGAGGAGAGCACAGGCAGCAACCTCTTTGACCTCTGCTGTAGCAACTTATTAGACACGTCTCCTGAGGCAAAGGAAACAAAAGTAAAAATGAACTATTGGGACTTCATCAAGATAAAAAGTTCCTACACTGTTGGTGGGAATGCAAACTGGTACAGCCACTATGGAAAACAGTTGGAGGTTCCTCAAAGAATTAAAAATATAACTACCCTATGATCCAGCAATTGCACTACTAGATATTTATCCAGAGGATACAAAAATACTGATTCAAAGGGGCACATGCACCCCAACGTTTATAGCAGCATAATCAACAATAGCTAAATTAGGTAAAGAGCCCAAATGTCTATTGACTGATGAATGGATACAGAAGTTTTGGCTACCCCAGCTTGCATTCCCACCAACAGTGCAGAAGGGTTTCCCTTTCTCCACATCCTCCCCAACCCTCATTGTTTCTTGTGTTGTTGATTTTAGCCATTCTGACATGTGTGAGGTGGTATCTCATTATAGTTTTGTTGGTGATGAGTGATGTTGAACATCTTTTCATGTGTCTGTTGGCCATCTGAATGTCTTCTTTGGAAAAATGTCTGTTCATGTCTTCTACCCATTTTAATTGGATTATTTGGTTTTGGGGTGTTGAGTTTTGTAAGTTCTTTTTATATTTTGGATACTAAACCTATATCAGATATGTCATTTACAAATATCTTGTCCCATTTTCATAGGTTACCTTTTAGTTTTGTTGACTGTCAATTGCACTACTAAGTAATAGCACAAAGAATACAAAGAATACAAAAGTACTAATTCAAAGGGATATATGCACCCCTACATTTATTGCAACATTATTTATAATAGCCAAAATATGGAAGCAACCAAAGGATCCATTGATAGATGGATAAAGAAGAGGTGATATACACACACACATTGGAATACTACTCAGCCATCAAAAAGAATAAATCTTGCTATTTGCAAAGACACAGATGGAGCTAAGTGAAATAAATCAGAGAAAGACAAATACCATATGATTTTATTCATATGTGGAATTTAGTAAACAAAATAAGCAAAGGGAAAAACAGAGAAGGAGTGAACAACAACTAAAAATGTGTGTGTGTGTGTGTATATATACACACACACACACATACATACAGAGAGAGAAAGAGAGCAAGAGAGAGCTAGAGAGCACAAGCAGGGGGAGTAGGAGAGGGAGAAGCAGGCTCCCTGTGCAGCTTGATTTGGGGTTTGGTCCCAGGACCCTGGGATCATGACCCGAGCTGAAGGCAGATGATTAACCAACTGAGCCACACAGTTGCCCCAAGAAACATATCTTTATAGAAAACAAACTGATGGTTACCACAGGGAAGACAGGTTAAATAGGTGGTAGGGATTAAGGAGTGTACTTGTGATGAGCACAGGGTGTTGTATGGAATTGCTGACTCACTACTGTACACCTGAAACTAATATTATACTGTATGTTAACTGGAATTTAAATAAAAACTTGAAGGGAAGGGAAGGAAAGGAAAGAGAAGGAAAGGAAAGGAAGGAGGGAGGGAGAAAGAAAGGAGGGAGAGAGGGAGGGAAGAAGAAGGGAGAGAAAGGGAGGGAGGGAGGGAGGGAGGAAGAGTTTAGAAATGTATTAAATAATCATGTTTCATTGAGTATCCCACTCCAATTAGTGGGATATACTAACACATACATGTAATTTTAATTTTTTTTTAGTATCAGGGATCATGGTAGATACCATAAAAAATTTAAAATTAAAATAACTAAGGTATTCCTTTTACTCCTTTAAGGGGCATCCAATTCAAATAAAATACTATCAGCTAATTGAGTTCAGTTGCTACTTTTTGTGACGATTGGAATTAACATGCCTTCCAGGTAATAAGTGCTCAACAAGTAGATGGTACTGACTTGATGCACATCTGCAGGGTGTACAAGGGAGAAGTGCAACTCTAATACAAGGTTTGCAGCCCACTGATTAAATATTAAAATTAATCCATTTTACAAAGTTTTTTTAGCACCTTCTAAATGCATAACATTGAGCAAGAAGATATAATCTAGATTTCAATGAAAGCTATGTAATATTTGTACCTTAAAGAAGTTTATAACTATTCTGAGAAAAAAATATACTGAAATGGGATAAGCCAAAAAAGAGAAATCTCTCCTTAGACAGAATACAAAGTTCTGCAATATTTAATACCTACAGATTAAATCATGCCTGTATGAACAATATTGTAAGGGAAAGACAAGACAGAGGAAAAAGATACTTAACTTACACAAGGACAGAGTACCAATGAAGTTAACATTTGGTTTAAAGACCTCTATCAATCTTCAGAAGTCACACAGGAGGGGTTAAAAGAAGGATCAAGTGCCAGGGAAATGGATAAACATCCAGCATCACAAAGAATATCAGCTCAGAATTCTCCACAATAAAGCAAACTTCCTTAAAGGAGAACATGCTCAGTTGGTGAATTGGGAAAACAAACCAAAAAAATCAACAAATCCACTTTTCAAAAGCATGCCTACCTGATTTGAGACTGAACTGGGACAGAGTAGAAGGGAAAATAAAATAGAAAAGAAAAAAATATGCCCTAACCGTAAGCTAGCAATTACACACACTTGTGTCATGAAATCATACCAGTTGTTGCCTTAAAAATATGAAGACAAAAATGTACTCTTGGGTGCCTGGCTGGCACAGTCAGCGGAGCATGCAACTCTGGATCTTGGGATATTGAGTTTGAGCCCCACACGGGGTGTAGACATTACTTAAAAATAAAATCTTAAAAAGGAATCTAAGGCAGCCCCATATTGATTTGCCTATAGGAATTTTGGAGAAAGCAAATATAAATGTTCTTTGGAGGAAAACATTTTATTTATTTTTATTTATTTTAAAGATTCTTTTAAAATTTATTTATTTGACGGAGAGAGACAGAGAGAGAGCACACAAGCAGGGGAGCAGCAGGCAGAGGAACAGGGAAGAACAGATTCCTTGCTGAGCAGAGAGCCCAATGTGGGGCTAGATCCCAGAACCCTGGGAAGTCAGATGCTTAACCAACTGAGCCACCCAGGCACACCTGGAGGAAAATATCGTAAAGGCTCAACTTCTCCTATATATGAAATTCCAGAAAGCACTCCTCAATCAAAGTAATAAGACCCATCAAGGATCACATAATCATGTAAACCCAACAGAAAAGTCAAACTAAAGAATAAGATTCCCAAACTGCACATGATAGACTCATCAAATATAAGTACATAAAATAAATATATTTACATGTAAACAAAGAGAGGCACTGAAGTTATAAACAAAATATTCAACTAAATATTTCTGAAAATGTTGAAAAATAGGACAAATTAAACTTCAAAAAGTAGAAAATGGACTACTTATATTAATATTAATATGAAAAGAGTTTAAATACTACTAATATTAAAATTTAAATTTTAATACTTCAAGTTAAAAGCAATTAAATATAGCTGCTGAAAGAATTAAGTGGAGCATACGTCTATAGAAAACTACTCAGAAAGACAAAGATAAAAAATATTAAACAGGATAGAGTGAGTAAGCCCAAATTCTGTCTAATTATATTTTGAGGAGCTGAGAATAGGAAGATCAGGGGAAAAGCCATATTCAATGAAATAACATTAAGTGATATCCTAGATTTTCTGTAAGATCCCCTTCCTCAGATTCAGGAAACTTAAAGAATCCCAAGCAGGATTAATAAAAAGAAAATCTACAGTTAGACATGTCATGGTAAAACAGCAGAGCAAAAAAGGAAAAAAGGTTTTAAAAGCAAAGAGCAAGATCAGTTGACCTACAAAGGAGTAACAATCAGATAGTCTACTTCTCAATAGCAGAAAAAGAAAGCCAGAAGAGGATGAAGTAATAATATCTTCAGATTGATGAGAAAAAATATCCATCAAAGTATAATTGTGGTATGATTTTGTTTTCTTCATTCTCCTTATTCTACTTTTAATTAAAGTAGGTTCTCATTTTTAATGTAGTAAAAACGTTCCATCTTTTCCTTTTATGTCTTGTTCTAAAACAATCCTTCTTTACCCCACGTTCATGAAGAATAGTCTCCTTTACTTTCTTTTAATAAGACTGTTTTTAAGCCACAAATTTAGAGAAGATTTTGCAACATATAACTGAGTAAAGATTCCATTTGGAATGTAAAATTAACTCCAAATTCATTACAAATAACGATTTGTAAAATCAGTAAAAAAGACAATTTAATAGAAAACAGAGAAAAAAAAGCATTTCACACAGGACTTCAAAATTAGTGGTAATAATTATGTTTAAGCTGAGAAATAGACAATGATTTTTTTTTTCTTTTCTTTAATGGCACATATAGTTTTCTATGATGTACTTCACACAGAAAATATGGTAATAAATAATGTGAAATCACTATCAAGTAATGTATAATTAAATTTCTAGATAATTTCCATACAGATTTCAAGGAAGGAGAAAGTACAGTGAACCTGGAGGAGCTGTCACATGCTTTTAGGAGCCAGGATTTGCTTTGTGACATTCCTAACAAGTGATAGGAAAGAAGAAGAAAGGAAAAGACTCACAGGAAAAGATAATATTTAGGGATGGTAAATGTGGGGCCATTCTAAGTAAACCAATGTATAGCTCATATACCTTTTTTTCCCTGTTACCAAATAAGCCTTTTTTAGGTTGTTCAGTTTGCCTTTTGAAATATGTCAAATGACTCATTCCAGGTTTATTGAGAAAGTGTTGCCTTTGAATAGTTCCATCCTCGTATCCCAGAAACAATCATTCTTGCATGGCACGGTTACCTCATTTAGTGCCCTTGGGAACTTTTGCAGGTGGGCAATATTTCATGCAGTTTGGTTTGTGTAGTCTAAACCCCACTGAACAAAAACAAATCCATTCAGAAAAATAGCACTAGAGGGACTGGAGGTTGCTAAGGATAGAGAATCATTCTCAGAAATGAAGTAGCCCAAAGCTTTGCTTTCCTTCAGAGTCCAGGATGGAAGCAGTTTTACAAATAACATAAGAAGGGCATACAGAGGAAGGAGCAGAGACAGAAGAAGGTTGCGCATATCGATGCATGTTTGAAAACTGTGATTAAACTGGGGCTATATTTTGTTTGACTACAAGTTTCTAGAAAATAAATGGTTTTATATAGGTACTTACATATTGAAAAACAAGTACATGAAATCAACCATTCACAGGTCAATTTCACTTTTTTAAAATATAAGTCAAATTCTTAGCAAACAGATTGCCACAAGATCAATATAATTTAAATCTTTCTATAGTCAAAATAACGAATGATTATTTCAGTGGTATATTCACATGGCCCAAAAAAGAGCCACACAATTAACTTGGAGGGTAAAGCTGCAGAACACCAGTTGCAATGGGAATAAAAGATGTGTGTCTAATACAGCTTTCTCCCAGCTAGATGGGCAATTGAGGAAGAGTCTCTGCCACAAAACTGTCACAGAGACAATACCTACACCATGTCTCTGGCTTCCTCAAACATCTTCCTGAAGAGAAGAGGTGTTTGTTTGTTGTTTGTTTGTTTGTTTTCCAAATGAAGCCTTGTCTTAGTAACCTGTTCTGTGATGAGGATTGATAATTGCTGTTGAGTTTAGCTTTTTGGCCATACTGAAGCAGTTAGATTGGCTAGGTACTTAGGCTTGAAAACCACATCTATCAAGCCAACCCAAAAGGTCTATTATGTAGTCTTGGACCTTGCTAAGAATACTAAAACCAGGAAAAGTATGAATCATTCAGAAAAGTTCCAAATAGATCTGACAAAAATAGCTGAACCAAAAAAGCTTTATTTGTAGAACTAGCATTTATTAAGTTAAAACTAGTTAACAGAAAGGAGTTCTGTAAAGACTCAAGAATTCTTTGGTTAATCTGATAAACCCTTCTAACTGGTCAATACATCTTACACATTTCAAATTTTGTCACAGACTAAGGGAAAACTATGCTGTATGAGTAAAAGAAAAAAAAGTAGTTAATTTAGGACTTTATTCTATGGATGGATTTCAATTCCTAAATGGGAATACTGCAGTTTCCACAACTAAGTAAAGATTTTAACTATGGGGAAATATGCATCAGATGTGCTTTTGGAAGTACCATAGGGTGCCTGGGTGGCTCAGTTGGCTGGGCATCTGCCTTCAGCTCAGGTCCTAATCCTGGGGTCCTGGGATCAAGCCCTGCTTCTGGATCCCTGCTCAACACGGGGGAGGCTGCTTCTCCATCTCCCTCTGCTCCTCCCCCTCACCCCGTCATGCGCGCTCACTCTTTCTCTCAAATAAAGTCTTTATTTAAAAAATTCATTACCATGTTCCTCAACACTCACTTTTATTCAATTCAAAGCTTTTTTTTTTTTTTTTTTAAAGGTTGGAGGTTACTAAAGAAAGAGTACAAAGGAAAGACTTCGTATGTAAAGTTTAGGTTTAATTATATCAGTAGGTGCGTTTACATTAATAAAAAATTCTATTATACCATTTAGAATTTGATGCTAAAATTTGGAAGTATGCATGTGAAACTATGTCTTGTGTTTCTAAAAAATATATACTATAAAGATCAACCTCATTCCAAAACAATATCCTCATTCTGATTTCTTTTCATTGCTCAGGTGTAGTGAGCATGTTACATGTAACAATGAACAGTACTCTCTGGAGGCCCAATTTCTCTGCTGTAAAAAAAAATCCCCTCTTATACATGGCAATTTAAAATGAAGGAAAGTAAATGCCTGTGACAGATTTTTAATGGATTATTAATATCATGAATTTAGCTCACTACTCTCTATTCACCTTAAACTGATTTTTAAAAGTTTTTCTAGAGCATTTCCTCAGTGTAAGTGATGGTAATTATAATACGAATCATAATTCTTTTCTAGACAGAAACCTGATATGGCAGTTTTTAGCCCAGAATTACTTACCTGATTTATAATATCTAGTTTATAGTGGATATAATGAAAAACTCTAAGGATACAATGAAGGTTTTTTTTTCATAGTTAAAAAAATCAATTTTACTCACAGGTTATAATAAGACTCTGGAAGCTCGATAGTCAAATTCATTTCCTGACTGTTGCTTTACACTCCTGCTCTGCATGCACATAGGTTTATTATGGCACAGTTGTCAAAATTGCCATTTCTTGTGCTCTAATACACATTTGTCTGGAGTTCTTTTTTGTCTGTCTCTTTCTGTCTTTTTTTCTGTTCTTGGTCACAACACATTCACACCATCACACACACGGGCACACAAATCCACTATCACAATAAAAAATTTTATGGCTTTATTAAAGTTGATTATCAAAAGGAAGAAAGTTAAGTCAAATTGTGGTCTGTCCAGGTCCCCCAGGTACTGTTTTTATGTGGTGACTGAAGATACATTTATTACACTCTTTGCAATGTCTAAAATTTTAATTTTCCGCCATGAAGCATCTAAGGTCTGTCTGGGATAGTCGGAAATGTGTTTCTAATTGCTTTTTCCATGCAAAAGAACTACAATAGATTACCAACAACAGGACTATTAATCATCCATCTAAGTGCAGCTTCTCTTCTGCATGCAATATTTATAAGTGTTTATATACTCCTGGCTAATGCGAACAATCAATGCCTACCTGATGAACCAACCTATATAATTGTCAAATGCCTGAAACTCACCAAGAGATTCAGTTCATTATTGGCTTCTGTTCCAGACTGTGTTTGTGATTAAAAGAAAAAGAGAGAGAAAGAAAAAATATCTTTTTGAAGTTTCTATAAGGAAGGCGAAAATGTTCTAGCCGCATGTTTCTTGTAGATAGCAGAAGCCCTTTCATTACTATTTTCTTACATCAACTACAGTGAGATGGTTTTTCCTACCACTGAATTTGAGAAAGTCATTTCAATGTACAGTTTCTGTGATGCTGGAATTAAGAACAGAATCCAATTACTTTAATAGTTTAATTGGGAAATTTCAGAACTTGGAAGAGTTGAGTCCTCAATCAATTGACAAGTATCATTTGGTGGCATGTTTTTTGTTATTTTAGTGATTTTGTGATTTTTAGTAAGATAGGATAGTACTCGTGTTCTCAGAGTGATGTCCATTAACTGCATCAGCTTATTTTAACTTTTAAAATTTTAATAAACTTACTCAGAGTATTATAATTCAATGAAGGGTATTATGAATTTTCCTTTTATTTATCAAACAAGTATGAAATTTTAAGATTATGTTTTACATTTGAAATTTCACAAGTTATCAAACTTAATTTTTGGCCTTAAACATTTTTCTACAGAATTCAAAACTGAAGGATTTTGAAGCCTGTATTTACTCACTTGATAATTTATAAATACATGCTATATATATACCATACCAGATTCTATAAATGATTAAGACTCTGCTAATATCCTTTACCTCAAAGTTTGTTTTTAAGCAGAAAAAGACACCCAATGGCAAGTGCAATACCAATATACAAGTGCGATGTAAAGTCATCACTGAGGAAGCACAACGGGAATTTAGGGGTTTAATTCTGGGCAGTGCAATTAGAAGACAACACCTCAGAGAAAGTGGGGCTTAACTGTATCAGGAAGAATACCTGGGATCTGGTCAAAGAGAAGAGAGGTGCTCAAGTCAGAGGGAGACTATAAGCAGAGGCTCAGGTGTAGAAATGATTTGTGTGTCTTGGTAGGCAGATCAAGGGGAGTGAGAGAGAGGCGTGTTTCTGTTGGAATTACTGAATAGCTGGAGAGATGTTTACGAAGGCTGTCACTGAGCGGATTGTATGTAGAGGACTGAATTTCAGACTCAGAGTCTGTATTTTATCTTGTAATAGAAATTCATTTTAAAATGATCTATAGGAGGTGACAGGTCAGAAGCAGAATTTTACGAACATTTATCTAAACACAGTTGCAGGTAAGAAGAGTTGCACTGCCAGGACACAGATTAGACTATCATCTCAAGAGTGCCATTAAACCTGCCCTGTGCCAGGACACGGAAGGGATATCCTGGTGAAGGACTGGGGTTCTGTGAGGATTGGAGAATTCGGTTTTGTTGTTTTGTTTTTTCCTTATGGCTGCAATTTTTTAAAAAATTATTTCAGAGAAAGAGAGTGATTGTGAGATTGTTTGGGGGAGGGGCAAAAGGGGAGGGAGAGAATCCCAAGTAGACTCCATGCCCAGCCTCGGGGCTCGATCTCACCACCCGGAGATCATGACCTGAGCCTAAAACCAAGAGTTGAATGCTCAACCCACTGAGCTACCCAGGTACCACTACAGCTGCAGTTTTTTTTTTTTTTTAATGATTTTTTATTATATTATGTTAGTCACCATACAGTACATCCCCGGTTTCCGATGTAAGGCTCGATGATTCATTAGTTGTGTATAACACCCAGTGCACCATGCAATACGTGCCCTCCTTACTACCCATCACCGGTCTATCCCATTCCCCCACCCCCCTCCCCTCTGAGGTCCTCAGTTTGTTTCTCATAGTCCATAGTCTCTCATGTTTCATTCCCCCTTCTGATTACCCCCCCCTTTCTTTATCCGTTTCTTCCCCTACCGATCATCCTAGTTCTTATGTTCCATAGATGAGAGAAATCATATGATAGTTGTCTTTCTCTGCTTGACTTATTTCACTTAGCATTATCTCCTCCAGTGCCGTCCATGTTGTAGCAAATGTTGAGAACTCGTTCTTTCTGATAGCTGGGTAATATTCCATTGTATATATGGACCACAACTTCTTAATCCAGTCATCTGTTGAAGGGCATCTCGGCTCCTTCCATGATTTAGCTATTGTGGACATTGCTGCTATGAACATTGGGGTGCATATGGCCCTTCTCTTCACTACGTCTGTATCTTTGGGGTAAACACCCAGTAGTGCAATGGCTGGATCATAGGGTAGCTCAATTTTTAACTTTTTAAGGGACCTCCACACTGTTTTCCAGTGTGGCTGTACCAACTTGCATTCCCACCAACAATGTAGGAGGGATCCCCTTTCTCCACATCCTCTCCAACAATTGTTGTTTCTTGCCTTGTCTATTTTTACGGCTGCAGTTTTTAAATGAGGTAACATTGTAAAGAGGAAAATTAACTAGACCTTAGGAAATTTTCCTGTTCCTTGAGAGAGCCTCTTGAGGGTTTCTGGCCTCCCAAATCTCCAGAACATTTTACTGACACATGCAGGTTATTGTTGTTTTCAGGACTTCGTGTTAATCAGGATAACTCATGATATATGGTTTCCCCAATGTGAAAGCAAGGCAAGCAGGGTAAGAGCACAGATGTGACCACCTCTCCTCTATGCCTCAGTAATCCCATATTGTTTTCTTTCCTTCTCATGTTTGGCCCTCATCTTTGCCACAAAACCTATCCTTTCCTGTCCATTGCACTTTTTATCATCAATGCTTTCCTTTTTGCTATATAGAATGACAGTAAAAGGCACAACAGAGGAATAAAGCAGGAACAAAACAAAAACAATGAGTCCTTACTTCTAGAAACTTAGGAACACTCATTATAGAGGGAAAGAAAAAAAAAAATTTCCTGAGAATCAACAGACTTCATTACAATAATTAGAGAGGAAAGGTGATAATTACAAAAGTTAGAGAATGGCATTTCCTTCATTTTTTCCTCTCACTTTCTCGCTTCAGAGATAGACTGTTTCTATCACAGTTTATAAGCATATCAGATAGCCTAGTCACTAACAGTGGAGGGTTGGATTGTCATCAGATGGAGTGACATCAGGGAAGTTCCCCCAACAGGGTCTTGCCAAGTAGAGCAAGCACTAGAAGAGTTCTGTGACAAAGATATTCTGGGTGTCTTCATGTCACCAATCAGCCACAGTAAGGATACAGGGTTACAGGAAAAGAGCTTAAACAGAGGAGACACTCTCTGTCCTATGGTTCCCGCACAAGAGCCAGTAGCCACACACTTCCAGGTATAACCTGCCACCATGTCTTCTAACTTACACCTAACCCCAAACTACATGTATTCTCTAAATGGTAACTGTCCAGAATAATTACATTTAAATGTTACTAATAAAATGTGTACCACTATAAGTTACATATGCTTAATGTGCATGTGTACTTACAATTTTTTTTTCAGTGAAAACACACAAAATAGCTATGTTTCCCGAAATATTTAGTTTCCTCAAGTCATCTGAAAACATCATATCATGGGCCATTATTTACATATATTATAAAACCTAGACTCAATCTAAACTTTCAGGAGGGGAAATCTGGTCCCAAGCTGAAGAGACACTCCAAAATTCATCCTTCCATGTGAAATTCAGAACATTTGCCACAATTTTTCAAAGTGCCATATCCTCTAGCAGTAGGCTGTGCATACTAAGAAAAATCTTTGGTATTTTTTAGCAAGAGAGGCTCCTCCAGTATTTGTACATCTGTTTTCAATATTGTCGCCAGGTATGTAGCCTTTCTGGTGGATAATGGAAGTTAATTAAACCTAGCACATGTTTTATTTACAATATTTTAGTAGTAGAGTTTAACACAATTCTGCTGATATTATTTCTTCAAAAATATTTGCAATTTCCATCTTAGTGGGCTGCTTGAACATTAAAATCAGACTTCAATTTTTTAATTAAAGTATAAGGGCATTACCGCAGAAAGCTCTTGTTGCTCAAATGAAATATAAAGCATGTGGGGGGAAATTAAAATGTCCCAAGCTCTCAGAGGCAATTAGGCCCATTAGTTGCAGTTCTCCTTTAAGAGGGAGAGGATAATCTAATTGAATGACCATATGCACTATTTTATTGGGCTGATGCTTTGCATTTTAGCATAGCTGGCATTTATGAAAAGAACCCTTCACAGAAAGAATCTTTGAAATGGCCAAAACAGACAATTTATCATCCTGATCTGCTTCTTACTTTAAATCTTTGCATACTGTAAAAAGTCAGTAAGGTGACTGCTGAGGACCAAACAATTTTTTTTAAGCATAGATTTCTATCACATCTTCCTCAGTTGCACACCTAAGATTGTCATCAGCATCAAATCATTTACCAGTAAACAAACTTTGGAGTAGGGTGTTATAAAACTATGTTAAAGGCAATCAAATATCAGGTCAAGAGGCTGATTTTGATAGAAATGATCTGTAATTGTTTTTTTTAGGAACTATGAAAGTTAGATATCCAACGGAAAACACAGTTATTTTAATTAATTTTGTGTATTATATGGTACTTGTGGTACCACTGTTTAACTGATTTCTCAACTTTCAGGGCATATCTATTTTCTACAATCACAATACAATATGATCTAATTGCGCGTAATACATCCTTTAATCAATCAGTGCACTTGCCCTTTTTTGAACAATTGATCGATATTTCACTAAGGCTATTTAGCCAACAGAACTCTCCTATGCGAAAAGGAAAAAAATAAAAAAATAAGTCCTAATCCCTAACTAGATGACAAAATAAGAAAATCCTGAATTCACCTCCTTCCATAGATGTAGCAAGTCTACAACTACAAAAGGGGCAACTGTGTCTGAGAACAGCCTAAAGACTAGCAGAATAGTTCTCCCACAGCCAAGAACAGCAGGAGGGGCAGAGATGTGGTCTGTTTGGGACCCATACTCCTGGTATATATGGCCCTCAAGCACAAAGGATATCACAGGCATAGAAGTCCTCCATGAGGAGCAAGGGCTTCAAGCCCTTCATTGGGTACCCCTTACCCTGGGGACAAGCACAGGGAAGACAAGTTTCCATAACATCTAGCTTTTTAAATCAGTGGGGCTTAATTCTAGGAAAGCCAGAGGGCTATAGGAAAAAGAGATTCTACTCTTTATTAAGGGGCTCACACAAACTCACTTGCTCTAAAACTCAACACAAAGGCAATAGTTTAAAAAGTGCCTGGGCTATAGGTGAAAGAGATTAATGACTAATTTTAGGATGTGTGCCAGAGGGATAGGCATCTGTAGGAAATTTCTCCAGAACAGAAGCACTGGTGGGCACCATTTTTCTTGTCTTCCTTCTGCCTTCTTGACACAATGCTAGTGTGTGCCACTTTTGACAATCTCCATCTACCTTGCTGGAATCACTCACCCCACCTGTGTTCTCCTGTGGACATGCCTCTGCAGGCACCCCTCCAAAGCAGCTCCTGCCCTGGATAGCCTTGACCAGGACCAGCTTCCCCCACAAAGCACCTACTGCCCCACCACACCAGGCAGAAGGCCTCAGCCAAAACTGGTAGCCCTCCAAAGTAGCTTCCACCCTGGTGGCCACAACCAACTTAAAATAGAGTTATGTAGGTTGTTATATATGAATCCTATGGCAACCACAAACCAAAAACCTATAATAGATTAACAAAAAATAAACAGAAAGGTATCCATCCAAACATAACATTAAATAAGGTCACTAAATCACAAAGAAAGAAAACAAAAGAATAAAGGAACAGAGAAGAACTATAAAAACAACCAAAAAACAATCAACAAAATGGCAGTCCACACCTATCAATAATCACTTTAAATGTAAATGGTCTAAATGTTCCAATCAAAAGACATAGGATGGTGGAATTGATTAAAAAAAGACCCAACTTTTTGCTGCATATAAGGTACTCACTGCAAATCTAGACACATACAAATGAAACTAAAGGATGATAAAAAGTATTCCATGAAAATGGAATTAAAAAAAAAAAAAGCTGTGGTAGCAATGCAATACTTATATCAGACAAAATGGACTTTAAAACAAAGACTGTAATAAGAGACAAAGAAGGGCATTACATAATGATAAAAAGGGATCAATCCAACAAGAGAATATAACAATTATAAGTGCGCCCAACGCAGAAGCACCTAAATTTATAGAACAAATATTAACAGACATAAAGGGAGAAATTGACAGCAATACAATAATATAAGGGGTTTTTAACACCTTATTTACCTCAATGGATAGATCATCCAGACAGAAAAGCAATAAGAAAGCAGTGGCCATAAATGACCCATTAGACCAGATAGACTTAACAAATGCATACAGAATATTCTATCTAAAACAGAATACACATACTTTTTAAATGTTCATGGAACATTCTCCAAGACAGATCACACGTTATGCCATGAAACAAGTCTTAATTATTTTAAGAGACTGAAATCATCTTAAGCATCTTTTCTGACTACATGGTATGAAACTAGAAATCAATTAAAGGAAAAAACTGGAAAAGATGAAAACATGTGGAGGCTGAACAACATGATACTAAACAGCCAATGGGTAAACAAAGACATTAAAGAGGACATAAATATATATATATATATATAGAGAGAGAGAGAGAGAGAGAGAGAGAGAAATTAAAATGAAAATGCAACAGTCAAAAATCTTTGAGACACAACAAAAGCAGTTCTAAGAGGGAAATTTGTAGTGACACAGGCCTACCTCAAGAAACAAGATAAATCTCAATCTAACCTTACAGCTAAATTAGACAAGAACAAAGCCTAAGGTTAGCAGAAGGTAGGAAATAATAAAGATCAGAGCAGAAATAAATGGAATAGACTAAAAACTAATGAAAAAGATTAATGAAAACACAAGTCAGTTTTTTGAAAATGTAACAAAATTGATAAACCTTTAGCCAGACTAATCAAGAGAAAAAGAGGACACAAATGAAATCAGAAATGAAGAGATGTAACAACTGACACAACAGATATATGAGGGATTTTAACAGAATACTGTGAAAAATTACATGCCAGAAAATTGGACAATCTAGGAGAAATGGATACGTACAATATCTAGAAACACACTATCTTTCAAAACTAAATCAAGAAGAAATAGGAAACCTGAACAGACCAATAACAAGTAAGGAAAGTGAATGAGTAATCAAAAACTTCCCAACAAACAAAGGTCCAGGACCAGATGGATTCACAGGTGAAGTCTACCAAATTTTTAAAGAAGATTTAATAGTTATTCTCCTCAAACCTGGGGTGCCTGAGTGGCTCAGTTGGTTAAGCATCTGAAGCATCTGCCTTTGGCTCAGGTCATGATCCCAGGGTCCTGGGAGCCTGCTTCTCCCTCTCCCTCTACCTGCTGCTCCCCCTGCTTGTTCTCTCTCTCTCTGTCATATAAATAAATAAAATCCTTTTTTTTAAAGCGTATTCTCTTCAAGCTCTTCCAAAAAAATGAAAGAGGAAATAAAACTGCGAAATACATTCAATAAAGCCAGATTTTCCCTGATAACACAACCAGCCAAAGACACTACAAACAAAACAAAGCAAAACAAACCCAAAAACCAGAAACAAAACAAAACACACACACACCCGACAACAAAAAACTTACAGCCTCATATCCCTGATGAACATAGATACAAAAATCCTTCACAAAATATTAGAAAACTACATTCAACAATACATTAAAAGAAATATTCATCATGATTAATTGGAATTTATTCCTGGAATCCAAGAATGATTAAATATTTGCAAATCAATCAACATAAAACATCCAAAAAATGAAATATAAAAAAAATCATATGATCCTCCCAAAAGATGCAGAAAAACCAGTTGACAAAATTCAACATCTGTTCATGATAAAAACCCTCAAAGTGAGTTTAGAGGTAACATACCACAAAATAATAAGGTCCATATACAAAAAACCCATAGCTAATATACTCAATAGTGACAATCTGAGAGCTCTTCTTCTAAGATCAGGAATAAGACAAGGTATCATTCTCTAACCACTTTTATTCAACACAGTACTGGAAGTCCTAGCCACAGCAATCAGAAAAGAGAAATAAAATGTATCCAAGTTAGTAAGGAAGAAGTAATACTGCCACTATTTGCAAATGACATGATACCATACATAGAAAAGCCTAAAGACCTCACCAAAAAACTATTAGAATAACTGAATTCAGTAAACCAGCAGGATACAAAATTAATACACAGAAATTGGTTATGTTTCTACATGGTAATAACAAAGTAGTAGAAAGAGAAATTTAAAAGAACAATTCCATTCATAATTGCAACAAAAAGAATAAAACACCTAGGACTGTACTTAATCAAAGAGGAGAAATACTTGTACTCTGAAAACTATAAAACATTGATGAAAAAAAACTGAAGATGACAGAAAGAAATGGAAATATATTCCATGTTCATGGATTGGGAAAATACTGTTAAAATGTCCATACTACCCAAAACAGTCTACAGATTCAATGCAATCCCTATCCAAATACCAACAGCATTTTTCACAGAACTAGAAAAAAATAATGCTAAAATTTGTATGGAACCACAAAAGACCCCAAATAGCCAAAGCAATCTTAAGAAAGAAGAATAAAGCTGGAGGCATCACAATCCTAGAGTTCAAGATATATTACAAAGCTGTAGTAATCAAAACAATATTGTACTGGTGCAAAAACAGACACATAGATAAATGGAATAGAATAGGGACTCCAGAAATAAACCCAAACTTATATGGTCAATTAATCCATGACAAAGGAGGTAAAATACGCAATGGGGAAAAGATGGTCCTCAACAAATGGTGTTGTGAAAACTGGACAGCTAAATGCAAAAGAATAAAACTTGACCACTTTCTTATACCATATACAAAAATAAACTCAAAAGGGATTAAAGGCCTAAATGTGAGACACAAAAACATTTCCTCTTCCTAAAAGAAAAGATAGGCAGTAATTTTTGTAACATTGGCTGTTGCATATTTTTCTAGATATGTCAAACTACTGGGGCTATACCAAAATAAAAACTTTTGGCACAATGAAGGAAATCATTAACAGAATGAAAACACAACCTACTATATGGGAGAAGATATTTCTAAGTGATATATCTGGGTGTTAATATCCAAAATATACAAGAACTTACACAACTCAACACACACACAAAAAAAGAAACAAAAAACCTAATCTGATTTAGAAATGGGCAGAGACCTGAATAGACATTTTTTCCAAATAAGACATGCAATGGCCAACAGACACATGAAAAGATGTTCAACATCACTCATCATCAGGGAAATAAAAATCAAAACCACAATGAGATATTACCTTATACCTGTCATAATGCCTAGAAACAAAAAGACAGGAAATAACAAATGGTGAAAAAGGAACCCTTGGGCACTGTTAGTAGGAATATAAAGTGGTGCAGCCCCTGTGGAAAACAGTGTGGAGGTTCCTCAAATATTAAACACAGAAATACCATGATCCCCTAATTTAACCTGTAAATATGGGGTATTTACACAAAGAAAATGAGAACACTAATTCAAAAAAAACAAATGCACCCTTGCTTATTGCAGCATTATTTACAGTAGTCAAGATATGGCAGCAACTCAAGGATTCATTGATCGGTGAGTGGATAAAGAAGATGTGGTATGTATACACAATGAAATATTACTTAACCATAAAGAAGGACGAGATACTGCCATTTGCAACAACGTGAATGGACATAGAGGTTATTATGCCACGTGAAATATGTCAGAGAAAGACAAATGCCATATGATTTCACTTACATTTGAAATCTAAAGAACAAAACAAACCAACAAAATGCTGAAATAGACCCATACACATAGAGAACTGAAGGTTGCCAAGGGAGTTAGCTGTAGGAAGATGTGCAAAATGGGGGAAAAGGAGTGGGAAATACAGGCTTCCAGTTATGGAATGAATAAGTCATGGGATAAAGGGTACAGCACAGGGAATATAATCAATGGTATTGTAATAGTGTTGTACAGTGACTGATGTTAGCTACACTGGTGATGAGCATGGCGTAAGGTAAAAAGCTTAATTACTACCTTGTATACCTGAAACTAATGTAACATTATGTATCAACTATACTTTAAAAAGAGAATCTTATTTGGAATCTTTCTAAGTTTTTTTTTTAAAGATTTTATTTATTTATTTATTTATTTATTTATTTATTTGAGAGAGAGAGAGAATGCATTAGCACGAGCAGGGGGAGGAGCAAAGGGAGAGGGACAAGCGGACTCCATGCTGAGCACAGAGCCCAGCACCGGGCTTTACCTCACAACCTGGAGATCATGACTTGAGCCAAAATCAAGAGTTGAATGCTTAACCAACTGAGCCACCCAGGCATCCCTTTTTATAAGTTTTTTATTCAAATTCAAGTTAGTTAACATAAAGTGTAATATTAATTTCAGATGTACATTATAGTGATTCAACACTTCCACACATTTTCTTGTTCTCATCACAAGTGCCCTCAATCACCCATTTCACCCATCCCCCCATCGGTTTGTTCTCTATAGTTGAGTCTGTTTCTTCATTTGTCTCTGTTTCTCCTTTGCTCTTTTGTTCTGTTTCTGTTTCTTTTCTTTTTTTTAAGAGAGAGAGAGAGAGCAAGTGTACATAAGGGAGGGGGGAAGAGAGGGAGGGAGAGACTCTCTCTCTTTTTTTTAAGGTTTTATTTATTTATTTGAGAGCGAGCGAGCAAGAGAGCACAAGCAGGGAGGAGGGGTAGAGGGAGAGGGAGAAGCAGACTCCCCACTGAGCAGGGAGCCTGATGTGAGGGCTTGATTCCAGGACCCTGGGACCATGACCTGAGCTGAAGGCAGATGCTTAACTGACAGAGCCACCCAGGCGCCCCTCGAGAAAAAAATCTTAAGCAGGTTCCATGCCCAGCACAGAGCCTGACACTGGGCTCAATCTTAAGACCCTGAGATAATGGCCTGAGCCAAAATCAAGAGTCAGCCACGAAAATAACTGAGCCACCTAAGCGCTCCATTTGTTTTATTATTTGGAAGATTTTAAAATAAAAATCAGACTCTAAAAATCCTAAAATGTAAATTATCCTCATAATTTAAAACTTTGAAATTAAAATTAACACATTTTGGGTCTCTGTGAAATATTGTACAGAAATACTATTATGGCTAGTTGTCCCTTTGGCCTCTCCAGTACTGGAACAAAGACTTCTCAGCTTGGATTTAGTTGCTTTTCTTCCCTCTGAGTCTATTTCTCTTACACAACCAAGTGAAGGTAACATGCTGGTGTGTTTGTGCCAGGCTGAAAGTGTCTGGCCAAATGAGGGACACCTGGATGGTTTTTGACAAAGCAGAGTCCTAGTACTTTCTACCTATTTTTCATTACGTCCAAAAATTGCCTTTTCAAGAGTTATGAGGATAGTTTTTGTTTCATTTTGTTTTGTTGTGGTGTTAGTTTTCCTCTTCTGTTATTTAAACTTATGAAGGACTATAGAGAAATATTTGTATTTTTTTCTGATAGAAATGCATAAATACTTCAACCCAACACAAATCTTGTCTGAAATGTAAACTACTAGATTAAATTAGAAATTAGAAGTTAAAATTAGAAAAAGATAATTAGAAAAGAGTAATATCAAAAATACTAAAAGAATCAATATAAAATATATTGAGATATTCTGCATGACAAAAGACTTACTTAAAACGACAAAACCCATTGACTTTTTAATTCAGTGCATTCAGCATACTACTCCCTTTTGTATTACCCCATTTAGCCATTTCCAAACCAACCTATCCCATAGTATATATAGTCTTTAGCAGCTGCTCCTGGTAAGAAATGCTGTGACATAGAAAGGCTTATTGGAAACATTTTCAAACTCACAATAACTTTACAAATATAAGTTATATCCCACTGATAAAATCCAGAACAAAACTGATTAGCAGGGATTTGTAGTTAGGAGGTGGTTCTATTTTTTATTAAAATAATAATAATATTATTTGTTATGGAAAGAAGTAGAAAAGATATATAATGCAATTTCATTTTCTAAGGTTTCTCTATTTTGCAAATGTTTAGATTATAGCAATTGTTATAAGTATCCAGTAATGATTATATTCAAGGAGTAAACACAAATGTTTGTGGGTTCTGATCACTAAACTAAATCAAAGGTTGTTTCAGTTTAAATATTCAAAGACTATCTGTATGTTTACAGATAGTTGTTCTTTTCCTCTAGCAAGTCAAGTGATTTGAAAGATTGTAAATTAAACAAAACAAAGGAACAATAATCTAAGAAAACACCTACTAATTAAATTTCATAGGGTGTACTTTTGCAGATTAAATTTAAAATTGTATTTAAAACAAAAACACAAAAGTTAAAAAAGTAAAAATGATTCAACAATATATAAGCTATACTACATGTATTTATGGATATCTACAGATAAGGCTAAGTTATGGACCTTTTAATCCTCTGAATCCATGTGGCAAAGACAAAGTAAGAATAAATTGTTTTTTTTTCTAAGGAAGTTTTAAATTGCAAAACCATCCTACAAATGCTAAGCGACTACAAATAAAATCAGACACCTCTTAGTGAAGCAGTTTCACAGCAGCAGGACAGCATGAAAGATATCTCAAAGAAGAATTGTTACTGTTTTTACTTGATTTTTTAGTACAAATAAAAAGTGCAGCCAAAATATGGAAAGGGCCCAGATGTTCACTGACAGATGAACGGATAAAGAAGATGTGTGAGATAATATATATATATAGATAGATAGGTATCTATCTATATATATATATATAGATATATAGATATATATCAAATGTATAATATAAATATAAATATAATATAAATATAATAAATATAAATATAAAAATATTTTGTTATATATGTAAGTAAAAATATTTTATATATATAAATATATAAATATAAAATAAAAATAAAGTAAAATAAATATAAATAATAAACAATAGAACATTATATATATATATAATGCAATATTACTCAGCCATGAAAAAGAATGAAATCTTGCCATCTGCAGCAATATGGATGGAACTGGAGGGTATTATGCTAAGTGATATAGGTCAATCAGAATGACAATTATCATATGATTTCACTCACATGCGCAATTTAAGAACAAAACAGATGAACATAGGTGAAGGCAAGGAAAAATAAGATAAAAACAGAGAGGGAGGCAAACCATAAGAGACTTAACTATAGGAAACAGAGGGTTGCTATGGGTGGGGAGGTGGGTGGGGGGATGGTATAACTGGGTGATGGGCATTAAGGAGGGCACTTGATGTAATGAGTACTGGGTATAATATTCAACTGATGAATCACTAAATTCTACCCCTGAAACTAATAATAAACTATATGTGAAATAAATTGAATTTAAGTAATTTTTTTAAAAAATCATAAAAAATATTGGAAATTCTGAATATAACATTTAGTAGTTATGTTTTGTTTGGCAAGTTATTCAACTATATAAAATCAATTTCTGAAGGTAGAATTTTGGTGAAAATGAAAGAAAAATTGCTTATCATAATATTCGGAATATGTTACTCTTACACATAACATAGTGTTAACTATGATTTTTGTTGTTTAAATTCATCAATCTGAAAATTTCATTTTTCACTTTGAGGAGGTTCTAAAGGATTCATGCTGTGTTGTTCTCTATGGGAAGAAAGGCTTTTCTATATATTTTTTTAAATATAACTTCATGGATGTCTTTTTTCAATTACATATGTATTGAACATCTTCACAATCAAAATAATTTCAAGAAGTGAATAAAATTTCAATCTTTGTCATTTTCCAATTTCACCTTCCCAAAATACCCAGAGTTAATGGCATTGTGTTTAGTTATCCGAAATCATTTCCACAGCATACATTCATATATAGAACTCATTTTTTCCCTAAAAATATGTTCTGCAACTTTTTTTCCTATTTAAAAATGTATCATGGAGATTTACCTATTTTTGAATATTCAAATAAACATGCTTCCAATTATAATGGCAATTTCTAAAAATTAGTTCACAAAATGTTTTGAGCAATTGCAGAAAAACTGAAAGAAATGTACAACATATCCAGGAGAGGATACTGAAAGCAACACTAATGTGGTTGATAGTATCCATGTTTAGTTACAATCCAATTATGCTAGAATTTAGCCAGAAAATATTTTTAGGATTTGTTTTAATAGAGACATGAGTATTTTGGTGGTAAGAAAGGATAGGTCAGAGAAATGTCTTTTGACAGCTAGAAATTTAATAATAATCCATCATCTCTTTTTTTTTCCTATTTATTACCACAATTCATGTCTTAAGAATGTTGAACACTCACTGTCTGTATTTACATACAAAATCAAATAGATAATACTTTGGCCAATCAACAGCCAAAAGGAGAGACAGTTTCACATTCAATCTAATAGAGCTATCTTGCTGTTTTAAAATAAATAATTCAAATGCCTACTTGACAATCTAGCCCTTTTTAAAACTCAGAAAAGAAAAATAGAATTTCTGTTCTACAATGTGAATGTAGAATATTTTAAAGTCAATATTTTAAAGTCACCCTGTCTAGTGTGCCATTATTTTGATACTTAAAATAATGCTGGTATTCAGGCCCTGAATAGTATAGGGACTATGGCAAACAGTGTTAAATCTGCATTTGTTGAACCACATAAGGTTCATGTTAAGCTGTATAAAGTTTATCAGTTTATCAGTTTCTAATTACATTTTATTAAAATATCACTCTGGGACTTCTCTTATAATCAGATGAAAACACTTGATACTCAAAACAAAAAACCTCTCATCTCAAACTCCACTGTTTATGGGGAAAAAAGCAAACTTTATTTTTTCTTCAAGTTTTTGAAGATAATACCAATAAATTGGTACCAATACCAATAAATGGAGGTCTAAATTTTATTATCTCACCCTGCATTATAGAAGGAAAACTGAACACTGTGTCTACATTTAGAATTACTTCTTTGAGTTAATTCTATGTCCATTATTCTTTTTCTTCTAATTGAGTTGCCTTAACTTCAGTAAATTGCTCTGGTGACCAGATTTCATTAGCATGTGTATAAATTCTCAGCTGCATGTCTTGGCAATTTATCTATATTAGCAATTTCTAATAGCCCAAGAGAATACAACATGGTTGTTTTCTCCTTTTTGTTCTGGTGATCGTAGAATAAGCTTCATTCCTCAGTCAATGAATTTGAGGTTCAAACTAAGATAAATTGCTTCCAATCTTAATTTCCTTTAGGACAGAGACTCAGACACATGTATTTTTCCAGTGTCTAACATAGTGCATTATACTTAGGCAAAAAAGACACTTTGAATGCTTGAATGAAATATAATTTTTGGAAAGACAGAGCATTACTTAGTAAACCATATATCTAAAAAAGATTGTATACCCAAATTTTATGTCCCAAGGTAGATATGGGAGCCAAAGTAGAGTAAGATACACCTGAAGGGGACTAATATGTTTGAGCCTCAGTATTTCATTTTTTACGTCTACAAAATGGGAATAATAAAAATAGTAAAAACTACTTCATAGAAGCATTGTGAGGATTAAAACAATATAAAGGAAATAGTACTGTCTGGCACATAATATGAACTCAATAAGGGTGAGTGTAGTTCTCAGACTTCTTGAGGAAAGAGGAAAATGGAGAAACATTTTTTGAATCCCTACCACATGCATCAAGTATGGTGGTTATAAGTGCTTTTCTTAGGTTGCTCATGTTTTCATTATTAAATAATCAAATCTCTATATTATAAATAGAAATTAAAACTCAAGGGAGTTATAGTTATTTACTGACATGTAGCGAATAAGAGGTCAAGCCCAGAACTTCTCAGACCAGAGACGTTGCTCTTTCCTTGACACCGTGAACTGGAATGCTAGGACATTTGAAGGCATGAAAGCATAGAGAAAAAAACATCTATGGCAATGTGGGTCATTAGCTTCTGTTTATGATTTCTTGGTGAATTTTCTAGGTTATTATTATTAAACAATGTTCATTTGGAAGTGAAAAGAAAGCTTACGTTTTCAAGTACTAGTTTAAATATTTAGCAACACACACTTATACACACTATTGTGAACACTCAATGCATATGAACCATTACTACTAGTATCTGATAAAGGTGGGATTGAATATAATTATTTATTCTGTAATTCTGAATCCAAAGGGAAAATGGTTACAGACTGGTGAGGTCAGGTGTTCTAGTATAGCTCCTTTGTACCTCCTTCCTTTCCCCCTGTTTTTCATGATAATGATCAACCCTGCTGACTTAAGTCACAGGTGATAGAAGGGAACTGCCAACAAATAATAGTAAGAACTCAGAAAATTCTACATTTTATGGAAATGCTAAATCAAAGAGTCAAACCTTTCTGGTTGAGGACAATAGACAGGATATTCTCAGCACCTAATGCAGTCTCTAATCTAGTATAAACCAAACATTTCAGCTATTTATGAAAATTACTTGCAGCAATTTTAATTTTAAGGCTTTTAAAATGCAGAGACCCCCTAATGAGAATTCTTTTCTACTTCAGAGTTTTCAATGTTGTCATTTCATTTAATGCGGCTCCTAGGTTTTTATATTTCTTTTTTTCAAGTTCCTAACATGTTAGAGGTTTATTGTGGATTAACAAAGAAATACATGACAAAAATACATTTTGATAACATTCTCTCACTTTAGCTACCATTTTTCTTGTATGAGTTTACAGTAACACAAAAATACAACAGCAAAAGGAAAGCTTACGATGATATTAAGCTTAATTCTCTTTGCTAGTTATTCTTCAAAAAGATTATATATATTACATATATATTATACATATATATTATCATGATATATATACATCAATCAATATATATATAATCATGTCTGTTTATAGAGTGAAATTCCTTTATTGAATAACCAAAAAACACAAAGTATTAAGTGAATATTTAGGAAGTTCTAGATCATAAACTATCATCCCAGAGACTTAACATATCCCAGACTCCTGATTTTCATAATGTTTTCTAGCTTTCATAAATGCCAGGCTTTTGGTCATTTTTCCACCTGCGTACCACATCACCCCAGCCAGAATTAGGTTTCCACCATGCTATTGATTATCTGAGAAAATGACAGTTCAAAAAGTCCATTCAGATCAAAACAACTTTATGGCCTAATCAAGATTCATACCTGGATTCAGAAAGGCTTGTATTGAACATTGGTGGCATTGTACAGAATGACTAAGGCTTCAAGCAGGATTTCAGTGAAATAAAAGTTATCTCTTGTAAAACAGATTATAATTTAAGTACAAAGTCACATTTTTCTGTTATTTTTAGTGGTCCCATGTCTGATATGTGTGTGTGTGTGTGTGTGTGTGTGTGTGTGTGTGTGTGTGTTTTGGGGGGCAGGGGGAGGGGATATATGCATTTTTGCACTGTGAAAAGGAGATCAAGACATTATTTTTATCCATTTTAGCTGGGAATGCATATAGGATAACATCACCAGGTAACATACAGGATGCCCATATGAACTTGAATTTCAGATAAATAATGAGTAATTTTTTAATATAAGTATATCCCAAATATGGCATGGTGTATAGTTATACTAAATTATTATTTAATGTTAACCTAAAATTCAAATTTAACTGAGTGTTTGATATTTCTCGTTACATCTGGCAACCCTAATATAGATACAAATATATATGGGTACAAAGGTATATATAGGTACAAAGTTCCTAGAAAACGGTCGGCTAGAACACAATAATTCCATTTAGAGGTATAATTCAAAGGAAATAAAACCAGAAATGCAGACAGATGTACCTGTACAAAGATATTCCATTTCATACACTGAATTTCACACATTTTCTAGGCACTGGGGATAAAGCAGAGAAGAATACCATAAGATTCTTGCTTTCATAGAGCTGGCATTCTCACAGAAGACCAAAAATGCTAAAATAAAGTATCAGTTCCATGATAAGAATGAAACTAGATAATATGAAAGAGAGACAAAGGAGCTGCTTTTCACCGGGTGTTACAGGAAAACCTTAGTGTAAAAGTGACATTTAGGCTGAGACATAAATAAAAAGTAGGAGCCAGCAGTAGATATGCCGAATGTGGGAAACAAACAGAAAGGCTGTAAAACTTCGCTTATTAAAACAACAGCAAGAAAAGTCACAGTGTGGCTGGAGACAGTAAATGCAGGGAGGTTCTATGAGACAAAACAAAGTAAGGGTTTACAGGATCTGATTAATTTGAGATCAAAAAGATCAGAGTACTGAGTTCGGATTTTATAGTAAATGCAGTGAGAAACAAATATAGGGGGTTAGGCAGATAAGTGGAGTAAAAGGTAATTTTTGTTTTGTAAGGATACTTCTAGTAAGTGGATGGTAAGCAGTCACATGTGCAAATTAAGCAACCACTGAGGAGGGTCTTGTGGGAGAGACTAAGGTGGTAGTAGGGAGATGAGAACTGCATGTATAAGGAACATAATGAGTTCAAGGTGGCAGGATTTCCTGGAACTTTGGCTGTGGGGGCTAAGATAAGAGAAGAGTCAACAGTACCTGGTACTCTTTTTCAGCTTAAGCAAATGGTAGATGGTGGCAACATTAGTGAGGTATGCATAACCAAGGGAGTTTGTGGACTGGGAGTTTAACTTGGGATATGTTAACTTTGAGAAACTTATAAAATATTCATGTAGAGATGTAAAGAAGTGGGTGATTATGAGTTTAGAGTTCAGGAGAGAGATCAGGCTGAAGATGTAACTTGGCATTTAGGTATTTAAATGCATAGCAGTGGATGAGAGATTTTCTAGAAGGGGCAATAAAGAGAGAAGGAAATGGCAACAAATCTGAGTCCTGAAAAAGAGATCTAGAAGAACAGCCAGCCAAAGAGACTGAAGAGGAGCAGACAGTAAGTAAAAAGAAAATCCAACAGAGTACAATACACAAAAAAAACTACGATAATGGTTTTTTTTTTTTCCAAAAAATAAGATTGGTCAACCTAGATAGAATGAACCTAGTGATAGGATAATTTGAGAAATGGGGAGAGCTCATGTAGTATTTGGTAATACAACGGTCACTGGTGACGGGGTATGAGCAGATTCAGTGGAGTGGTCAGGAGAAGTCTGGCTGAACTTAATGAACCGAAAAATGCAGATGAGAAAGTGAGTATAAAGCTACTGACAACATATTCAAGGAGCTGTGCTATAAAAGGAAGGAAAGAAATGTGGTTATATTTTAAAGGAAGCCCTTTTTTTAAAATAGATGAAAGAACCTAAGGAATATTTTATGTTGATGAAGATAATTCAATAGAGAAGGAGGAATTGATGGTGTGGAAGAGAGAGAAATTTCAGGATTAATAACCTTGAAAGATGAGATAGGATGGGATCTGGAACTCAAGTGGAAGGACTGACCTTTGATAAGATTAGGGTGCTTCCTGAATTGTAGCAATGATCAGATGACAGTAAAGGGGGAGGAGAGTATATGGAAAGTTCGAAATAATAAAAGAAAATATTTAATACTTTGAAATATGGATTCAACTTTAAAAATCCAAGAACTGAGAAATGAACCATATCACATAATGTAATGCAGCCATTAATATGAATATTTTAATGAGAAAGGGAAAAAACCCTCAATGTTAATTTAAAAAGGATTAACACCATTTATATATAGTATGATATCATGTAAAAAAATACGTAAGAATAGCAGCACCTATGCTAAAATAGTAATAGTGGTTAAATATGGGCTTTGTTATTATGGCTATGGATTATTTCATACTTTACATATTTATATAACAGGGAAATACTTTTAAGAGATATTTCACAGTAATGGAATAACACCACATGAGAAGGGATTCTCCATCCCTCTTCACCAATCTCCACATTTGAATCAAGTAATTCTAATACTAATTCTAGTTTATTTTTAGAAATTTCAAATGGAGAGCCAAGTAGTGAATAAATTATGCATAATCAAGGACTGCTTTTAGATATATTTGAAAGTCTCCTGAAGAAAGACTCCATAGAAGAGAAACAAATTGTATATAGCATTTTAGAATGATCTATTCAATACATTCGTCATGCTATGGTCTTTACCACAAGAAGAGGAAGAGGTAGAAGAATTGACAAAAAGTATACAAACAAGGGTGGAAGACAACACTACAAAACTCAATGTATATCCAAGAACCACTTTAATCTTCACAAAGGAAATTCTAGAGGAGGTACTGAGGAGGAAATCGATTTGCTTCAGATTCATTATTCTGCAATGTCAATTATTTTTAAATCCTGCAACCTAGCTTCATTCCTACAGCTTTTAATTCAAATAAGAGATCTTCAGGGTTCAGTGATTTTTTTTAAATTATAGGTCTCCTCATTGAACACATTATTAAATATATGTTATTAAAATAAAGTGACCACTTTTTCAGGATATAAGTATACTAGAACCTTTAAAATATGTAATGTATGATGCAGCTTTGATAGAGCCTTTCAAGTAAGTGATTTGTCATCATATTTAATAATAGGTTAAAAATGTAGCAGCAACCATGTGATACTCTGCTGGGGATTTTCTTCTTAGCTGTTTTTCATCTCATTAAATAGACTGTAACACCCTGAAGAAAAGGAACTGCATCTTATTTATGCTTACATTCCCAGGATGCAGCATGGTTCCTAGAATCTGCTAAGTGGACAATATATTTGTTGAAAAAAATAAATAAATGAAGGAAGGAAGGAAGGAAGGAGGGAAGAAGAGTGTATGTCCTCCAAGAAAACTCATAGTCTCAAAGGGTGCTAACTATTTTTTACAACATAGTTTCTTTTCATGGCTTCTGAAGAAATCATTCTCCAAAACAGTTGGAATTTCATGGAGCAATCATTCTCACTGGCTGTATTTGAGGGGTTTGAGAGGCCATCAGTCTTTAAGGCTGTTTGTTGATCTGGAACATTTCATCAAAAACATGGTTTTGAAAATTAGAAATGAAAAAAAAAAAATCCTCTGTGCTGTCCTAAGGGAGACTTATTTAACATGCCTGAATGCATTCTTTAGTCTTTGGAGAAGTATTAAAACAATGACTCATCTTGTAGTAACGTAATAATAGACAGCATCAGTTGTGAATATAGAACAGCCACTTGTAAACATCATGAATATATCCAAAGCAGCAACTGGGCCATATTTTAAAGTGACTAATCTACAGCATTCATGTTGTAGAATTATTCAGATTAAAACTGAAAAAAATGGCTTAATTCAGAATTCAAGCACTTACCCAATATTTTTTTTTCCTCTCTCTCATACACAGTCCTATAAGAGAGAGCCACACAGAATGAAAACTAGGGAAACTGGAGAATGGTAATTGAGAGGGGAATGCTTTTTCTGACCATCAGGATGTATTTATCTTTATTCGAGGAATCAATACATTGCTTGCATATTTTAAGAGCTGTTTTTCAAACCATGATGAGAATCTTACCATACATGAAAATTTTTGTATTCTGAATCATTTTTTTCCCTTTGCTAAGGTATATAAAAAATATGTAATCATCTTTATCTTATTTTCCCCTAGGTCTAGTTCCCTTAGGAAAGTCTATTCTAAACAAAAGAGAGCCTGTAAAAAAGAAAACAAAAAGATCTATAAATTATATATACTAAAAAAAATAGTATTTATGAGTTACAATTAGTTGTCATCCAATAAATGCAAAATAATTGTAATATCTGTTAGTCAATTCTTCCTAAATCTCCATATATTTTTACACAAGATATCATTTCTAAAAAGAATTTAATTTTTTTCATGAGGTATGTTATATAAATCATACCTACATGCACATTTGATTCCTTTTGCAAATTTTTTTAATAGCTTAATTCACACCAGAACCTGTGCAAGGCTCTAGGGTGCACAGCCATTTGCCCAGGGAGATTCTAGTTTAGTGTTAGGAGACATCACTGTTAATCATGTTATTGGAAATGAATGTAAAGTTGTAGCTATGGCAAGTACAGTGACAGACAGGTGGTTGGACTCCATGCTCCTGAAACAGGAAGTTTCACCTGTATATGTCTTCTTGAAAACATATATATACACAACCCAAAAGGTTGGTCTTTTTGCTTGAAAAACTAAAAGTTACTTTCTTATTATTGGTCTCATTAAATTAAAAAATTACATTTCTTTCACATTATACTGAGAATAAAATTGCTTACAATTATTTCCGGTTTTGAAATTCTAGTCAACTGAAAATAGTAAGAGTAAATGCGTGTGAGTGTTTAATATAAGATTGGTATGCTGAAAGAAACAATGATCATTGTATCTAGGGGGCTTCACTTCAATTAAATAAATTTAAATATATAAAGGAAATAGATATATGACATTACTAGTTTGACTACTTTTCCCAAGAAATTTATCTAGATATAAATGACTTTATTTCCTTAAACATCAGCTTGAAAAAGGAAGTATGCACCTGTCCCCTCTTAATCAGATATTTGCATTGTAAAACACCCATGTTATTAGAGTAGTGTTCTGAAGAACGTGCTTTCATAGAGGTTGGTGGTGTTCTTTCTAAGTACTTGGAAGAGACATAAGTAACTGAGCTGGTATACACTGGCAGTTCTAAGTCTGCTCACTGGCCTGCAAAGGTAGAATGAGGGCTCTGGAATCAGATTGCCTGGGTTCAAATCTCAGCTCTCCCATTTACCAACAACTCTGTAAACTTGGGCAAGTCACTCTCTCTGAACCACTCTTTCCTCACCTACAACTTGTTTTGAGACTACATAAGGTAATGCTTGTAATGGTTCCACACACTTCTTACCACATAACAAAAACATTCAGTACAGGTTGTATATTTTATTAGTGAACACAGTTAGTTAGAAGAAGAGTCATTGGGCAATGATCAAGACATGGACCTTAAATCTTGTTCCCTTGAGCTTTTTTTAAATCATGTCATCTATTATTGAGCCCATAAGATACAGAGTTCTATAATCCCTAATTTTACAATGACAAAGTATGCTTTACCCCACAGGGATATGGCAAGCTTTTAATATGCTAAAAGTGTAACTTTTCTGTGTAGATGGGCAATAAAATTACAGGAAAAATCACAATTTCTAAGCATTCTCTTTTCTTTGTCAACAAAATTGATTCCTCAAAAGTATCTGAATTGGACAGTCCTTTAAAGATGCCACTAGCACTCCACTTTTGACATAGGAAAATAATTCTTTTCTATTGTCATCTTTCCCTTCTCCATGTTCTTCATTTCAACTATCTCTTCCATGCTTGGTATTAATGTGAGGAATCTTATAAGTTATTAAGGATTCTTGGTTTTTTTTCTAACAGCAAATAAAGCATAATTCTTCCAAAGGGTCATCAGATCATAAGGCATGACTAAAAAAATAGCTTCTTTAGAACTATGAATTTTAAAAGTAATTTTAATTGTTATGCAATTATTTAGGTTACTGTTTTTCCAATGGGTGTTGGAAAATGAGTTCCCTTAAAATAAGTGTAGGAATGAGCCATGTTTATTCTCTAACAGTGGAGAGCTTTCCAAAGGATATTAAGCAACTTCTCCTTTTTATTGTTTCCAAAATGCAGATACTAAATATCAGTATAATCTACCTAAGTCATTACACTTTTCTGGAGATTATTTGAACCCCATTGAAAAAATTAGCACTTACAAATCAGGTAAGACTCTGGCAAGAATTGAGTGTAGCTAATTAATATGTTGTTCCAAAGTCAACCAAAAAACTAATCCTTTAAAAATAAGGGACTGAAAAACTGGAGAGAGCCAGAATTTGTCCTGGGAGAACAAACAAGGGAGGAATTGAACTGACCGAATACCAATTACTATACTTATTTTGAAAGACAGATTTAAAAAAAAAAAAAAAGATTAAATTTTTATTTATTTGAAAGAGAGACAGATAGCATGAACACAAGTAGGGGGAGAGGGAGAGAATTTTCAAGCAGACTCACCACTGAGCAGGAGGCCCACTCCAGTCTCCATCTCATGACCCACGGGATCATGATCTGAGCTGAATCAAGAGCCAGATGCTCAACTGACTAAACCACGCAGCTATCTCTTCGAGAACAGATTTTGTAAATCATTGCTTCCACACCTTCATATACTACTCAAAGACATGGAAAATGATACAGTAAATCTCTGGAGGTGTTTTTAGTTCTATTTCCTGCTATTTTTTTCCAAGTATATTTATAGGATTGTAAATCTGTAAGAAGAGAAGTTTTTACGTTATTTGGGCATTCAAATAATAAAATAGTGAAGTCTAAGCATTGTTTTTGCCTTTTTAAATATGTGATTTTTAAAAGGGAAAATAAATACATTTTTTAGAATTTTAAATAATTTTAAAAGTTCATTTTAGTGACATAGAAAACAAAAAGAAAGGAGAATTATTCTTTATTCTTCAATGGGAAAGTACTAATGATGCTAATATCACAGAAGAAAAAAACAAATTAAAGGAAAACAAACCAATGAAAGGTTTAAAAAAGTGTTGCCTTTCAGGAATTCTAAACAATGTCAAAATACTGATCTTCTTTCAATGGAAGTCAGAGTTCCAAAATCTGTTAAAATGCTGAGACTAAAAAATGCAAATATAGGAAGTTCCCATCACCTAGTAGCTAGATAATCCTCTCAAAAGAAGAAATTACAAAGTAATGAGAAATGATTATAATGAGAAGAAGGTAGAATGAAAGGAGAAAACTTAAATGTTCAATCATCTAGCTTTTCTCTAAAAAATGGCTATTAAGGGGCTCCTGGGTGGCTCAGTTGGTTAAGCATTAGACTCTTGATTTCAAGCTTTGCGCAGTGGCAGTATCGTAGCCAATGAGGTTTATCCGAGGCGCGATTATTGCTAATAGACTCTTGATTTCAGGTCAGGTCATGATCTCCGGGTTGTGAGACTGAACCCCACATCAGGCTCCATGCCATGGAGCCTGCTTAAGGTTCTTTCTCTCCCTCTCCTTCTGCCCCTCCTCAACCCCCCCAAAATTAATTTTAAAAATATTAAATTAATTTTTTAATTAAAAATGACTTATGTGCACTCTATGTGTTTAAAAATAGAAAAACAGGAGCACTTGGCTGGCTCAGTTGGTAGAACATGTCACTCTTGATATCAGGGTTGTGAGTTTAAGCCGCATGTTGGGCATGGAAGCTACTTAAAAATAATAAAATTAAAAAAAACAGCATCTTAAAAATAATAGAAGAATACATCCTTGGAACCAAGGAGCTTTCCAAAGCATGACTGGATCACGAAATTCTGTTTCTTCTGTCAGAGTAAACAATCCATGTCTTCCATTCCTTTTCTTTATGTTTTTCACAGGTGTTGAGGAGACAGTTTGAAACAGAATAATTTGGTAAATGGTCTATTGTGTTTACACAGAAAGGTACAAACACAAGATTTCTATCCAATTTGGTAATCTTATTCCTTGGCAGTATTTAAATATGCACAACAGCTGCAACTAGTCTCAGTTCTGACTAACAATTTATCCACTGAGGGCAACTTTCATCAAGAAGAAGCATGGAGAAAATAATGGAACATCATTTGAGCATCACACCATGTCTTTAATCAAGCAATAACAGAAATAGACATTCCAAATCATTAGCAGTGTTCCTTTAACATGATCATGTACGCATCATGTCCCAATCTCAAATGCCATATGAAAATCTTCTCATTTCTCAAGATGGACTATGGAAAAAGCCATTTGTGTAGCACCGTAATTTGCTTTTTTTTTTCTAAAAAGCACGGACAGTTTGTGGTATCTCTGTAACCACTAACATTAATTCACCTCATAAATCTTGTTCACCACCATTTTTGCTTACTAGAAGCAAATAAAATGTCTGGACCTGGCTTCAAGATTAATATGGAATCAAACCACCATTAAAATCCAGTCAACAGTTAAAGAATCAGATAAAGGTCAATAAAATGGGAAAATACCCTTGTTATTAAATTAAACATGAGAACTGAATAGATAGACTTTGGGAACACAGTTCAAACTGTCTTTGACTTTAGAACTGCTAACTGCATTTCTGTTCTGTTTGTCATACCTGAAGAATATTAGTATTTTGAACATACATTTGGCTTTCTATTTTTCTGTGAATATTATACATTTTATCATTCTAGCTATGAAGCCCAAACAAGTAATTTTTTTCTTATCAGAAATCTGCAATCAACTACCAAAATAAGCCCAAGAGAAAAGAGTCCCATACAATCTTGTCCTACAATCACTAAAGGTATTGAGTGAGTTTAAAGACACTTAAGCAAAAAGTTGCCATGTCAAAATGATTTAGACAACAATAATCACAGACCACTATACACCTATGAGAATGGCCCAAACTTGGAAGTAACTAAGATGTCCTTCAGTCAGTGAACAGATATTAAGTAAACCATATAAGTACAGACAATGACATATTATTGTATAGCCCTAAAAACCAATGAATTATCAAACCATGAAAATATATAGGGGAATCTTAAATGCCTATCACAAAGTGAAAGAAGCCAATCTGAAAAGGCTAAATACTGTATGATTCTAACTATAAGACATTATGAAAAAGACAAAACTATGGAGAAAGAAAAAAAAAAAAAAACAATGGTTACCAAGGTGGGGATAGGGACAAATACATAGGCAGAACAGAGAGGAATTTTAGGGCAGTAAAAATACTCTGTATGATACTATAATGATGGATCCATTTTCTTATATAAGTATCCAAACCTAGATAGAATGTGCAATAACAAGATCGAGTCCCAAGGTAAACTCTGGACTTGGGTGATTATGATGTGTCAATGTAAGTTTATCCTTGGTAAAAATTTTACCATTCTGGTGCTTGATGTGTATAATGGAAGAGACTATGCATGTGCAGGGACAGAGAGTATACAGAAAACCTCTGTATCTTTCTCTTGATTTTGTTGTAAACCTACAACTGTTCTTAAAAACAAAAAAGTCTTTAAATGTGTAGCAGGATTTAAGAAAAATAGTCTTTAACAGAACCAATACATACTATAGTAGCTAGGAATAAGTTAATCATTATATGATCAAGAAATTCATAAATAAAAGTACAAAGAATTCTTGACAACCTTAAAGAAAACCTGTAATATGGAGAGAATAAAATATGAATGTTGTTTACAACTACATTACAAAGCCAAAGTAATCAAAACAGTATGGTTTTGACATAAAAACAGACACATAGATCAGTGGAACAGAATAGAGAGCCCAGAAATAAACCCACACATATATGATCAATTAATATATGATAAGAAGCCAGGAATATACAATGGAAAAAGGACATTCCCTTCAATAAATGGTGGGAAAACTGGATAGCTACATGCAAAAGAAAGAAACTGGACAACCATCTTACACCATACACAAAAACTAATTTAAAACAGTTCAAAGACTTGAATGCAAGATCTAAATCCATAAAACTCCTAGACGGAAATATAGGAGGGTAAGCTCCTTAACACTGGTATTGCCAATGATTTTTTTTTCTGGATTTGATACCAAAAGCAAAAATTAATAAATAGGACTACAGCAAACTAAAAAGTTTCTGCCAAGCAAAGGAAATCATCGACAAAATAACAAGTCAACCTACTGAGTGGGAGAAAATATTTGCAAATCATGTATTTGATAAGGGGTTAATATCCAAAATAAGTAAAAAAAAAAAAATACATACAAATCAATTGAAAAGAAAGAAAGAAAGAAAGAAAGAAAGAAAGAAAACAAGCCAAATTAAAATGGGCAGAGGATTTGAATAGACATTTTTCCAAAAAAGAAGTGCAGTTGCCCAAGAAGTACACAAAAAGTGCTCAACACCACTAATCATTGGGGAATATAAATCAAAATCACTATTAGACATTACTTCACACCTATTAGAATGACTACTATAAAAAAGACAGAAATATCAAGTGTTAGTGAGGTTGCGGAGATAAGGAAACACTTGTGCACTGTTGGTGAGATTGTGAGTAGATGTAACCACTATGGAAAACAATATGGAATTTCTTCAAAAAATTAAAAATCATAATACCATATGACCCAGCAATACTACTACTGCATATTTATCTGACAAAAATGAAAATGCTAAATCAAAAAGATATCTGTACTTCCATGTCCATTACAGCACTATTTACAATAACCAAGACATGGAAACAACCTCAGTATCCACAGACAGATGAATGGATAAAGAAAATGTGATATATATGTATACTCATACATACATACCTATACATACATTCATACACACACAAACATATATACGAGTATCACAGAGCCATAAAATGAAGAAAGTCTTGCCATTTGCCTTAAGGGTATTATGCTAAGTGAAACAAGTCAGAGAAAGACCAATACAACATGAACTCAGTTAATATGTGGAATCTAAAAACAAAAACACATAGATACAGAGAACAGACTGGCAGATGCCAAAAGTAGGGGGTGGGTATGGGCAAAATGGGTGAAAGGGGTCAAAAGGCATAAACACCCAGTTATAAAATAAATGTCATGACATGTAACGAACAATATAGAGGCTATAGTTAATAACACTATATTGTATACTTGAAAGTTACTAGAAAAGTAGATCTTAAAAGTTCTCATCACAAGAAAAACTTATAACTATGTACAGTGATGGATGTTCACTAGACTTATTGTGATGATCATTTTACAATATAAAATATACGATTAATATTGTACATCTGAAACCAATAAGCTAAATGTCTATTGCATTGCAATAAAAAAAATTAAAAGGAAGGTTCAAAGATTCAATATTGTGAAGATTTTTTTCTCCCCAAATAAGCTATAAATTAGTGTTATCCCAATGAAAATTCCAAGAGCTTTTCATAGACTATGACAAGATAATTCTCAAATTCATATCAAAGAGGAAGGATCCAAAAATAATCAATATAACTTTGGAAAATGAAAAGAGGAAGATGCAACCTTAACAATTAAGACAATGTGGCATTAACCAAAAAATAGGCAAATAGTGAAAATAACAAAATAAACTAACACTTATCTAGAAATATGGTACAAGATTTTGTACAACAAAAATCAATATGAAGCGATTTAATCAGGATACTGAGACAATTGACTATATGGAAAAAAATTTTAATTTTAAATTACCATGTAAGTTTAATAACAAATAAAAATAAAAATTTTAGGGGCACCTGGATGGCTTAGTTGGTTAGGCATCTGCCTTCAGGTCAGGTCATGATCCCAGGATCCTGGAGTCAAGCCCAGCACTGGGCTTCTTGCTCAGCAGGGAGCCTGCTTGTCCCTCTCCCTCTGCCTGCTGCTCCCTCTGCTTGTGTGTGTGTGTGTATCTCTCTCAAATAAATAAAATCTTTAAAAAAATTAAATAATTTTAGAAAAGAAAATTTAACATTGATTATGAAAAGATGTTATGACAGCAAAAGCCAAATAAAATTTAACAACTTTGAAAATAAATATTTAAAAATTTCAATATAAAAAATATAACAAAAACAAATTTTAGAGGCAAGCTACATAATGGTAGAAGATGACTGCATTACATATTTATTCAATGTACAACAAATGTCTAACAGGTGTCTACAAAATGGCATCTCTACTACTTGTAGAGATACTTGGAATACACAAGATAAAAAGTAAAGATCCCTGAACTGATAGAACTCACACACTGGTAGGAGAGGTATGTAGAAAATGAACAATAAACATAATAAGTTAATAAATTCAACCTAGAAAATGAATTAAAACATAATATATCTTATTTAATACCTATCCTTCTCTAATTATTTCAAAAAAATTTAAGAGGAGAGAATATTTCCAAAATTATTTTATGAGGTCAACATCACCAATACCAAAACCAAACCAAAAAAAAAAAAAAACCCACAAAAAAAGAAATTATAGATCAATATTCCTGATGAACACAGATGCAGATTGTCAACAAAATATGGCAAACTTAATTCAAAAATATATTGAAAGGATCATACACCATAATCAACTGGGACCAATTTTAGGGATGCAATGATGTTTCAACATTTGCAAAATCAGTATGATACACATTAACAAAATGAAATATAAAAATTATATGATCTTTTCAACAGATGCAAAAAAAGCATTTGAAGAATTCAATTCCATTTATTATTAAAACTTTCAAAAAAGTGAGTATAGAGGGAACATATGTCAACATAATGAAGGCCAGATATAACAAACCCATAGCTAACGTCAATCAGCAGTGAAAAGCTGAAAGCTCTTCCTCTAAAATCAGGAACAAGTCAAAGACGTACACTCTTGCCACATATATTCAATATAGTACTGGTAATCCAAATGACAGCAATAAAAAGAAATAAAATTCATCCAAATAAGAAAGGAACAAGTAAAACTGACACTATTTGCAGATGACATGATATTATATATAGAAAACCCTAAGGTGTCCACCAAAGAACTGCTAAAATTAATAAATTCATTCAGAAAAGCTGCAGGATATGAAATCAACACAGAGAAATCTGTGGTGCTTCTATACACTAATAATGAACTATCAGAAAAAGAAATGAAGAAAACACTTCCATTTACAATTTCTTCCAAAGCAATAAAATACCAAAGAATAAATTTGACCAAGGAGGTAAATGACCTACTCTGTGAAAACTATAGGACACTGATGGAAAGAAATTGAAGGGATACAAATAAATGGAAAACTATATTACACCCACAGATTAGAATAATATCATTAAGATGTCCATACTCCCCAAAGCAGTTTACAGATTTGATGCCAGAGCGCTGGGTGTTATATGTAAGTAATGAATCACTAAGTTCTACTCCTGAAACTAATATTACAATACATTGTTAACTAACTAGAATTTCAATAAAAACTTAAAACATTTTTTTAAAAAACTTGAAACATAAAAAATGAACTGCATTGCAGGGGGTCTGGTGCTCCCAGGTAAGAAATTAAAAGTGTTACTCTGTAGAAAACAGCAAGCCAATAAAAGTTTTTAAACTGAAAAAAAAAAAAAAAACATCAACAACAACAACAAAACAATGGCATTTTTTCCACAGACTAGAAGTAATAATTCTAAAATTTGTATGGAACCACAAAATATCCTGAATAGTCAAAGCCCTCTTGAGAAAGAACAAAGGTACAGTTATGCTCCCTGATTTCAAACTATATCAGAAAGCTATAATAATCAAAACAGTATGGTACTGGCATAAAAACAAACACAGAGATCAATGGAACAGAATTAAGAGCCAAGAAATAAACCCAAACATATACGGAAATTAATTTACAACAAAGGAGCCAAGAACACACAATGGAGAAAGGATAGTCTCTTCAATAACTGGAGCTGGGAAAGCTGGGCAACCATAAGCAAAAGAATGAAACTATACCATTAACACCATACACATAAATTAACTCAACATGAGTGGAAGACTTGAATATAAGACCTGAAACCATAAAACTCCTAAAACAAATTATAGGCAGCAATTCTTCAGCATTGATCTTAGCAGTTTGTTGATCTGATGCCAAAGGCATGTGAAACACAAGCAAAAATAAACAAATGAGACTACATCAAACTATAAAGCTATTGCACAATGAAGTAAACCATCAACAAAATATACCAATGAATGGGAAAAGATATTTGAAAATCATCTATCTAATAAGGTGTTAATATTGAAAATATATAAAGAATGCACACAACTCATCAATTAAAAAATTAGCAGAAGATCTGAATAGACATTTTTCCAAAGAAGCCATACAGATGACCAACAGGCACATGAGAAGATGTTCAACAGCACTAATTATTAGGGAACTACAAATCAAAACCATGAGATATCACCTCACATCTGTAGAAAACCTATTATCAAAAAGACAAAAAATAACAAATGTGGCTGAGGATGTAGAGAAACAGGAGCATTTGGGCACTCTTGATGGGAATTTAACTTGGTACATCTACTGTGAAAAATAGTACAAACGTTCCTCAAAAACTGAAAAAGAAAATTACATATGATCAAGTAATTCCACTGCTGGGTGTTTATTCAAAGAAAACAAAAACACTAACTTGAAAAGATACATACACTCCATGTTCATTGCAGCATTATTTACATTAGCCAAGATATCCAATCTTAGTGTCCATTGATGAATAGAGAAAATATGCTGTACATATATATTCCATGTAATATCATCCAGCCATAAAACATAAAGAAATCTTGCTATTTGTGACAACATGCATGGAAGTTGATAGCATTATGCCAAGTAAAATAAGTTAGACAAAGAAGGACAAATACTGTATGATCTCACTTACATGGAATCTAAAGCAAGCAAACAAAAAACCAAGCTTGTACATACAGAGAACAAATTTGTATTTGCCAGAGATGGGTGTAGGAGACATGGATGAAATGGATGAAGGAACAAAAAAGTATAAATTCCACTTCCCATATAAGTCAGTCATAGGGATGAAATGTATGGCATGGCAACGATAGTTAATAATACTCCATAGCATATTTGAAAGTTACTAAGGGAGACCTTAAAATTTCTTATAGGAAGAAAAAAAATTCTGTAACTCTGTATGGGGACAGATGTTAACTAGATTTACTATGGTGATTATTTCACAATATATACAAACATCAAATTATTATCTATATACCTGATATTAATATAATGATGTATTAATATAATATGGTATATATACCATTAGTATACTTTTTAGTATTGATGCAGACTGATCACTTGGCAGAGGTAAAGAAATTGTGAAGAATTAGTGTCATTTAACAATATTTGCTAATATATTCACTACTATAACCATCTGATTGTGTTGCTTTCTCGTTTAAAAGGCTAATTATTGATTCAATATTTTTAATAGATAAAGGTCTTATCCATTTTATTAGATTTATTTATCAGATTATTTATCTATCAGATTATTTATCCTAGGGTTATTTTTGTCTTTCAAAGAATTGATACATTTCATCTACATTATCAAATTTATGGGCACAGAGCTTATAGTATCCCTTTCTTACACTTATAATATCATTTTCACAAGTTATTATTACATCTCTTTAATTCCTGATGTTGGTATTTTGTGTCTTTCCCCTTTTGTCCCTGGTTAGCCTGGGTAGAGCTTTATCAAATTGTATTCCTCTTTTCACTGGACCAGCTTTGTGTTTCATGGATTTTTTTTTTTTTCAGATACGAGTTATACTCGAGTTTTACTTATTATATTTGCTTTAGGCTTCAGTTGCTCTTCTTTCTTTAGTCTATGGAAGCTTAAATTATTGATTTTAGATTTTTTCTAATATATTCATTTTAATGCTATACATTTCTAAGCCCTGCTTTTGCTGCAACCTACAAATTTTAAACTTTATTTTCATTTACCTCAAGATAATTTTAAATTTCTCAAGACTTTGATCCCATGTTATATTTTAAAAAGTGGTAATCTCCAAATATTTGAGGATTTCCCAGGTATTTTTCTGTTACTGATTTCCAGTTTAATTCCATTTTTGTTTGAGAACGTACATTGTATGATTTTTATTATTTTAAATTTGTTAATGTGCTCTATGTCTCAGAATGCGGTCTATTTTGGTGAATGTTCCATGCAAAATTGAGAAGAATGTGTATTCTGCTATTATTGAATGCACTCTTCTATAAATGTCAATTAGATCCAGTTGATTTATGATGCTGTTCAATGCAATTATATCCTTACTGATTTTCTGCCTTCTGAATCTATCAATCAGTGACACAGGGGTATTGGTCTCCAACTATAACAGCATATCTCCTTGCAGTTCTACCAGTTTTTAGCTTAAAAAAAAAAGTAAAAGCCAAAATATTTAAGATTTATTTATTTATATATTTATTTATTATTTATTTATTTATTTATTTATTTATTTATTTATTTTAGTGGGGGGGGGCGCAGAAGGAGATGGAGAGAGAAAATCTCAAGCAGATGCCGCATGGAGCCCAGTGTGGGTCTTGGTCTCATGATCCTGAGATCACAACCGGAGCTGAAATCAAGATTTGACTCTCAACTGACTGAGCCATCCAGGTGCCCCTTGATGGTCTTTTATTAAGTGCATACGTATTAAGGATTGTACTGTTTTCTTGGGTAATATTCCAGCTTTCATTGGTGTTAGCATTGCAGATCTTTATTCCTCTTTCCTTCTGGCCTGAGTCTTTATTTAAAGTGGATTTCTCATAGACAACCTAGAGTTGGGTCTTCTGTGTTTTTAGTCCATACTGACAATAGTGTATTTAGAAAATTCACAGTTAAAGTAATTGATAGAGTTGTACTAATATCTACCAATTGGTAACTGTTTCCTATTTATTGCACTTGTTTGTTCTTTCCCTTCTGTTTTTAGTTTTAATAGATCATTTTATATGATTAAATTTTATTTTTTAGTAATTATGTTTTTCAGAAAAGTTGTTTATTGTTTCTCTAAGGTTTGTAATATATATTTTTAACTAATCTAAGACCATTTTTGAGTAGCACTATACCACTTCGTGGGGAGTACTGCTACCTTATAAATATTTTCAATTTCTCCCTCTCATCAGTTATAACATTGCTATTATTCACCTCATTTATCCATATAAAAATCATCATCCAATACACTGATATTATTTTAAAGTTATATTTGGATCAATTATAAAAGATTTTAATTGCATTCATTCTCAGAGTTCTTTCTTTATATATTCCTGAGTTTATCTATACCATTTTTCCTCTCCTGAAAGAGCTTTAATATTTCTTGAAGGGCAGTTCCTTTAGTGATGAAATTTTTTTTCTGAGAAAGTCCTTATTTCTCAACTTTCAAAAGAGAACTTTGCTGAATATGTAATTCTGAATTTGCACTTTTTTTTTTTCTTTCAACACTTTATTTCACTCTGCTCTCGTCTTGCTTACATGGTTTCTGATGAGAAGTTGGCTGTAATTCTTACACTTGTTCCCCTATGTTTGTTGTTTGTCAAGATTTGTCTTTAGTTTTTATGCCCTTTGAATATGATAATGCCTAGGTGCAGACTTTTTGGTTTATATTCTTTGGTTTTGTGCACTGCTCTTAGATCTGTGGTTGATATCATGTTAATTTTGAAAAGTTTTAAACCACCCTACTTCCAAATACTTTATTTTACTCTGTTCTCCTTCTGGTACTTGACTTACACAGTTTTTTGTTTTTTTCTAATTTTCAAATTGCCCCATAGTTCTTAGATGCTCTGTTCTGCTTCTCTCTCTCGCCCTTTCTTTTTCATATTAGTTTGGAAAGTTTCTATTGACCTAACTTTAAGCTAACTATTTCCTTGATCATGTCAGTCTACTCATAAGCCCACCAAAAAATTCTTCATTTTTGTTACATTGCTTTTGATTTCCAGAATGTCCTTTGATTCTTTCTTGGAGTTTGTCTCTCTGCTTACATATCTACCTGCTCTCAAATGTTTTCTACTTGTTTCATGATGTCCTTAACATAATTAATCATAGTTATTTTAAAATTCTTCTCTGCTAATTCTAACATCTATGTCATATATGAATCTGTTTCTGATGCTTGGTTACTTCAGATTACTTTCTAATCATGCCTTGAAATTTTTTTTGGTTTAAAGTCTGAAAAGTTATATGGGGTAATAGAAACTGAAGTAAGTATGTGTTTAGTGTGAAGCTTATGTTAATCTGGATAAGAATTCAGTGTTTAAAAATTTTTTGGAGCAGTAGGCACCCATGGCTTCAAATTTCTCTACTGTCCTTATTTCTTTGTTGCTCCTGTTGACTTTTGGCTTCTCTAAGAACTCCTAAAAAATTGTTCATCTGGCAACTCTTTCATTAGTAATCCACTGTTATTATACTGGATACCTGTTGGGGTGGTGGTGGGTATTATGGATTAAATTATGTACCTTCCAAAATCTACATGTTGAATTCCTAAACCCCAGTACATCAGAGTGTGACTGTCTGGAGACTGCGCCTTTAAAAAGGTAATTAAGATTAAATGAGGTATAATATGGGTAGACCCTAAGCCAATATGATTTGTGTCCTTATAAGAAGGGGAGAGACACCAGGCGTGCATGTGTATGCATGCACACACACGCATACACAGGCCACATGAGGATACAGCAAGAAAGCCGCCATCTATAAACCAAGTAGAGAAACCTTGAGAGAAATCATACCTGCCAATAACTTGATCTTGGACATCCAGCCTCCAGAAGCATAAGAAAATAAATTTCTGTTGTTTAAGTGACCCAGTCTATTGTATTTTATTATGAGAGTTCTAGAAAACTAATATAAGTAGTTGTGGAAGAGAGGAAATAATCAATAATCTTTTAATTAAATCTCAGTCTCCTAGATCTACATCCGTGGGTCCTGACGTTCACAGATATATTTTAACTACTCCCCCAATCTGCACCACCACCACCGCTTATATGAAAATGAAAGTTAAAGAGGTCTAGAGTGAGTCAAATGCTTTCTCCCAAGTGAAATAGGGTGCTGGTATTCTACGGGTAGAATATGTTATGGATAAAGTCTGGTCTTATTTCACAGTGGTTAATTTTCCCCTTTCTCAATAGGATGCACAAAAACATCTTTCATGATTCTTTGGTGAAGCTGGCATGATTCTTGGAGGTAAAAACTTATGAAACTGCTGGGCCTTCTTAATGCTGCAGTTCCTAGGATTTCTCATTCTTGTACTAGTCTGTGCTCAGCCTCCAATAATTCATTAAAATGATCAGGAAGTGTTCCTACCAGCTTCTGGCTCTAATGGGTTCTGCTTCAGATAAGCAGGTCTTACCTGTGACTCTATGGGTTCCCCTATTTTCAGGATGGCAGTTTGCCGTGTCATTGATTGATGTTTAGTCTCTTCAGTTTTTTCTTGTTGTGAGGAGTGAAGATTTCCAAACTCTGTATCAGAACTGAAACCAGAAATTCCCGGAGCCATATTTTTAATCCAGGAGTTAGTACTCTAAACCTAGTGCTCTTAATACTTTGCTACACTGACCAATTATGCTTTCAAAATCAAGCCTCTGCTTTTAAGAGCCTGTGCATTGATGAGTACTTGACTCTGTGAATATCAGAGTTCTTAATTCCTTTTGTAATATGAAGAGTGAATTCTAAGCTGTAAATACTACTGCAACATTCAGACATTTTCTAAACCTAAGATGTGAGTTCCCTGGGGGACAAATACCTCAGCTTTTCAAAATCATCTTCTTGCCAGAGCCTAGAACTATGCTCTATAGTCACGAAGTGCTCAATAAATAGATTGAATAAATAATTGTATAATTGTTCTAGGGGAATCCAGAAATGGTGACTTGGGTCTGGGTAAAAAAAAAAAAAAAAAAAAGACTATAATAAAACCCTGTGACCCCAATGCTTCTAGGCCAATATTTATGCCCAGAACAAACACTGAGAGGCTACATGTAGACAATTTTTCTTACTATCCCATTTGGGGTGAATCATGATTCTTCTGAGCCAGGGATCCCCTTGAAGTCTGGTGTCATTATAAAGTAACAGGATCAAGTTCCAGAAAAAGAGTGAAAAGTTAATCTTGAGGATTGCAGGGGAGGGAGAAATCAGTTATAGGTGAGATAGTAAGAAAATTAGAAGAAAAAGCTTGGCCCTGAAAATAGTCTAGGAAACATTTAAATAAAAGGAAAGGAGGAAAGTGTAAGATAGGAAGGAATTCCAAACCGAAAAAGGACGATGAGCCAAAACAGTGGCAGCGTGGGTCATGGAATGAAAGGGAACAGTCAGGAGCACGGTTTGTTGGACATAGAGGATTTATACTGATACACAGTATTAAGTCAGGTTAGAAAGATAAGTAAGGGCTCATTTAAATGGTCATAAAACTGGACAGTAGAATTAAAATATGCTTTTTGTAGAAATTCTAGACCTCTTCAGGAGCATTTTTTTCAAGTAATAGTAAATCACAGGGGCACTAGATGATTTGGCATGAAAATGATCCACTAAGTTGTAGACATAATCCAATTACATTGAGATCAATACTGTAGGATTTGGGAGCATTTGCCATAAATTTTTATATGAAACCCTATCATCAAATTTGAGTGCAGTTGCAGTGAAAATCCCAGGATCCCATCACTGTTGAAAAGTTTTCTGACCTTTAAACACATCAACCTAAAATAAAATGAAGTATGTGGAAATTGATCTGAGAAATGGAATTAATAATCTGGAGAATAACTGGAAAAATAATGAGAACTATATCCAAATATTTGAGGATCCATCAAGATGTTTTATCTAGTTTTTAAATTAGAATAAAACCAAACACTCTCAATATGCATTATTAAAGAGGTGTTAACTTTGTAGTAAATTACGCGCACATGATTTAAGACTTCTACATACTTATTAAAAACAGCGTATGAAGTAATCATTATCTTCTAAGGAATATTCACTATTGCAGCAGGTTTGATTTACCATTAAGTAGGCTTACCTAAGTCTGTGTGTGCAAGAGCTTGGCCAAAATCTTGGGACCATAAAATTATACAAGATCTAACAGGAAATAAATACAGTTCTCCTCTCTCATAAAGCTCACCTATTATATGGTGAACTAATCATTTTGAAAATAGCATTTCTCCATTTTTCTCCTCCACAGGTTCTTTCAGGTTGATTTTTGCACATTTGTTAGTAACCTATATCAATACACAGTGACATCCTGAGCAATAGAAGTGCACGCTCGTTTAGATGTATTAAGCTATATTGTTATCTGTTATGTTGGAAAAGGTACTGACAGATCATATTATGTTCCAGAAAGCCTCAATCACTAATGCTTCTTTGACGATACCATATTATTTTCCATTTGACTTCTAATGATACTTTAGTGACACAGAAGGCTTAAAAGCAAATAATGGACTATGTCTACATACATCAAATTCATGATAGGAGAACCATTTATGTATTGTAGAAAATATTGAGGTCTAAAAACAATTGATCCTTGAATGACATACTCCCAAAATGTTTGCGTAAGAAAATACTGTCAACCATTTGGAGTTTATCTTTGTGTATGGTGTGAGACAGTGGTCAAGTTTCATTCTTTTGCATGTAGCTGTCCAATTTTCCCAGCACCATTTATTGAAGAGACTGCCTTTTTTCCACCGGATGTTTTTTCCTGCTTTATCAAAGATTAGTTGCCCAAAGAGCCGAGGGTCCATTTCTGGGTTCTCTATTCTGTTCCATTGGTCTATGTGTCTGTTTTTGTGCCAGTACCACGCTGTCTTTGTGATCACAGCTTTGTAGTACAGCTCGAAATCCGGCATTGTGATGCCCCCAGCTTTGTTTTTCCTTTTCAGCAGTTCCTTGGCAATTTGGGGCCTTTTCTGGTTCCATACAAATTTAAGGACTATTTGTTCCAGTTCTTTGAAAAATGTCCTCGGTATTTTGATCGGGATAGCATTGAAAGTGTAGATTGCTCTGGGTAGCATGGACATTTTAACTATGTTAATTCTTCCGATCCATGAGCATGGAATATCTTTCCATCTTTTTATGTCTTCCTCAATGTCTTTCAAGAGTGATTTATAGTTTCTAGAATATAGGTCCTTTACGTCTCTGGTTAAGTTAATTCCAAGGTAACGTATGGTTTTTGGTGCTATTGTAAATGGGATGGATTCCCTAATTTCTCTTTCTTCAGTCTCATTATTCCTGTATAGAGATGCAACTGATTTCTGAGCATTGATTTTGTATCCCGCCACATTACTGAATTGCTCTATAACTTCTAATGGTTTGGGAGCGGCTTCTTTGGGGTTTTCCACATAGAGTAACATGTCATCTGTGAAGAGAGACATTTTGACTTCTTCTTTGCCGATTTGAATACCTTTGATCCCTTTTTGTCGTCTGATTGCTGTTGCAAGGACTTCTAGTACTATGTTGAATAATAGTGGCGAGAGTGGGCATCCTTGTCGTGTTCCTGATCTTAAGGGAAAGGCTTCCAGCTTTTCCCCATTGAGAATAATATTTGCAGTAGGCTTTTCATAGATGGCTTTTATGAGATTGAGAAATGTACCTTCTATTCCTACACTCTGAAGGGTTTTAATCAGGAAAGGATGCTGTATTTTGTCAAATGCTTTTTCGGCATCGATTGAGAGGATCATATGGTTCCTGAGTCTTTTCTTGTTGATATGATGTATCACGCTGATGGATTTGCGAATATTGAACCACGCTTGCATCCCAGGTATGAATCCCACTTGATCGTGATGGATAATCCTTTTAATGAACTGTTGGATTCTATTAGCAAGTATCTTGTTGAGGATTTTGGCGTCCATATTCATTAGAATCATTAGCATCAGGGAAATTCAAATCAAAACCACACTAAGATACCACCTTACGCCAGTTAGAATGGCAAAAAATGACAAGGCAAGAAACAACAATTGCTGGAGAGGATGTGGAGAGACAGGATCCCTTCTACACTGTTGGTGAGAATGCAAGTTGGTACAGCCACTCCGGAAAACAGTGTGGAGGTCCCTTAAAAAGTTAAAAATTGAGCTACCCTATGACCCAGCCATTGCACTACTGGGTATTTACCCCAAAGATACCGGGCGCATTAGCAAACAGAAGGGCCATATGCACCCAATGTTCATAGCAGCATTGTCCACATATAGCTAAATGGTGGAAGGACCGAGATGCCCTTCAACAGATGACTGGATTGAAGTTGTGGTCCACATATACAATGGAATATTACTCAGCTATCAGAAAGAATGAGTTCTCAACATTTGCTGCAACATGGACGGCACTGGAGGAGATAATGCTAAGTGAAATAAGTCAAGCAGAGAAAGACAATTATATGATTTCTCTCATCTATGGAATAAGAACTAGGAAGATCGGTAGGGGAAGAAAGGGATAAAAAAAGGGGGATAATCAGAAGGGGGAATGAAGCATGAGAGACTATGGACTATGAGAAACAAACTGAGGGCTTCAGAGGGGAGGGGGGGTGGGGGAATGGGATAGACTGGTGATGGGTAGTAAGGAGGGCACGTATTGCATGGTGCACCGGGTGTTATGCGCAACTAATGAATCATCGAACTTTACATCAGAAACCAGGGATGTACTGTATGGTGACTAACATAATATAATAAAAAAACATTAAAATTAAAAAAAAAAACGAAAATACGGACAAGAAAGAACTTAAACCATCAACAGAATTGATTCTTTGATGGCGTTTAATCATATTATTAGTTTTATATTGATATAACTTTATATGTTTTAACATTCTAAGGGTTTTACCTCTATAAAAATAGGTCATATATGCAAAACTTTCAAATTCAAAGCTCAGCAGACCAGGAAATCCAAACTTCAGTTACTGGAGATTTTATTACTTCAACATAATTCACTTTTCTGTCATTCCATAAAATCCTGCTACAGATAGAGTCATAACAAGTGTCCATATGAGATCCAATATAATGTACTCACAAAAATGAGTTCAAAAAGATATATACAAATTGTGTCATTGCAAATATTTTCCTATCATTTTTTAAGTATTGGTACCTTAATATGCATATTATCTATACTGTTATGTAAAATTATCCCATATATTTTTGTCATAAAGTAACTATTTTTACAATAACTAAATATCCTTAATTGATCCTGGTAAAATCACTTGTCAAAATACTAGCTATAGGAGTATTAAAAAAATATCCTAACATAAAATTCAGTATTGTTCATCTTCTAAGAAAAAACCATTAAATATTCTTAATCACAGACAAATTAGTCATTTTCACATACTTTAAAATGAAAACTTGGCTCATATTTCATCTTGATATTGACAATTATTTCTGTCAAGATTTGGTATTTTCATTATGATTTTAATAAGCCCCTTAACAGTGTTATGAGAACACTAACTTCAACTTTCCAATACATCTATAAATCACCTAAAATACTTTAGTCTTCTCAGAAGGATCCATAATGCTGTTTAGATATTTAAATTGCTATATTTAAACATATTAATCTTACCATTTTTAGATCCTGAATATCTTTCATCTTTTGGTTCTTTACTCTGACATTCTTTATCTTCTACTTCCTTATATATGCTCTAATTTTATCTAAGTGCTCAGTTCTTTTATAGGATCTGATGTTTAGTGTGTTATAAATTATTTTAGGATATTAAAAAACTTGCTCAACATTTTGTCTAATAATTGAATGGCTTTGTTTTAAATCATCTTTCAAGAGTTCCAGTGCCATGACCTAAATCTATTATTATATTCTTATACTTCTTTGTGAAGCTCTATCCAGGATTTAGGCTATAACTATATTCATGCTTCTGTAAGGCCCACCACTGAGTTGCAGCTCCTTCTAATTAGTCATTACAGCACTTTATTACTGACCAAACTATGTCAACGAGACTCTCTCATGATCAAACAAATCAAGTGTTTGCCCGTTATACTCCTCCTAGTACCATGTTGTTCAGTGCATTGGGTTCACAGGCAATTCTGTGTCAAACTCCAATTTTAATATTATTAAAAAAACTTGGGAGAAATGTCCCTTAATTGTACGTTTTGTCACGTCAGTGTTTCTGAACACTTGTTTTATATTAGAATCTCCTAGTAACTTTTAGGCCCAGTTACCACTTCACCCACCACTTCATGGTCTGGTGGAGGTCCTGGGCATTATATTGAAAACAACTGGTCCCAATTTATGAGTCATATTTTTCTTTTAGGTAACTTATAAAATCTTCACTACACTCTGAATTTTCAGAAAATTATCAGAAACAGAAACAAGTACATCTTCAATCTACTAAATTGGTAAGAAAAAGGAAAGTTACAATGATGGATGACAGCTAACAAATACTCATTAGGTTTGTTAAAGGACTTGAAAAATACCCCTGTGTAGATGAACATGGTAAGCCATTCTTAGTTTATTCTTAGAGATGATAAAGTTGGAAAACCTTACATACTGTTAACTGACATATAAGCTGACAATCTCGACCAAAGTTGGCCTTCTTAATGTTTTCTTTTAAACAACTCCTAATAAAAATATTTCCAAATTTTAAAGTTTATTCACTCACTAGTTCAAGGAACAGGAACCAAGGTTCTGCTAAGAGCCAACAAATTTGCCAAGTTCTGAGAATACTACAACAAACAATGGACAGGGATGTTAGCCTGGAGGAACACTAACTAGTTTGAGAGAGAGGTCTTAAGACAATAAACTATACTTCCCTTTAATAATTAATAATGAAATATACAAATCATATTAAAAGCATGGGAAAATTAGTCTTAAAACTAGTCCTTAATGTTCTGCAATAATTGTGTTCAAATTTGTGGATCTTATAAAAGTTATAACATTTTAGAATCAAAATATTAGAGAAATTCTGAGCCATGGAACAGAAAATTTGAGCCCACCACATGTTATCTGACTTGAGAGTTAAGAATAGTTTTTATAACAACAGGTGTTGGTGAAGAGAAAGGTGAACACTCTTACACTCTTGGTGGGAATGCAAACTGGGGCAGCCACTTTGGAAAACAGCATGGAGGTGCCTCAAAAAGTTAAAAATAGAACTACCCTAGACCCAGCAGTGGCACTAATAGGTATTTACCCAAAGGATACAAAAATACTGATTCGAAGGGACACATGCACCCCAATAATTATAACAGCATTATCAATAATAGCCAAATTATGGAAAGAACCCAAGTGTCCATTATCCATTGACTGATGGATAAAGAAGATGTGGTATGTATATATGTATGTGTGTGTATACATATACACATATATATTATATATTATATATTATATATTATATATTATATATAATGGAATATTAGCAGTAAAAAAGAATGAAATCTTGCCATTTGCAATGATGTGGATGGAGCTAGAAAGTATTATGCTAAGCAAAATAAGTTAAAGACAAATACCCTATAATTTCACTCATATGACTTTAAGAAATTAAATAAATGAACATAGAAGGAAACAAAAAAAAGAGGAAAACCAAGAAACAGACTCTTCACTGTAGAGAACAAACTGATGGTCACCAGAGGGAGAGGTAGATGGGGGGATGGGTTGAATAGGTGTTGGGGATTAAGGTGGGCATTTGTGATAAACTCTGGGTGTTGTATGTAAGTAAGTGTTGAATCATTAAACTCTATACCTAAAACTAATATTACACTGTATGTTAACTGGAATTTAAATAAAAACTTGAAAAACTAGTTTTTATATTTTTAATGGTTGGGAGGGAATATTTCATAAAATACAGAAGTTTTATGAAACTCTAATTTTAATGTAACACAGCCACACTCATATTTTAAATATTGTCTACGACTGTGTTGCATTGTAATAGCAGTGTAGAGTAGCTTCAAGAAATCAGCCTTTAAAGGCTAAATATCCAGCATTTTAGAGAAGAAGGTTGCCAATGTCTGTTCTAGATCGACACTGCTGAATAGAGCTTTTTATATGATGATGGAAATGTACTATATCTGCACTGTTGTATTGTATTGTATACAATATCCACCAGTTACATGTAGCTATTGAGATCTTGAAATGTGACTAGTGTGATAGAGAAATTGATTTTCTAAATTAAACTTTGATTAATTTAAATTTAGCTCATTTAAAAATTTTTACTTTAGTGATTTTATGTGTAGCTCATTTTGAGTGTAGCTCATTTCGAGTAATATAATATAGTATTAATTGTTGAGTGTTTGCTCTGAAGTTGGGATGCATGGAGTTTAATTTCAGCTTGGATACAAATTGGTTCTGAACCTTGGGAAATTTAACTAACTTCTTGGATGTACTACTATATGTTGGATAGTGGTACCTATTTTAGTTATTGTAAGTATTAAGTAAGTTAATATTTTTAAAGCACATATAATTCTACTTGTCAAACAGATGCTCAAGAAATAGTTGATTGTTACATCATTATTAGTTTTGACAATAAAACATATTCAACAAATCAATATACCAAATATTTGTATTTCTAGCACCTATGGTAGGTACAAGAATACACAATGAAAGCAACAGAGAAGGTCTCTGTTTTTGTACAGCTTGCATATTGTGAGCCACCATGCAAAATAAAATACAGCCAAAACAAAAATTTGATGTAAATTACAAGTAATTACCTATATGAACCAAGATCATATCAACATCATGCAAGGAAATAAACCAGAAAACATCTGATGACAAAAATCTGCCATAAGCCTATTACCTATAGCCTCTAATTTTAAATTTTTGTTTACATTGGATCATCTCCAGTGTTCCTATCAATTGATTTTGTACAAAGAAAATTGAAATTAAATTTTAAAAAGAAAGTGACAGTAATGGAAGTAATGGAGAGATGCTGGTATCTGTTTAATACATTGGGATTCCCGAATAGATTTTATTTTTAAAGTCTTCTACTGCTACTTCTACTGTGTAAAGTATCACTGTTGAATCTAGAGAACCAGCAATTAGAGAACAGAGTAACCAACAGACGGTATATAATTTGTCTAAAGGCGTTGATACTGCCAGAGCTTGGTTGAGAGCCCACATGACCCACAGATTTCTGAAGACCAATATGTCTTTTCTGGAGAAATGACCTATTTAGGAATCTTGGGAACAAGTACATAAGGTAAGCACATGAGGTTATAGTTGAGATTTAAAAATTTATTCTATCTTCCTAGAAGGACTAATAAAAGCATTTCTGGAGGTAGGCTTGATTATTGTTTATAATTTCCTTTTTGAAGGATCCCTTATTTATAGAAAAAATATTCAACCAGTTTATTTCAATTACCATGGCCAATATTTTCTTTTAGGACGTTTTGTTGTGATACAGTAAAATTATCTCCCTTGTAATGTGGCCCTTTCCTGCTATTTGGTCTTATCAGCAAGCCAGAATTGTTGTTATGTGGTAATCAAAGCAGAACCACCATATGAGACACCTGGTTCCTACCTTAATTGACAGGGAACTACATCAACTAGGTCACTTCTGGCAAGAGCAAAAGGGCTTATGACAATCCAACACTTAATGGAATAAAGGAGGAACATTCTGTCCAAATGGTATAATCCAGTTAATGAAATCTAATGCTTCCTAAAACTCATCCTAGGCAAACAAAATGTGCTTCCAGAAAATTGGCTTTTTGTTAAACATGGAATGCCAAATATTTTCTTAAGGCTACAATCCTGAACCCCTGATCCTCCACAGAGGTTGAGTTCCACTGGAAAGCATACTTAGGTTAAATCATATTTGGTCATTTCTCAGCCAAGGAATACAGTAAATTAGGAATTTTTGGTTCAAGACTAATCAAGAAGAGTACATATTCATGAAACTAATATGCATTTAAAATAAGAGAAACTTGAATACAGCAGATGATAGCAACATTCTATGATGTTTCTTAAGAAAATACACAAACTAAAATCTTAAACCAACGTTGTTGATAAAACAAGGGAATGTTTTATAATATAGAATGTGACAATTGAAAATAAAAGTATAAAGCCTTTCATCGTTTTTTTTTTAAATAGTAGTAGACAATGCTTTTAAGAAAAAGAAGAAATTCAGTAACTGAGTTAAAGAGATAGTTGCATCTCGAATAAATGGTTCAAACTGTTTGCTTAGAGAGTCTTATAAGAAAAAATTAACATGAGTCATTCTATGAAAAACTGTAGATTTTAGCAGGATGGAGTTTACTAGGAACCACTTGTGCACCTCACAATGCTATCAACTGTGAGAAGATTACCACAAGTAGATTTCTCAAATTTTTAATTCTTATATTAAGAGGTTTCTTATTTGTGTACTTGCGAGAATGCGTATCAACAGAGATAGATAATCCAAAAGACTAATGAAACTTCAGCTTCAGAGCACCCCCAGTTTCAAAACCCTAAGACAGGTGCTAGAATGGTTTCCAGGGTCATATATTTTTGCAAAACGTACACAAGAAAGAAATTTAACTATTATCGGTCAGTATCCCTGTCTTTGCCACTCTGCCTTCCCCTCCATCACACCTTCCTTCCTATTGGTGACTATCAAGCAATTGTGATCATGATCCAAAGAGGGGAAAGCTAACTTTAAAATGAATGTAATTTGGACATAGTGAAATATTTATGTGGTTTGCAGTCACTCTCACGTATAAATTTTTGCTAGCTGTACTCATGAAATATTGTCAAGAAAGTGCCTATTGTCCAGTGTACTGACTCGCCCAGCAATCAAATATCAAGATAAAGGGGAAAAGGTGGTAAGAATTTGTCCTATATGACCAAGCTCCAGAATTGGGAATTGAATAAAGCTAAGTTTTAAAATGCATGGAAATGAAAACTAGATTCTAGAAAATTCTTCCAGTGATCAGATGTGTAACATTTTAACTAAGGATTCAGTTTGCATTGACATAAGCAAAAGAGAAATTCATTCCAGTAAAAAATATACTCAATAACACAGTATATAAAATTTTAAATGCACCATGTTTTGAGATTGATATACATAGCACAAATTTGAATTTATGAAAATCCCTGTACTTTGGATCACAAACCTCTAGCAGTGCTATAATCATTGAGCACATCTGTGTAAAGCAGCATAAGTTTTTTGTCATAAGATGCAATTAAACAAGAGTTGAAAAATTTTAGGAAAACATACTATATATATTATATAATTAGAATTACATTTCTGGATTTTATGATGGACATCAGCTTTTTCTAAATCGTTTGTGTTAATTTTTTTCTCATTCTAAATATGGTCTTCTACATATAAAATTTTTAATAATGTAACCTTTTCCTTAAGAGCTTCCCCCTGTCTCCCAACTCTATAAGTCTTGGACACCAAAAAACCTAGATCTACCTTTGATTATCAGATTTTAAAATGGGAACTAATAAAAATATTATCTTAGAGTAAACTTTCTGGACTATATACATACATTTATATATACATATATATACACACACACATATATATGTGTTTTATATATATATTTATATATATTTATATATTTATATATATATAAAACAAAAACCTACAGAAAGTATTAAAAATGTGTAACTCTAGACATATTGCACAGTAGGTATTATGTTTCCTTATATGTAGTCATAAAGCAAATTCCTTTGAACTTTGTAAAAGTACAACATTTAGGTCAGATCTAAGGCAGCCAGAGAAAGATGGGAAAATATAACATTTTTAATGTGTTACTTTGAAAGATTTTTTTTCTTTTCAACATTTTAACTAATATTATCTCTGAGCTATTAAAAATTAAAAACTTGATATGATACATGGTTATTGAGTTCATAGCTCTATATTTGAATATTACAGTTTTCTCTGGAAACTTTTAAGCAACTCACATAAGTGGAATGAATTAGTAATCCATATTTCAATTGTTTCTCTGGCCATTATCAAGTTGTAACATATTAAAGAATATTATTCAAAACCTATTCCTCTCATATACAGAATCTTTCTCCCCTTCATTCAGTCCTTCTCTTCACGTTACTATTCACACCATAGAAATGAAGCAACATTGTAAATTTCATTAAAAAATGTTTTTATAGCATATATGCACCTTGTTTCTCCTATGCTTTTAGTACGTCATTCCATTGTCTTATTTGTCCAGTTCCTATACAAGAAGTTTTTTATTACATGGAATTTAGATTGCTTGCTATTGTTCCACAAGTCACTGAATCACTGCTTCTTCTTTTTCCAATCTTTTTGACTTTCTGTGCTTCCACTGGGATAGTTTCTATTGCTAGGTCTTCAGGTTCACTGATCTTCTGCAGATGTTTATCTAATGTAATCTGATATTTATCTAATCTAGAAAAATTTTTATTTTCGTTATTGTATTTCTCATCTTTAGAAATTCCTTTTTGCTTATCTTTATATCTTCCATTTTTCTGCAGCAGAAAGCAGGAGCTGTTGTTGCATTAACTTCATTTGTTTATCTTTTTTTCATTGATCAGTCCTGCCCTACTAGTTAGCTAATAGATGAAAGAGCTCCTTTATGTATTTTGTCCAGTTCCCTAATGATTTACAGCACTAAGAAAAGTCTAATATTTCATCATAGCTGGAAGCAGAGATCTTGAGTTTTTTTTTTGTTTTTTTGTTTTTTTTTGCTAGTGTGCATATGACCCAGGCAGACATTAACAGACATTAGTTCAAAACCAGAAGGCTTATTAACTCAACAAAAAGGCTTTTGTCTTTTGTTATCTTAACCTATGAGTAGGCTAACTTCATCATGGCGTGCAATAGTTTCAGTGTGTAATATGCTTCAAATTGCATTTTAGCATCAAAGTCTGTGTGTGTGTGTGTGTCTATCACTGATTTGAGACCATGACTGAGTAAAAGAAATGGCTCAATATTCTATTTTAGATACTTCAGAAAAAAATTATAATCTAAATCATGATGAGAAATACATTAATGTAAATATATGAATAAAAATGAAAAAAGTAGAAATTATGAGTAAATCTAAGATTGGAAAAATACAAGTTTTTAAGTTAATACGATGTTAGAACTAGAATGTGATAGAAAAGGAAAAATACAGATCATTTGTTGAATTGTGAAATTCCTAAATATAGGATAAAATTGGCAATATAAGAATAATATATGATGTCCAAATAGGGTTTATTCCAGGATATGAAAATGCTTCCATGTTAGCTCACTCTGTTCAATAAACAGTGGTGACCTTGGCTTCAAATTACAGTGAAACTCATAAGACACAGTACATTTCACATAGTAAATACATTCTTAATTAAAGCTAGGTAAAAGACAGATAACAATGTAGCATCTATGGCACAGCTTTCTATGTCCCCAAATCATTTCACAATGGAAATACACATGTTCACCTAAGCACAGGGAAGTCATAGTTTCATGGTTTTATTCTATGTTGCTAGTCCCAAAGCCCCTCAGGAATAATGACTAACTCATATTCCACAGGGCTACTGCATCTCATCAATACTGGTTACTAATTACTCAATATACATTATTGGTGATGAAGTATAGGTTGTTGTTCTGGCACATAATATTAATGTGATTCCCATTTATATGGGCTCTATTGTTTTTTTTATAGATTTGAATTAATGTCATGAAAATAATTTGACCAAGCTAAAACATCAGCCGTTCATGAGACTATATAAAGAGCCATAGAATCATCTATCAACCTCTTCCTTTCAGTCAATATGGAGATTATAATATATAATATGGGGAATATAATACATATATTATAATATATATATACACACATAATATATATATACATATAATATATATATTCTCAAATTCATATATATATATATATATATATATATGAATTTGAGAAAGGATTAATCCATGTACATAGATGTACAGAATATATAAAACGTACCTGGTAAAACTCAACATCCTGTCTTAATTAAAAAAAAAAAAACCTTAGTAAAATAAGATCACAAATATAATCAAAATATTTTAAGAATACAAATTCCCAAATAATTGTCAATGTCTTATGATACTTAATGGTAAAACATTGCATTACAATTGAAACAAAAGAAGGAGGGGATGTCATCAAGATGTCAGTATAGGCTATTCCCAACTTTAGTCTTCCCTCACCAGAAGACCAACTAGCAACTATGCAGACAAGACAGTATTGTGAAAATCCCAGAATCCAGAGGTGAGGCTGAAGCACTTCCCTGGACCAAGAAGGGTAAGAAGAAAAGTCCCATTTTTAACCACACTACCTCTCTCCTAAGTCAGCACAGTGCTGTGTCAAGAGGGCTCTCTCCAATGGAAAATGAGAGCCCAAGGTAGACACTGAGCTCTCCCAATGTTGTGAAACACTTCCGGAGGCCCACTCAAGTCTTGCCGCATGGGGAACACTAGGTTAATCTACAGGGCTTAACCATGGGGATCAGATAGAGAAAAAGGGCAAGCCTTACATCAACCAGCGCTCGGATCTTGGTGGA
>NW_024426552.1:48162544-48306133 GCF_017311325.1 Ursus maritimus | reverse complement strand
TGCTTGCAGCTGTGACCAAGCAGAAATCTAGGCCAGTGGCTTTGCAAATCTGCAGAACAAAGCTCGTGGGCCCAGTGTGGGCACGGAATTCAGGTGGCAGTTCTGCTTGATTTGGATATTTAGCCAATAGGCCACACCAATCACAGAGCCTATTTTAAGTCCCCACCAATCAGGGAAGCAAATTCTAAGCCCCATCTAACTGCTGACCATAGTTTCCAGTTCCACTGGAGCAGAAAACCTAGCCAGAGAAGCTGGATAGCAGCAGAGCCCATTATAAAGCCCCATTAGGCAATGAACCAAGCCAAAGCTTTGTCAAAGTGTTATGCATTGCCTCTGGCCTTTTGTAACCAAGGAGTCTCAACAGTGACCCTAGGCACCCTCTGAGCGCATCCCACAGCCCTGCCTGAAGACTGAACACTGGCTATGGTTTAGATGAGGCAGGGAGCCCATCCAGTGACCCTGCCGGACCACTGAGCACTGTCTTTAGCCCCAGCCAACAGCAGGACACAGTAGGAGGCCACAGCTCACCAGAGAGGTAATTCAGCAACCACATCTAACAGCAAAGCACAGCCAGCAGCCTACCCAATAACAGAGCCCAGCCTATGTCCCTGCCCAGCTTCAGGGCATAACCTGATCAGATTACGGAGCACAGCCTGAGGCTCTTACCAACCATAAAGCCCTGCCTATGGCCCTGCCTGAACACAGTTCTTGAGGCCCCACCCAACCAGGAGCAATCGCCGAGCCCAGCCCATGTACTATGAAATTGCAGAATTCAGCTAGTGGTACTCTGCTACAAAGAAAACAGTCTATGACCCCACCAGACCAGAGGTAAATGCAGAGCCCAATTAGTGGGCCCTTTCTAATCATACAGCACAGCCAGCAGCTATAGCCAATTGGGGAGCCTACACAGGGGCCTGCTTGAACTTGGAGCCCAGCCAGCAGCACTCCTTCCCAACATCAAAACATAGGCAGTGGTACTGCCCAACTAGAAACCCCAATAGCAAGCCCTGCCTGCCTATAGCAATTACCAGTTGACCCATTCAGTACCCCGAGCTGATCTGACCTATGAGGTCTTTCCTTGCAGAAGCGAACCTATCAAGTCTGGAAGAGAAAGAGAAGACTGCTCACTCAAATGTACAGATACCAATACTAGGTTACAAGAATCACTAAGAATCAGGTAAACACAGCACCACCAGAGGAAACTAATTAATATACTCACTAGTAAAAATAAATATATTTTCAAACCAGATTCTCTAATATCGTATTGGTAGGATATAAATCACAACCATAGTTTTAAACTCAAACATATAACAACTATAACTACGATAATTTGTTTTTGGATGCACAATATAAAAAGAGGTAAATTGTACATAGTAACAAAATCTGAGACAGGAGGACAGAAGAGTTTCTGTATGCTATCAGTTATCAGCTTAAAATAAGTTATTATAACTGTAAATTATTTCATGTAAGACCCCTAGTAAACTCAAAGAGTGAGAGCACACATCACAAAAAGTAACCAAATCACAGAGGAAGACAGCAAAAAGCAAAAAACAAAGAATCTATAAAACAGAAAATAATTAAAATGACAATAGTAAATCCTTACTGGGGCACCTGGGTGGCTCAGTCAGTTAAGTGTCTGCTTTGACTCAGGTCTTAATCCCAGGACCCTGGAATTGAGCCCCTTATTGGGCTCCCTGCTCAGTAGGAAGCCTGCTTCTCCCTCTGCCTGCTCCTCCCCCTGCTTGTGTTCTCACTCTCTTGCTCTGTCAAATAAATAAAATCTTTAAAAAAAAAAATAGCAAGTCCTTACCCATCTATTATCACTTTAAAGGTAAATGGTTTAAATTCTCCAATGAGAAGACAGAACAGCTGAATGGATTAAAATAAACAAAAACAAGCAAAACCCCCCACGAGATCCAACAACACACCGCCTATAAACAAACAAACAAAAAAACAAAAAAACAAAACCAAAAAACCCTCACTTTACTTTTAAGGGCATTTACAGACGGAGAAAAGAGATAGTAAAGGTATTTCAAGCAAATGACAACCAAAAGAAAGCAGGGTTGCTATACTGACACACAAGGAAAAAGCTCCTTGACTTTGGTCTTATTTTTTGTAAATGTCACCAAAAGCATAGGCGACAAAGCAAAAATAAATAAGTGGAACTACATTAAACTAAAAAGCTTCTGCACAGTAAAAGAAATGTGCAAAATAAGATAACCTATGAAATTGGAAAAGTATTTGTAATGCATGTATCTGATAAGGGGTTAATACCCAAAACACTGAAGGAACTGAGGCAACTAAAGAGCAAAAACTCAAATAATCCAATTGAAAAATGGGCAAAGGACTTGATTAGACATTTTTTAAAAGAAGATATTCAAATTCCTAACAGGTACATGAAAAGGTATGCAACTTTACTAATCCTAAGGGAAATGCTTATCCAAACTACAAAGAGATATAACTTCACACTGGTTAGAATGGCTATTAAAAAGTTAAGAGATAACAAGCATTAGTGAAGATGTGGAGAACATGGAACCTTTGTACCCTGATGGGAATGCAAATTGGTGCAGCCATTGTAGAAAACAGTATGAAGATTTCCTAAAAAATTAAAAATACAACTACCATATAATCCAGCAATCCCACTTAAGTATCAAAAGGAAATGAAAGCACTATTGCAAATAAATACCTGCACTCCTCCCCCAAATTCACTGCGCTATTATTTTCAATGGCCAAAACATGGAAATAAACTAGGTATGCTTCAATGGATGCATGGATTAAAAAACGTGACATTTTTAATGAAATATTCAGCCATGAAAAGGAATAAACCCTGCCATTTGTTAACAAATTGCATGAAACTTGAGTACATTATGCTAACTAAAGCTAGTCAGAAGAAAGACATAAATAAAAAAAATAAAAATTAAAAAAAAAATCAACAACTGTAAATAAAGACAAATACTACATGATCATCACATGTGGAATGTAAAAAAAAAAACAACTAAACTCACAGAAACAGATTGGTTGTTGGTGGGGGCTGGGTGGTAGAGGAAATGGGTGAAGGTATACTTGAAAATGGCTAAGAGAATAAATCATAAAAGGTCTCACCATAAAAAGAAATGGTAACTATGTAAGCTGATGGGTGTGTTAACTATCTTTATTGTGGTAATTATTTTGCAATACATACGTATATCAAATCATGTTGTACTGCTTAAGCTTACACAATATTATATGTCAATTATCTCAACAAAAATAGAAAAGTATAAAATACCAAAAATAGATGAAAAATAATGTAAGAAACAATAAAAATGTACCTTATATTAATATAATTTAACTTTGTTCTGGAATTCTTTGTCAGTGTAATTTCATAATAAAATGAAATAGGAAAGTGATTAGAAAGGAGAAAATTACGACTACCTCTGGAAGAGCATTAAGCTAATTATAAAATACATAATAAATCTATAGTATGTTCATTTATTAGTTAAATAATTGAGTATTTGTTGTGTGCCAGATGCTCTGTTACTTAAAAGATGAAACAGTGAATCCCTTCCACGATGAGTTTACTTATAGCAGTGGTCATCAGAGCTTCGTTGAAATTACCAGAGGAGTCTTTTGCTAAATATACATGCATGAGCAATATTTCAAACCTACTGAGTCACAATATTCAAGGACAAGGCACAGGACACCTTATTAAAGGAGAAAAAAATTAATGTTTCCAAGTAATTTTTACACTAACCACCATTCCTGAGTAATTATCATGCAGGGAGTTACATATAGGGATAAAATAGAGAAGAGAGGGGCCTTGCCCAAAATTTCAAAGTCAAGAAAAAATTCATGGTGAAAAGGATCAGTAAGCCAAAAACTGAATGGTGAATAAGAAGTTTGTCCCATGAAGGAAAAAAAAAAAAATCTCATATAAAATCCCTGATGCAACAGAGTAGTCTAAAAACTCTTTTCTATAACTGATCTTCACCCTTTGGAACATATAATGGGGGGGCGGTAGGAATAACTAATACTAGCAACATACGTTAACTTCCCAGAAAAAAAACAAAGGAATTTATAGAATCCGTGTTAAAAAAAAAAAAAAAAAACCACACCCAAGAACTGCAATAAAGTATAGAAAAGTCTATTCTGTGATATGTATAAGAATCCTGAAGAAATATATAATATTCCTGAATGGAAAAACTCAATCATATAAAGATGCAAATCGCTCCAAAATTAGTATACAAAGAGAAAAGAACATTACATGGTTTGTATTTATGTTATATTTCTTTAGAGTATATCAGAATACTTCAAAGTTCTTTAATTTGTACTCAGTTTCCAACCCACCTGAATTCACACTAAGTTTAGATTTGATTTTGAAAAACTTAATTTATTTTCATTTTTTTTTATTTCATTTTGGGAAGGACATGCTTTTGTTCTTAAGAATCAGACTTTATGTGTATCTTTAGATACTGATAGAATGCCAGAAAATATTAGGAACATCTCTAAGGGGAGAAATATGAAAATATAAAAAAAGAGAGTTTTCAACCGGAGGATGAAATATTCAATTTGGCCCAATAAGAAGCATAAACATAAATTGACTTTTTGCTATATTAGAAAGAATTTAAAGATAATCTATCACTAAAAAAAGCCACTTAGGGGTTTGGCAATGGCTGAGTAGATTGTATTATACAAGTCTACAGGCTAGGTAAACTTTAAAAAGTACACAATATTTACTAAAACAAAACAAAACAAAACACCCTCAGTGGAGGTCTACTATTGCAAAGAATTTGTATGCCAAAAATTCAAAAGAAAAGAGAAGACAAGAGAGGTGACCTTGGCATTTGAATCTAATGTTCCCTTGATAAGAAATAAACAAATCCCGTTACTGAGATTATTTTAATAACACTCTAATTGATAGGACACAAAGGACATAGCAGTATAATTCTGAATAACTCAAGGTAAAGAAGAAATCTCAATAGGAGTTATAAGACATTATAAACTATGTAATAAAAATATTACATATTAGATTTTGCAAGTTCTAGCTATAATTTGGCTTAGAGGAAAATTTATACATTTTTTATTAGGTTCAGTTAGTACATCATTAGTAGTACATCATTAGTTCTTGATGTAGTGTTCAATGATTCATTAGTTGCGTAAATACCTATTGCTCATCACAACATGTGCTCTCTTCAATACCCATCACCAGGCTACCCCATCCCCTCACTTCCTTCTCCTCTGAAACCCTCAGTTTGTTTCCCAAGGTCCATAGTCTCTCATAGTTCGTCACCCTCTCTGATTTCTCCCCCTTCAGTTCCTCCTCCCCCCCCCCGCCCCATGGTCCTCTGTGCTATTCCTTATGTTCCACATAGGAGTGAAATCATATGATAATTGTCTTTCTCTGATTGACTTACTTCACTTAGCATAATCCCCTCCAGTTCCATCCATGTCAGTGCAAATGGTGGGTACTCATCCTTTCTGATGGCTGAGTAATACTCCATTGTATATATGTACCACATCTTCTTTATCCATTCATCTGTTGAAGGGCATCTCAGCTCCTTCTAGAGCTTGGCTATTGTGGACATTGCTGCTATGAACATGGGGTGCATGTGCCCCTTCTTTTCACTACATCTGTATCTTTGCAGTGAATACCTAGTAGCGCATATGCTGGGTTGTAAGGTAACTATTTTTTTTTTTAAGATTTTATTTATTTGTTTGACAGAGAGAGAGACAGCCAGCGAGAGAGGGAACACAGGCAGGGGGAGTGGGACCGATGCAGGGCTCGATCCCAGGACTCTGGGATCATGCCCCAAGCCGAAGGCAGACATCCAACGACTGAGTCACCCAGGCGCCTCAGGTAGCTCTGTTTTTTAACATCTCAAGGAACCTCCATACTGTTTTCCAGAGTGGCTATACCAGCTTGCATTCTCACAAACAGTGTAAGAGGGTTCCCCTTTCTCCACATCCTCACCAACATTTGTTGTTTCCTGTTTTGTTAATTTTTGCCATTCTAACTGGTGTAAGGTGGTATCTCATTGTGGTTTTGATTTGAATTTCCCTAATGGCTAGTGATGTTGAATATTTTTTTCCAAAGAAGACATACAAATGGCTAACAGAAAATTTATACATTTAAACAAGCATTAGAAATTAAAGCTGAAAATCGGTAATCTAGGCCAGACTCTTTGGGGAAAAAAAGATGAAAAAGAATGAAGAAAACCAGAGAATAAACAAAAGAAAGGATAAAGAAAAATTTAAGGAAATAGAAAACTAACAGCCAAGGTGATCTACATAGCCAGAAGATATATCAATAAAATTGATACTTCTGGAAAAGAAGATCAAGGAAAAAAGAAAGAGGACACAAACAGCCAATATCGGGAGTTAACAAAGGGACATTATTAAGACCATTAAAAAAATTATGAAAAATTTTTATTTAAAATGTTCTGCTTGTTCCAGCACTACTTCTGTTACATGTATAATTTGGACAAAATTCAGAAGTGATCTCACATAACTTCAGTTGAGTTAGACAAATGTTTAGTAGCTATTATGCATCAGTACGGTGACTAAGCCTGTGGGACACAAAGATGAAAATACCATGGCCTCAAATTCACAAACCAATGGGATAAACACTTTTGAGTAATCTCAGAACAGTCTTAAGTGCTGTCATAATAGTCAACCCAGAGTGATCAGCGAGCATAAGAACAGTCAGCCCAAGCCTCAGGTGGCTTTCTGGTGGAGTTAACAAGGTGAGTCTTGAAGGACAAGAGATACTGGCAGTGAAAGCATCTGTGCCAGGACAAGAATGTTAGTCAACAGGAGTGTAGGCATGTCTCAACTTCATTTCTGGAACTATTCAAATTTGATATTGATTACATATTAAAATAGGTAACGGAGAAAGAGCTTAAAATTGGTTGTAGATATCAAAGATAGGATGATGAACTTGAGTAACTTTGTATTCTGTGCTTAAGTTGACTCCATTCCAACAGAGATGGGTTACTATGATGAATTCAGTGAAAGGGAGTATCATGAGCAATTAATTACTAAGATTATTGCTTCTCAGAATGTGAGCTGCAGAATATTGTCAGCATAATATATGAGACTATAAATGCAGAAGCTCAAGGCTCCCTTCCAGATCTGTCGAATCAGAATCTGCATCATAACAAGATTGCCTGGTGATTTCTATACACATTTAATTTTAAGAAACAGTGAATCAGATCAAAAGGGCATATTTTGTTCATTTATGGGGGCAAGATTCAAATGAGGAGAACAGTTAGAAAGCTAAAGGTAATGTCAGACACAAGATACAAGATCCCTTCATACAAGATATAAGATCACTTGTTAGAATGGCAATTATCAAAAAGAATTAAGTGTTGGTGAAGATGTGGAGAAGGGAACCCTTGTACACCATCAGTGGGAATGTAAATAGGTTCAGCAACTATGTAAATCAGTATGGAGGTTCCTCAAAAAATTAAAAATGGAACTGCTATATGATCCAGCAATTCCATTCCAGAAGAAAAATGAAAATACTAATTCAAAAAGATGGGTGAACACACCCATATTCATTCCACATTATTTTCAACAGTCAAGATATGGAAATAAACTTAGTGTCTAACAACAGATGCATGGGTAAAGATGTGGTATATATCTAAAATGGAATATTATTCAGCCATAAAAAAGAATGAAATCCTGCCCTCTGAAACAACACAGATGGACTTTGAAGACAGTTATGCTATGGGAAATAAGTCAAAAGAAGAAACACCATATGACTCCACTTATATGTAGAGTTAAAAAAAAAAAAAAATCCAGCTCATAAATATAGAGAACAAATTGGTGGTTGCCAGAGGTGGGGGTTGAGTGTGGGAGAAATGGGTGAAGGGAGTCAAAAGATACAAACTGCCAGTTATAAAATAAGTCATGGGGGTATAATGTACAGCACAGTGACCAAAGTTAATACTGTACAGCATATTTGAAAGTTGGTAAGAATAGATCTTTTAAGTCATCATCACAAGAAAAAAAAAACTCTTTGTAACTATGTATGGTGACATGTTGACTTATTGTGATTGTTTCACAATATATGAATAGACTCATTGTCTACACATGAAACTTGTGTTGTATGTCAATTATATTTCATAAAAGAAGAAAAAAGACAACTATAGTACTATACATACAAGTTGAAAGGGATTTGATATATCAGGAAGATATTAGGAGAGGAAATTTGAGGAATAATTTAAAGGGAAAATAAGATATATATTTGTTGAGTTAAATTTGAGGATTAAGGGAGGCAAGAGGGTGCCTGGGTGTTCAGTTAGTTAAACATCTGCCTTCAGCTCGGGTCATGATCCTGGGGTCCTGGGATCGAGCCCCGGGTCAGGCTCCCTGGTCAGAAGGGAGTCTGCTTCTCCCTCTCCGTCTGCCACTCCCCGCCGGTGTGCATGTTCTCACTCTCTGTCAAATAAATAAATCTTAAAAAAAAATGGAAGGGGAAAGTAAAAAATTGTGTCCAGTCTAATAGCTTGGTTGAAAAGATAGAGGATGAATATACTACAAAGAGCAGGTGTAGAAAATACCTAATCATACAGGGAATAAAGCCGAGCAATATTATGTTGAAATAACCCACAATAATGCAAAAAGGGCTTTGTAAATTTTAAGTCACTGATTTATGGTGCTTTGCAGTTTACAAAGCTCCTCTTCATTTGTGCAGTTTTTAATCTATTGAATCATGGTATTAACTTCAATTTACCTCTTTAACAGAGATAAATTTTATAAAGGGTCCTCTCCTTTGCAATTTAAGATTAGATGATTATCAAATCATGAGTTTAGGGTAGGGTAACATAATTTATGTTCAGTTTCTTGAATTATGTTCTCTATGCCCTGTTCTTATGACTACTACTCAAGAAGTATTAGACACATTTCAAGATTTTTTTTTCATTAGTATTAAAACATTTATAGGAGAAATTGCCTGAGTTTCCATCTTTTCTAATACTACTCTGGAGAGCTGTTCTGCAAGCTGTGCCTATAGAAGCTATCCTTCAGCAAGTGTTCATTTCAGCATTTCCAAATGCATCAACATTACTCCTGCTGATTATGGCTTTTTTGTTTGTTTTTTAACTGAGACAGTCAGAAAGAGCCAACAGAATATGTACAGAACATTGGTGCTATAATGTTGGGAATAGAAAGTACAGAATAGCCAGGTGCTGCAGGATTTGTTCAGCATATTTAAATTATGGATCTTGTCACTAAAATAGAGATAGATAATCAACTTCTAGGTATTTGACTCCATAAGAAAAATTATTAAACTAGCTGTCTTCACCCTGGATACGTGGAAAGTTCCACGCGTGATGGAAAAAGAAGTGTCAAATACCTATTTGAGATGCAAACAGGTAAGTTACTGCCTGTGAACATCAAATTTTAATCATTTATCAATGATAAATAGAATACAGGTGTCTTGGCTAAATCCGAGAGCATGTTAGTACTTTTTATTTTTTTCCCCCTGTGTGCCAGAAACATTGCCCTGCTAAATTTTTCTTTTTGCTCTTAAAATTTCTGGTGTTTTGATTTGATACTGAATTATATTTGATACTAAATTATATTACCATCATATATTTTATGTTACCCTTTCACTGCAACTGCATTACAAAGAACAGTTTTTTCCAACCTGAAGCCTAAAATAAAATTTGATATGTTCATTTATGTTAAAATTCACCTCTACATAAAATACATTCATTGGACGCTTATGATATATAAAACATTCTTCTAGGTATGTTATTACTGGTGCATGAGATCAGGAATATATGGATGAGCAGGATATAAATTTCACTTAAATCATGTAAGATCCAATATGGCCAAATGAGTATTAATAGGTAACCAATAATATAATGGAGAATAATCTGAAAACACAAGACAGCTTAAATCCCACAGTACAATACATTTGGAACCCTCTTACTAAAAATTTTATATTTATCCTCAATAACATTTCTGTATTTACTGGCTTCTGTTCTTTTCTTAATAACAATATGGGTATAGAGTCTGTGCAAGTGAATTAAATAAAGCAATGAATTTGAGAAGGTTTACACAGGTAATCCAAAGCCTAAATCAATTCAAAAGGAGAGTTAAGGGGGCAAAAAAAACCAAAAAACAAAAACAAAACAAAAAAACCCAGGTAACTTCTGTTTTAGCATTAGGTGACTTATATGCTATTTCCATGAATATAGATATGAATATTATATTTTTACACAGGTAAACTCTTCTGTATGGTCTCCTTTCTACAGCAATGAGTGCCATTGCAAATTTGTGAACAATTTAAGTTAGGCCAGTGAAGAGTATTTTTTAGTTTTTTTTCTTTTTCAAATTGGCTGTAACATGCTCATGTAATAAATAAAGGGAAGAAAGTTTCCAAAAGACTATGCAGTCTGATGCAAGTTGTCAATGGTAAAATGTCATTTACTGGAACATTTTCTTCTTCTCTGTTGTTCATTCAAAGGGAATTGTACTACTGAGATTCCATTCATTCACTGAAACAGAAAGTATAGTCTGTTTGCTGAAGTATTCATCTAGTTCATAGACACAAATGTACCTTAAGCTTTTTAGTAAAGGTAATAAGTATGTTTATATATATGTTAGATACTTCTAGTTCATTTTTAATGGATTTTTTAATCATCCGGCTTATTTTCTGTAGTTTGCCCTTTGCTTAAACAAGCAAACAAACAAAAAACAAGGACAGAAAACCAATTTACCAATCAAGAAATCAGAAGAATGAATAAATCAATGTTGTTTCTCTGGGTTTTATTACTTCTAAGAAATAACCTTGTTCATGATTTCTGCTACTACTTTAACATAAAGATCAGCATCTTATATGACAACTAAATCAGAGGTGATTTTTCTCTGTGATGCTTTGTTATTTATTTACTCCTTAAAATGTTTTTCTCTTCCCAAAAGCAATAGCCTTCAATTTAAAATCCATGCAGATTCTATTTCCAAAGGACATTTGTATACTGTAACTACATGTAGCAAAATTGTTGAAAAGTAAAATCTGTCATGAAGCTACTTGATGGCCAGAAGGCAAAACAATAAATGTTTGTCCAACTGAAATCTCCAGACCCATTCTTCATATCTTCACATTTTCTTTTCTTGTTTTTGTAAAAACACAGAACAGAAATAAATAAAACAAATGAATATTTAACATAATCTAATTTCAGTAGTCTATTTTGCTTCAGGTCACCCACTTGAATTTTGCATTGGCTTCCTTAATGAGACAAATTACATATGCCTTTGTCTCCAGGAGGATAACAGCTAACTTCTAAAAACCTGAAATTTTTACTAAAGAACAAAAAAGAATTTGCATTTTGCAAAAGAATAGGAGTTCATACTCCTTTCCTTGCAAATATTATCTGCAGGAACAGTATTTTTGAGGTGAACTGTCAAAGGTTATTGTATCAATTTTATATCAATGGTTATTATGTGTAGAGTTCAACATCCATGAAAACCATTAGAATTGACTTTTTTTTTTAAAGGATTTTATTTATTTCACAGAGAAAGACAGTGAGAGAGGGAACACAAGCAGGGGGAGTGGGAAAAGGAGAAGCAGGCTTCCTGCTGAGCAGGGAGCCTGCAGAGGGGTTCAATCCCAGGACTCTGGGATCATGACCTTGAGCCAAAGGCAGACACTTAAGGACTGAGCCACCCAGGCGCCCCTAGAATTGACCTTTTAAAAATTGATCCATCGAAGTATTCAACTATGTGTCTACAGAACAAAAGGCCCCATAGATTAAATTCCAAAATCATTCATAAGAGAAAAAAATGTGGACTATGCTATGGAAAAGAAAAGAAATTCAACAAGGTTTCATTTTTCTTTTTATGGATTTTACATTCTGGTTGGAGGTTTTGTTTAGTAAAGGTTTTGATATAGTTTAGAATTAAGAGAAAAATTGTATTTATGTGATTCTTGCAATTTAGTTCAAAACTTAAAGGTAAATCTTAACCCATCCACTGGGCAAATTATTATATTCTGTCAGTAATATGTCCAAAAGATATTGCAAACAGTTTTTAATTGGCACATATTTGGTTCTTCAAAGTTTACATATTTAACTGTTTAGTGATAAACTCAATAAACTTAAGATTAACATTATCTATGATACACACTAATTGAGCAATCCTGTAAATTTGCTAAAACTAAAAAACTCACAAAATGACATAATATATATTTGGCTTTACTATTTGAAAAATAAGACTTCTTATTTAAGTCTAGTATATTTGTTTGAAAGTAACCTTGGTGATTTGGCCATGATTTTAAATATCTTCAAATATATGTACATTGAATAGACATTTCCAATAATCCTTCCCAGCTCATATCACTGTTAGTAAAAGACTGAATGGTATATTTTTATTTCAGTATAAAGAATTTTGTCTTTTTTTTTTTTTAACAATGTGATTGAAAAACTTAAGAATTGGGGCGCCTGGGTGGCACAGCGGTTGAGCGTCTGCCTTCAGCTCAGGGCGTGATCCCGGCGTTCTGGGATCGAGCCCCACATCAGGCTCCTCTGCTGGGAGCCTGCTTCTTCCTCTCCCACTCCCCCTGCTTGTGTTCCCTCTCTCGCTGGCTGTCTCTATCTCTGTCGAATAAATAAATAAAATCTTTAAAAAAAAAAAAAAAAAAGAAAAACTTAAGAATAACTTTTGGCTTTTTCCTACATCAGAGAAAATAGTAAAAAGAACATGACCTTTGAGCTAAGTTAGATCTGAGAATAACAACTTGTCATCTTTTCTGGTCCTGTAACCTTGAACTGAAGTTCTTAAATTAGGTTTAGAGTGATCAGTAAAATTAGACCTATAGAGAGCATTATTATAATTATGTATATATAATTATATATACATATAAATAATACTCTATGTATAATATTCAATATGATGTCTAACAAGGTGAAGGTATAATTGTTTCCTCCTTCTCCTTTTCCAAAAAAGGGCAATTAGTTTTAGTGAAAAGTGTTTTTATTCAGAACATGTTCCTAGGTTATTTCCATGTGCATTACAAATACATTCACAATAGTCTAAAACTCCCTCTAAGGTAGATATATTTTGTTTCTTTAGATGTAGGTTCTTCTATCTTTCCATATCCATCCTCCTCAGCCACATTGATGGAGCTTTGTGCAACATCTACTGGATCTATCGCTAAATGTTCACATGTAAACAAAAGACTGGTAGGACCAAGTAAAACACTGATATCACATTGCACTTCCACTAGCACGTGGTTTATTCACATATGCACATTGGTTCATGGAGAAAACAAAAAAACACTGCTTTAGCCAATTAATAGAATATTTTAGATGGTATTTAATAAATAAATATTTATCAGCTGGCATATTAGTTAAATTGAATGGAAATTGGGCTTGAAATTTTTAATTTATTATTCTTGAAGATCCTAGGTAAGTTTTATTACAGAATGTATTTCTAGAAAAGAAAATGCTTATTTCAATATGTATTTCAAAATATGTAATTGAAATAAGACCGTTGCAGAACTTTCAGCCTCTGAAATCAAAGACAAGCAATATCAGCATTACTCTTTTTTAAAACAGCTTCAAAAAATAAAATGCTAAATGAGATGCTCAGATAAAGGGTTAACACAGGGTTTGAACTTGTATCCTGACAGAGGACATGTGGGAATATGACCCTGAAGTTAATTACTTACAACTCTGAAATGCAGTGGCTTAAGATAAATGAGGAGTATTACCTGTATGTCATGATGTCCCAAGCACCCTAATGGCTTATTGTGAGACCCCCAATGTATTAAGTTACAGATTCAATGGCTGCTAAGACTTTAAAAAAGATAAGAAATAGAGGCATTAATTTCGCTAGTTTGATATTGTTCATACAGCCTTAAATCTCATCTCTTACAATTTAGCAAATTAAATGCAAAAATCAAATTAAAAAAAAATTACATGGATCATGTACCTAATGTATCATGTACCTAAATGTAAATGCAACACTATAAAACTCCTAGAAGATAATATAGGAAATATCCACATGACCTTGGGCTTGGCAATGACATTTTAGATGTAATAAAAAAGACATGATCCATGAGAGAAGGAATTAATCTAGATTTCCTTAAAATGAAAACCTTGTGCTCTGCAAAGACACTATCAAAAGAATGAAAAGACAAGCCACAAATAGGGAGAACATGTTTGCAAAAGACCTATGTGATAAAAGACTGTTAGCCAAGATGTACAAAGAACTCTTGAAACTCAATAAGAAAACAAACAACTGAATTAAAAAAATGGGCAAAAGACCTGAGCAGAAATCTCACCAAAGAAGATACACAGACCTCAAAGCATATGAAGACATTCCATGTCACATGTTATCAGAGAAATGCAAATTAAAACAATGAGATACCACTATGCGCCTGTTAGAATGGCCAGAATCCAAACACTGACAACATGAAATCTGAGTGAGGATGTAGAAAAACACAACTCTCATTTGGGAATTTTAAATGGTACAGTCACTTTGAAAGACAGTTTGACAATATCTTACAAATTTAAGCATACAGTTACCATATGATCAGTGTCCACTTCATCTATGACCTTACATTGAGATTATGGCTGGTTAAAAAAAATTAATAATAATCAAAAAAGGGTACATGGGGAATAAAAAAAAAAGACCATCTCTCAGCCTAATGTTAATATCGGGAAAGAGATTAAACTTGTATAAAATAGGGACCCCTGGGTGTCTCAGTCAGTTAGGTGTCTGCCTTCAGCTCAGGTCATGATCCCAGGGTATGGGTATCGAGTCCCACATCAGGCTCCTTGCTCAGTGTGGAGCCTGCTTCTCCCTCTGCCTGCTGCTCCACTGCTTGTGCCCTCTCTCTCTGACAGATAAATAAAATCTTAAAGAAAAAAAAAACTTGTGTGAAAATAAATGGAGTTAACTAAAAAAGAGTTGGTGGCCTAATATTATCATTAACGTGGAAGAGAGAAAAATCTACTTCATCTGTCATTCCTCCAAAAAGGACATCACTCAGGTATTGAGCCTAGTAAAAATAACTAAGTATGTGTAAATCAGTTCAAATAAGTTCAAGAAATAAGTAAAAAGAAGTCTAAAACATGCAAATCAGAAGAAGACTACAATAGAAGACTACAGTAGAACATGGTACAGAATTCATTTCAATCACAAAATGATAGAAGTGTATAATTGAAGGCGAGGAACTTTCCTATATCCCTAGGAGAAAATCCAAGGTTGCATGCCCCTCATGGAGGTGAGTGAGGTACAAGTAGGAAAAGGTCATTCTTTGGGTTGTTGATAAAGGAACTCCATGCACTGTTATCCATACTAATGATCCCAATGGCACACTACAGAAACCTGGGTGAAACTGAATGGTCATGGAGACATAGAGGTAAAGGCAGTTGGCTAATGATAAAAGGAGAAATAGGAAGCAAGAGGATGACTACATCTGTGGGTAACATCATCCTTTTAAGAGTTCATAATTGGATGTGTGAGTGATTAGATATGTCAATATGAGAAAGCCTAACTTTATCTAATGCTTATTAGAAATATAAAATAAGGAATATTAAGAGTTTCCTCAGTTACATTCTCTGATAAATGCTGTCATAGAAGGCAGTAGAAAAACTTTTGTTAAAGAAATAAAGAAAGCAGGAGTATTAATACTAATCAACTCCCTACAGTCCAGTGAGGTAACTCTAATTAGGTTGATGGACTTACAAGGTAAAACATTAAGACGGTTAAATTTTTGAAAGAAAAACAGTGGTGGAATGAATCTTTGAAGGGAAAAAAAAGGAACATATAATTCTATACACAGAAAAGATTTTTTCAAAAATAAGAATTAAATCGAGACTTTCAAACAATTTGAAAGAATCTTTGCAGTGCACATTTGCACTGAAAAGAAACATTAAATGGGATTTTTTTTTTTTTTAGGTAGAAAGAAACAAACTCAGATGGAAACATAAAAATAAACAATGAAGAACACCAGAAAGGGCAAATGTACAGGCAAATATACATAAATATTGAACATAAAGAATAAATCTAATGTCTAATGGGGCTCTAAATACATGTGCAATTAAAATTCATTACTCATTTATAAGGCCTTTTATCAAACTTGGAATAAAAAAGAATTTCCTTACTATAACATGATGCATGGCTTCAGATACTCAATATTTTATATATGCCAATTCTCCCCAAATTAATCTATAGCAATGCCAAGCAAAATTCCAAATGATATTTATTTCCATGAAAATTACAAAGATGGTTCAAAATCTTTAGAGAAATATGACAGTCCAAGAATACATAAAGCAAAAACAAAGAACAAAGCAGCAAGACTTATACTACCTACTATAACAATGTATTTAAAAGCTATATTAGTAAAACAGTATGGGATTAGCACAAGAATAGACACATAGGACAATGAATAGAAAAAAAGTTTGAAATCAGTATCAACCAGTTTATAGCAAAGTAGATACTATAAAATAGTGGGGGAAAAAACTATCTTTAAAATAAATGTTGCTGTATTAATTAGATTTCCATACAGAAAAATTATCTTGACCTTTATCTCATGCCATATACAAAAGTCAACTCTACATGGAGTACAATCTGACTAATAAATTCTTGAAGTAACTCAGTAAAATAAAACTTTAGTAAAATTTAAAATTTACTGAAAATAGAGTAAAAAGTAAAACAAAACTAAGAACAAAAGAAAACATCTTTTTGACCCTTGAATAAGAATTCTAAAACAGGGAGGTAATCATAAAAGTAAATAATAGATAAAGAATATGAAAATTAAGTTTTCTTTCAAAAACTGAGCTGATAAGAATAGTAATGTGAACCATAGGATGAGACAAAGTATTTCCCACACATATGTAACAAAAGCCTCATGCCTGGGATATACAAAACACTATAAATCAGTAGGAAAATGACAAGCAAACCAATAGAAAAAATGGGCAAAATAGTGGGACAAGTACGAAAAAGGATATCTGAATGGCTAATATGTAAAAAGACACTCAATATCATTATTCAGAGAAATGCAAATTAAACCACAATTTGTCACTACTATAATAAGTCAAAAAAAAAAAAAACCCCAGCAAATTGGGAAGGATATGGCAGTCAAAATTCTTGTAGTACTGATGGGAGTATAAATTCATGCGACCACTTTGAAATGCCATGGATAAAATTTACTGTAGCTGAACATAAGCATATCCTAGGATCTAGCAATTCTATTCCTACAATATATAACCAATGGAAATGCATGCATATGTTCATGAGAAAGAAATATTAAAGTGTTCATAGCAGTACTATTCAGAGAACACCAATAAGCTGAACAATAGTGGAATGGTAAAATAAATTGCAGAATTCTCTCACAATGAAATTCTAAGCGGCAATGAGAATGAAGACCGCAACTACACACAAAAATATGGATAATTCACAAATAAATGTTAAAGAAGCTATATAGAAAATAATGTATATTGTTTGATCATATATAAGTATATACACATGCATAAATATAGAGAGAGGAGATTTGTGGGTTTTTTTGGAATAGTGACCAGAAGTAGACAAAGTAGGATCTTGGAATGCTGGTAGTGTCTGTTTCTTGTTCTGGATTTTGGTTTTAATATGCTCAATTTATCAAAATATATCATCCTAAATAACTATAATATGTATGTATAAAGTATATTATACTTGAATAAAAGTTTTAAGAATTGCAACCAAAGAGGGGTGTCTGGCTGGCTCAGTCAGTAGAGCATGTGACTCTTAATCTCTGGGTTATGAGTTCAAGCCCCAAGTACAGGTAGAGCTTAGTGAAAAATACACAAAGCAAAATTATTTAAAGAAAGCTACCAGGGGCGCTTGGGTGGCTCAGTCGGTTAAGCGGCCAGCTCTTTATTTTGGCTCAGGTCATGATGTCAGGGTCCTGGGATCAAGCCCACATCAGGCTCCACACTCAGTAGCAAGTCTGCTTGAGGATGCTCTCTCCCACCCCCTGTCCCCCTCCCCAACTTGTGTGGGCACACATTTGCACGCTTTCTCTTCAATAAATCTTTTAAAAAATTGCAACCAAAGAAATCCAGGTGAATTGATTATATGTCTCAGTAGTAGTCTGGAATGAGAGAGGGCTAAACCAGGAACTATCAAGGACTTAACATTATAGATGGTGAGCATTCAGCTGCAATGACTAGACACTGGGGGCAGGACACCAGTCAGTGAAAGTACTGGAGAGTGAGGGCAAGAGCAGAATGAATTCAAAAAGGAGGACAAGGAAGGACTTCAATCTTAGAGGAATGTGGGAACCTGGACATGAGAGGAAAATGAGTCAATAAAAACATCAGGGATACTGTTGGTGGGAGAATTGGCAACTTTACTATATCCACAAATGTCAGATATACAATTAGTGGCAGTGTCAATTACTCCAAACTCCTAATGTACAAATACAGAGATGTGTATACTCTTCTTACCTGAATCCAGGTAAGAGTTCCTCAGGCTTGTTTTGGAATAAGGAATATCCCTCCTGAGACCTTGCTAACAATGGATTGAAGATAGTAAAACTAAAAAGCAAGGATCAAGAAGCCAGAAAAGGGCATACTCACAACTTTTCAAACCACACGGGATTCACCCAAGGTCACAAGTTCAGGAAAATAAGAATGTATATCAGATGACTAAGAAACCCAGCTAGACATGGGTCCTACACAAATAGATTTGGCACTGACCAGAGCCGGCTTTACAAATTGTGTCCTATTTGTTTACAGAAGACATACTTCAAGATTTGAGAAGAAAGTAGGCAGCCTCTGTAATAGTGTTTCTGTAACATTTGGCTTCAAGACCCTTTCACTCTCTTAAAAGATATTGAGAATCCCAAAGAGCTTTTGTTTATGCCAACTAGGTCTGTAATTACGCTATTGCAAACTAGAATGGAGAAATTTTTAAAAATCCTTATTTAAAATCAACAATAAAGCCATTACATTTTAACTTAAATTATATGCTTTATAAAAATATCTATACTTCCCCAAACAATGAAAACTCAGAGAAAGAGTATCCTTGTTTACATGTTACAGCTTTCCTTAATGTCTCTTAATGGAAATAGCTGAATTTTCCTACCTGCTTTCTGCATTCATTTTTTCAATACCAGATTATGTAGCCTCTGGAAAACTCCACTCTTCCTTCATGGGAAAAATGAGGGGTAAAGAGGCAAATGGTAACCCAGCATTTTTGTAAAAATCATTTTGATATTGCATACTCCCTGAAAGGGTCTCAGGGAACACCAAGGGTTCCTGGACAATGCTTTAGGAATCACTGTTGCACTGAATGACTAATCTCAGAGCTGGGAATGACTGATCCTATAGAAGCAAGTTCCCTGAACTCACATTCAACTGCCACAGCATGGAACTTAATAATTTTGAAAGAATACAAAAGTCAACGCTCAAAATAATGTGTCAGGGAAAAGTACATTTGTGGACTGGCTATAGATGGCAGATAAACTTGCCATTGAAATGAGGTAAATCTTTAGAAACAAGGTTTAGTTGTCATCTTTATCAATGCTTCCGAAAATATTTGGCTAAAATAGAAGAGTATTTATAAGGACATTAATGGGTAATATTTATAAGAAAAGAAGAATGTAGGAAATTAAAGGTGAGCTTTATATAGGGATAATGGAAATTTAAGTAAACATATGGACATGTGAGCAGAACATTTTTGGGGGTACAGATAGTTGATTTGAAAGATTCTATTTTATTCAGTATATTTTAGGCAAACCATGTTATAATGTGTCAGAAATTATTTGTACAAAGCCATTGGACTTAACACAGCATGTTTGATCAGTAATTTATTCTGGAGGAAGACGTTGAAGAGAAAAAGGTTGCACATCTATGATTTGTGTGACCACAGAGATGAGAGGGGCCAAAACCAAAAAAAAAAAAAAAAAAAAAAAAAAAAAAAGCTGGATTTAAGCCAAACTACATGATACCACTTCCATAAGTCTTTTTTTTTTTTCAAAGATTTTTTATTTATTTAACAGAAACAGCCAGCAAGAGAGGGAGCACAAGCAGGGGGAGTGGGAGAGGAAGAAGCAGGCTTCCAGCGGAGGAGCCTGATGTGGGGCTCGATCCCAGAACGCTGGGATCACGCCCTAAGCTGAAGGCAGACGCCCAACAACTGTGCCACCCAGGCTCCCCTACTTCCATAAGTCTTAATTTTGATCTTTTAGAATCAGAGAAATGACAAGATAATAAGGGGATGCATATGAGTTGCCAGTAAAGAATATTTTAATGGCTTTTGAGATCTATCAATATTCCAGATAAAATGGTTATTGTAAAAGTGATGGACCATGTGGTGATGAATCCCTGACTTCTTATCGTTTGTATCTGATGTCATCACTGAATAGAAAATCTCTGGAAAGCCCATATTTCTGATGGGTTTGAGGCATCAGTTTGACCTGTGACAACTACATGAATGTTTAGCTTTTTTAGCTATCCTTTTGATCTTTGGCTACCAAGGGAAGATTGAGGTGACAAAAAAACTAAAGAGAAAATGAGAATGAAAGAGGCAAATAATATCTCTGTATAAAGATATTAGTATTGATAGAGTTAATAGAGACAACTATTTGAACTTTCCAGGATTGGGAGAGGAGTTTCTCTGGGATAAACTCAGCAATCACAAAGATTTACCAGTTTCTTAATAGGCAGAAGTCTGCAAAGAGAGAAAATACTGCAGGACCCTTTTGAGGCTTAATTCTCATAACACTTTAAAATTATAGATTTAGATATTTTCTTGCTGAAATAGCATGACTAATGCCACATTGCATTATATATTACACACACACACACACACACACACACACACTCGTAAAACCTCATTCATTTGGAGAGGATTAATCTAATATGAATCTGACTCAGAGAATCTTGAAAAAAAATCAAGAATTCTTTGACATAAGCTAAACTTACTGGCAACATGAGCTATAGGAATTCTGAATTGATGTGCTTCTGTGAGCCTCTGTGAATTAGATTACCAATTTTATTATCACCAGAATAAAATGTTAAAAAGCTCAAATGGATATTTAAGAGGACATGAGCTTTGCCATGTCAAAATCAAATCCAAAAGACCAACTTTTCATTTAAGTAAAATACTGGCAATTCACTCAAAAAAAAAAAAACAACTATATTATATATATAATATATATATATATATATATACATATATATATTATTCGTATGTGGTTCACACACAATGTTACATTAGTTTAAGATGTACAACATTGTGATTTGAAAAGTTTATACATTATGCTGTGCTCACCACAAATGTAGCTACCATCTGTCACCATGCAATCAGTACCATTGACTATATTCCCTATGCTGTTCCTTTAATTCCCATGGCTTATTCATTCCATAACTGGAAGCCTGTAAATTCCACTCTCCTTCACCCGTTTTGCCCAACCCTCTGGCAATCATGTTTGTCCTCTGTATTTATAGGTCTGATTCTGCTTTTTGTTTATTCCTTTTTTAAAGATTCCACATAGGCTAAGGTAACTTTCCTCCTTTGGGTTTTACTTGCCCAGTTTGCACTGTCTTTTTCAAGGAAGCCATTATTTTCATTTCAAACTTGAAGTATGGCAGTATCATTTTAAAATTGACTTTATACTTTTTACAAAGGACATCTGTTTCTAATATAAACTAGAGAAAATAGCATGAAAATATTGTATGCATACTGTATTTGGAGAGGGAACAATGGGCAGGTCCACAGCTTATTATCAGTTTCTCAAGTGGCATATAAAACAACAACAACAAAAAGAATCAAATGTTGTGTTATATTTTTCTCATTTTAACATAATTAAAAATTATTGTTGAAAATATTTTACTGAGCTTATGAAATTTTAGACATGTGATGTTTAAACTTTAAGGTTTTATTCAGGATGCTATCTTGCTAATTTGTACTGAAAGAAATTTAAGAATAAGATGGAGCTAATTTCATGTATATAAATTAAGAATGAAATGGTCTTCAAAAAACTGTGGACACCTTCTTGAACATTTAAGCCACATGCTACTGGATTTTAACAAATGTTATTACTGTGGTAGATCCTGTATTAGGATGTTTTATAATTACTAAATATCTATTTGTTTCTTAGTGTTCAACAAGCCTCAGTAGAGAATAATATTCTAAAATAATCTACTTGGAGAACAGAGTACATGAAGCAACTAGAAAACAATATAAGCTTGAGTCCAGTTTGAGACTGTGCAATATAGATGGGTTTAGGAGTTCAGAACAGAGAAATTCATAGCAGAGACAAATCAACTGAGTGAGACTTTATGGAATAAACAGAGTCTATGTTGGACAAAATGGAAAGGCGGCATTTGGCTCATTTGGGGAACAGCTAAGCAATAACAACTAATCTGATCAGAACATCCAGTGTTATCCACAGATAAGCTGGTCTCACCGAAAAGTACAGGACGTGGAGCGATCAAGTAAGACTGAGTGAGAACCAAGGGATAAAGAACTTAAAACAGGAACAACCAAGTGAGGGTGATGTGCTTAAACTACCCACCTGGAAGTAGTTTGAAAGTAGCAAGAGTTGGTGTCAGTAAATATAATTATAAGCTTATTGAAGTTCTTTCAATGCAATGTTATCAAAGGCCAAGTTATTAATAATATAAAGGAAGAAACACATATGAAAGGCTGTAAAGGGAGAACCTATAGATAATTTACTGCATATAGGAAATAAAACTGTCTTCCCAACAGTACAGTAACTTTTGAACATGCCTGTATTATATGAATAATCATTTCCATCTCCTTTTCACTTGGTTTGCCAGTTTAAGAGCAGTTGCATAAGGGACACAGAATACAAATATTAAATCTTTTTTCCCTTTTAATTGCTATTTCTCCATACCCAGACTATTCATATGGAAATCAAAGGTGTTTTTAAAAAGTCAAGTATACATATAAGAAATATTTAAGGTTTTTACGTTGTTTCTGTAAAAATAATTCCTAAACTATACCAAACATGATTTGCTCAAATTGTTTTATTTAGATTCCCATGTAACAGAAAAATTAATATGACACCTTGAATTTTGCAACAATTTGCCAGTGAAATGAATACTCCTAACATATTTAATTCAGTGGGAGAAAATTCTTCTGCATAGAACAAAACAAACTCACAGTTGTGGCTAAGACTATGAGGAAAAGCAAGAAAAGGCTGTGTCTAATTTTATCAAATAAAATCCTCTATTTAAAATGAAATACTTGACTTAAATGCTATAACCCATTTCCTCACAACTTTCCAAAACAGATGCTACAATTGAAGGCAGAAAACTTTTAAACAAACAGGACAATGTTTCCAACAGGTAATTGGTTTACTTCAGCAGTGAAAAACTATCATTGACTTTACTGGAATTTCAGTTTGCTTTTCAGCCATTGCAATTTTAAGTAATTAATTTCCCAATATAGTTTTGGAAAATGACTCTTAGACCAAGAAAGAGAAATAGGTAAAATCATCCTTTAACAAGGATATTGCTTTTTTCTGACATGCCATCTGGAAGCATATATCATCCTATAGAAGAGTCCTTTCCGTTTCTGATTTAAGAGGCCAGTTTTATGATCTGAAAAGCCTCAAGCCCAAAGCAATGATTCTGATGAAAATAGGACCTGAAACTATAAGGAAAAAAATTACATACACTTCTATTTGAGGGTTATGATTATAGCTATAACCAAAAATAGTTACCCTGAAGCATCAATAAATGTAAGCACTAAGCCATGTGTTCAGGGTCTGAAAGAAATCAACAAGTAGCTAATGATGGCCTTGTATAGACATAGGATTATTATTTTTCCTGTAAGGAGATAGTACTGTTTCCGTATCTATTAGAATATAGAACTTCAAAAGGAGATAAATCTGTAAATGTATTGAAAATGGGGACAATCAGACATTTATAAATTGATATATTTAATGTCTAGCACGAAAGGTATATGATAGAGATTAAAAGAGAATTAGAAGTCAGCTTGGTTTCTCTGTGGCTTTGTTGTATAAATTTCAGCAAGTTACATTACTTGGATTTCATTTTTCTTATCTCCAAATAGAGATAATGATAATAATAAAATACATGGCTATTATAAGGATTGAATATGAATATTTCTTAAGGCTCTCAGAACAGACTCACTTCCAGGCACTTACTAGTGACAGTGGCAATGATTGAAGTTATGATTTACTTGTTAATATATCTGACCATCCAGGCTTTGTTAATTGGAGTAGAACAAGACTTACTGAAGATTCAGGTCTGAAACTAGACCTGCCTAAATACAAAAAGAACTGAAGGGATGAACTCAAGGACAAATGGAAGGAAATTCCAGTCTTACAGTTAGAAGTTAGCATCTGGTGAGCAGTAACAGATGCTTAGGGATTTTCTAATTCCATAATATTCATTCAGGGAGTGGAGTCTCTAAATAGACAAGTAGTGGCAAGTTAAGAGGGAATACAGGTATTGGCCTTAGTTTTGACTAGGGTTTAACCCTAATGCCAGTCAATAAACCTTGAAATCCCTAGCATCCAAAGTATCCTTCAAATTCTCACAACAAGGTAGTACTTTGTAGAACTGCATATCATCTCCCAACAAATTCAATGCATTCAATCTCTCCTCTTCATCTGAGCACATGATGAAGTAGTTCAATGAAATTTGAGACCAATGTTGCAATGAATATATAAAATTAAAATCCAACTCTGTATGGTTAAGAGTATAAAGAACATATGGAAATTTAAACCTACCTAGGAAGTAAATTCCTAGCTTTCCTCTCACATCTAAATCGTATATGTATGTGTAAATTGATAACTTTTGGAAGGTTCTCTCTCTACATAAAAATTTACACATATGACTTTATAAGCCTTATACTTCTACAGTCAAGCTTGCAAAGAAAATTAAGGAATTATCGATTTTTACCTTAATAAAAGGACTTTAGCTTCTTGCTTGCATAGGTAAAACTATAGTACCCTCAGGTACTCATTTCCATAACCAGCTTAGAGTCTATGTTTCTTCATTTTAACTATTTGGTTATGCTTCAATTGGTTTATTCCCCTTTCCCTTCATATTTTGACCCCAGGAATTCTCAAAGCCATTTAAATACAACATTCCACTTCCTCCTCAAATTCATCAGAGTAGCTAAACACTGCTGGAGTAAAACACATGGCCAAGCTGAACATGGCAGTTATGGACATGTGCAGCTCAGGTCTCCCTTCAGAACTTGCTGCCGTGAGCCCAGTTGACTGAAAGCCTCCACCAGCAGCACCTACAGATTCTCTACAGTGCTCATGCCATAGCTGAGCTCCCCCTCAGCTGCTCCCACCCAGTACCTGGGTTTGACAAGACTACTATAGGGGAACCATCTCTGCTCAATTTGGAATTCTCTTAACAATCAGCCTTTGCTGGGGGACCTCACGTTGGCCTGACCAAGACATTCTCAGACCTGCACTGCGCAGTCTGAAGTACTTACCCAGTTTTCCTGGCTTTCATTTCATAGCCATCAGACTGCATCACAGTCTGAAAACTCTTCTCCATCATACCTAACTCTCCTCTCTACCTTTCACAGGTATGTCCCTCCAAAAAACTCTTACAGGTCTAATGTCAACCTGGCATCCTCTTCTTGAAGGACATGAATTCATTCACTAACTCTTAAGCCCTGACCATAAATCTCAGGCAAAATCTGTCCTTCCTTTCAATCCTATTGTATTTCTTTAGTTCAATTCAGTCATCCACCCTTCTAGACAAATAGATTTATTTCCTGTCTTCTCAAATTAACAAAAACTCTTCCCTCACCACCCCACCTGCCCACCCCTAGGGCATTCCTTCTTTTCAGGTGTTCACCTTTTAAATATCTCACTGACAAAATAGAAACATTCAGCAGCACCTAATTTGCCATTCACCAACTCACGTACTTTTACTCTCATATACTCTGCTTTCTTTCCTGCTATCGCTTTGTATCCGTATTCCTACCCAAAACTCATCCCTCCAGTTATGCATTGGATTTCATCCTATCTCACTTACTCATGATACTGTTCTCTTAACTTTCTGCATTATCAGTTGCTTCTTGACAATTTTTATCATAATCAAATATGCTGTATTAAGATCTATTAAACGATTCTCTTTACCTCTCCAGTTCTTCTCAAGCCACCATCTGTACCCACACTCCATCTCTCCATTTCTCCTATTCTCTCTTGAACCCACACTAACTTACATTACTAGGATAATGTAATTTATATCATTTACTCTTGTCTGTATCACCAGGAACACCCACCTTAACAAATTTATCAATCCTCAAACTCTCCCTAATGCAATCATCAACATTTGATATTGCTGACCACTTCCTCCTCGAAAGATGTTCTTCATATTGATTATAGACACCACTTTCTCTTGGTACTTTTACTTCATTAACTTTCATCCTCCTCTGCAGGCATCTACTCGTCTTCCAGACTTGTAACAATTAACTATGGCTTTGTCCTTGTAATGCTTTTTTTTTTCTAACTGTACATTCTGATATCTTCCATTCCCATAGCTTTAAATATCATCTTTAACTTGTTGACTCCCAAGTTTATCTTCAGACTTCTGTATCCAACTGTTGACTCAGCATCTCTACTTAGTCATCAAATATGTATCCCAAACATAACACATCCAAACATAAATTCTTGATTCTCCCCACGAATGCTTCTTTCTCAGCTTTCCCATTTCGATTAATATCAACACCTCTCTTCCAGTTACTCAGAGCAGAAATCTTAAAGTACCATCCAAAAGAAGATACTATTTGTTCTATCCTATTCCCATTGGTACTGAGGTGAAAATATACCCAGCCCAAATCTTACTTCTCATTGTTAATATTTCCACTCATTGCTACTTTTCTGATCCTCACTATCATCCTTTTTTCCTGGATTAATATACTCCTACTATTCTCTCTGCTTCCACCCTTGCCCTATAAACATATTCTTTGCTCTGAGTTTTTAAATGTACATAAGATCATATCACTCCTCTTTCCAAAAGCCCTCCAGATTCCTTCTCACTCAGAAGAAAATGTAAAAGGTGTTAACAGAAACTACAAATCTCTAAAATATCAGTTTTCTGTTCTTGCTCTACCTCTCTGGTGTCTTCTGTTAGCTAACTCTCTACCGTGTGTGCTCTACATCAGCCATGTCGACCTCCTTGCCGTTCCTCCATCACTTCGTGCCTCTGGAGCATGGAAGTCTGTTTGGAAGGAATTTCCTCCAGATATCTGTGTAATTTATGTCCTTATTTCTTTCACTTCTCTGTTCAAATGTCCCCCCACCAGAAAGTCCTTTCTTGAAAACATATAAACTAGTTCAAATCCCACTCTGTCACTCTCTATTCCCCTTAGATTGTTTTCATAGTATTTAGCAAAAGTTCACAATCTCTATACTCTAATATACACATACTTGCCATACACAAATATAAGTTACTTTATAGAACAAAGTTTGTACTATTTTGTACTCTATATTTTGAACTATGTTGATGGTATATAGAGCAATGAATGTTTATCAAAGGACTAAATGCATAAAATGAATAATGGGATGAGCATAAAGGAGGCAGCAGAGAGATCTACTTATCAGAACACAGCAAGTAAAAAAAAAAAAAAAAAAAAAAGAACACAGCAAGTAAGACAGCCTGCCTAATGGATCAGATTAATTACTCTAACCTATTCTAATTAATGTAAATAGATAGTTAGAAACTTGATTGTAACTAGCATTTAAGATTTTTACAATTACGTTAGGAAAAGGTTAATTGTGTGGAAAAGTGTTAAGTTAGTTGTCTAGAGGCTACTATTCTTAGAAGCCCTACTTTCAAGATTGGTCTTTGGCTGGTATCTGGAAACTTGGTTGGTAGTAGTGTTCCTACCATTCCCTAAATGATAGGGTGGTATATTGGGTCTAGACTGTTTGCGTAGAGAATGTACTTTATACTACGTCTGCTTTCCTTCTGGGAGTCTGGAATTTTGTTATGTGCTAGGCAGAGGGTGCCTATGTGACCAGCTCCCAGTAAAAACCTTGGCCATTTGTCTCTTAGTAGCTTCCTCAAACAAAACAAAATGAAACAAACCCAGAAAACCCTGCATGCATGCTGTAACCTTTTCATTGTGGGGAGCAGTGTTCTCCATGTGATACTTCATGACAGGGAGAGACATTAAGGAAGTCTGCAGAAGGATTCTTCCACAGTCTACTTCACTCTTTTTCCATTATGATTCAGCTGTATAACCTTACTACTTCTAGGTAATAAAATACAGTTTTACTCCTAAGATTTCAGTCTTAGGAGTCATTCTAGGAAATCTTTTAACATGGGGATGGTATTGGTTACGATGTGGGTATCAGATTTTAAGCCACCAATTCTTAAACAACCAGGTCTGAAAAATCCTGAAAATTTAACAACTGGTTCTCACAAGGCCAGCAAGATCTGGCTCCAGTGTACCACAGGACAACCAAAACACAATACAATGTGAGTGCAACCTTAAGTCTAAACCTGGTAAAGAAATTCCTATTCCTCATGTTGCTAAAAACCTGATGTTGTCTCATGCACAAAGAGTGCTGAAAGAGCCACAGAGATATCTAACATCCACAAAAGGAAAATCAGTGAATGACACTTTGCAGAAGCCTTCACTTAAATTTGAACCAAATATTTCATGTTCTATTTTAGTTCTTCAGTTTTATTGACAACCTTAAAGACAATATTTATATACTATTCTAATCGTTCAAATAAAAACAAGAAGCATTATGCATGGTAGAGAAGTTATATAGCAGTTGAATTTGTAGTTAACAGCTAAAACTTATTAATGACATGCAAACTTAAGCTACCCATTTGAGATCTCATCAGGAAAGTTAATATAAAAGGTATAATAAGTACTTTCAATTTTTGTTAAAAAAAAATGGAGAGCTATACAAAAAGAAGGGCTAGTTCTCAGTCACTGCTAAATCTACAGTTCCTTTAATCCAATGCAGCACTTGTCATTTAATAGCCACTCAATTAACTTATTGAATTAATGAAGTCTAGTTAAAAAATAAAGGTCACATGGTTAAACCGACTTTACACTACTCCTATTTCTTCATCCAATTAGTGACAATGACAATATAAGAAGATAATGTCAGGCCCTAGCTCATTCATGATAAACAGCTTTTATATTTCACAGTGTCACTCTGTTTCTAGCTTTTTTTGACCCGGCTGGATGAATACAGAGCACTTCTTATCTATTACTCATAACAGCTTTGAAAAAATATTTTCTGAGTGCATTAGACTATTACCCTATTCGTTGGAAGTCAAGAGTGCACTACGTTGAAGTAGTTTTCACACTGATTAAGTAAAATGTGATAATGGCAAGAATGATGAAATCAAATTTAATAGAAACGATGAAATACATTAGAATTAAGAATTTTGAGGTACTAAAATTAATTGCTTGACTGTCCAAGTAACTACTGTTCTATTTTGCAGTGTTCCAAAGATAAATAAAACTTCTAAAATTTTAAATGGGTAGGTAATAAAGTTTTATTGTGAGATTGGATTGAAAAAGCCATTTTTATAATTTCTGTACATATACAAACATCCGTTCAATCTGTTGCTCTACTAGTAAAAAACTAAATAGATAGCATTGCAAAGCCTCCAGCTTAATAACGACATGCCAGAGGCCTCACATTTACAATAGGTTACATACATACCTTGGTCACAGAAAAATTCTGCTCTGGCCTTTTTAAAGAAGAACCCAGTTTTCAAAGGGGGATGCCAACACAGCTGGTAATGGAAGTAATAATCTCAATAACCCAACACAAGTGTGAGCAACTTTTTTTGTTATATGAAGTCCGCAACAGATTTAATAGCTACCACCTGATCAAAAACTTTTCTCCAGAAAGGTTTGAGGTCCAATTAGTATACAGAAACGGAGTAAAAGCATTGCTCCCACTCATACAACAAGAAAAAGCCAAACAATCTACAAAGCTATACTTTGTTTTGAGCTAATAAGATAGGTGAGGTCACAACGGAAACAAATAGGCTAACATCAAGGAAAGGTAGGCACCTTCAGGGAAATGTGAGTGGTGGCTTGCTTGGCCATCCTATAAGCCGGTAAGAAAATTTCAGCTAAAGCTTATAAACAAATTGTTAAAGACCAAGTGTGGGATAGCTTGAGTCTACAGAATTCCCAAAACTCACAGACACCAAGGATTTTATACTCAATATTGGACTTTTCCACGGATGTCACCACAAGGTAAAAAGAACAAATTTGCGCAGAGTGAAAGACTGCAAAAGACCCCATTTATGGTGTAAGCTTAAGCAAGAAAAACAGCTGACACTGCATGAAAGCACATAGTTCCACCTGGGAACCTCTCTTCTACAGAAGGAAAAAAAAAAAAAGTCTTGAGCTATGAGCATGGCGGTGGGGGAAGAGGGGTAAGCAAACACAGTTGCAGCTCTAGCAAAAAGAATAAAAAAAAAAAAAAACACTTCTTTCTACCCTTGGAAGGTGGCTTGGAGGCTCTCCAGACCCTGGCTATTAGAGGTATCCTACATCTGGCAGGGACATCTGACAAGATCATAGCAGAAGTCCCATCCCCAAGAACAGACTAAGAGATTGAACCAGAACAACAGAGAATGACCTTCTGTCCCCACCAAAAGGCTACTCTGCACCCCTAATAAGCTGCTGCTGTCCGTTCCTGGGTAAGGGCATGAGGAGAGACCTAATCTGATATAGAAACACCTAGGGAATGTCTGCATCTAATCACAGAACAGGAACATGGAGAAAAAAAAACCCTCTGTCGATCTAACTTGTACCTGATGTACAAGGTAACACTAAAGGAACTTTATCAGAGGAAACACTAAGGAGAACTACAGCTACAATGAAACTCACAGCTCAATTTTTATGCAAGCCAAAAGACAACTGAATGGCATCTTTCAAGTTCTGAAAGAAAACCTTCAACCCAAGAAATCTGTAACAAGTGAAAATATTTTTCAAAAAGGAAAGCTAAATAACTTTTGCAGACAAAAATAGAGAATTCAATACCATTTACTGCAACACATTTAAAGGAAATCCTGCAGGTAATAGAAATATGATACAAAACTTACCTGCATCTCAGGTCATCTGTAAAACGGGAAAACACAAAACTGAAACAAAAAGCCCATCTGTGGCCATTAATATAAGGGGATTCACACATTTTTGTGTCTTACCTCTAGGAGCCGGACCAGGTTCTCATAGTGAAGAGCAGAGAAAAATCCTCTGTGCTTCTCACAGGGGGAGAGAAACAGGAATCTTCTGAAATACACCAGAGCACCGTGTTCTTTAAAATGTCTGCCATCAGGTGAAACCGTTTCACTAGAGCCTACCCTGCTGAGGTTAATCAGAACTTTATTGACCTGGGGGAAGAGAAAACTCAACTCTTGCCCTCCTCTAGGTTTCCACGTAGAAGAAGGGATATACCCAACTCCAGCCCACTTTACCCATCCTGTCCCAATGAAGGGAGGCCAAAAACTGAGAAGCATGTGGGAAGTTCACAATTCAGTCACTAAAAGACTGAGACCTACTTTTAAGACTATACAACACTTTACACTTTCCTCCACCCACACCTTGCCACAAAAGGCCTCATTACATACAGCTCTTTTTACTCAGTGCATCGTGTTCAGCTGTTGAGAAAGTCAAAACACGAAAGTTTGAGGAGAAATAGCAAGCATCAGAACCAGACTAAGATATGGCAGGGATGTGGGAATTATCAGACAGCAATTTAAGACAATGTGAATAAAAAAATAATAATAAAATAAAACAATGTGAATAAGTTGGCTCCAATGGATAAAGTACAGTAAAGAAGAACAGATGGACAACGTAAGCAGAGATGGAAATTCTAACAAAGAACCAAAAATAAATGCTAGAGATAAACAAACCAAACCAAACAAAAATACTGGAAGAGAAATGAAGAATGCCTTTGATGGAATTATTGGTAGAGTGGATACAGCTGAGGAAAGATTTCCTGGTCTTGAGGGTATTTTAATAGACACCACCAACATTGAAAACTATGTGGGGTAGGAATGTCTTTGAGGAAAAGCTTTTCACTATGGATTAAATTTCCTTCAAAGAATAGGATTTTTAAAAGAATTTCTCTTCATTACAATATTAAATCTACTAAGTTGTACTTCTCTAAGAATTATCCCTTTCATCTAAATTTTTAAATTCATTTAAACTTGCTTATAATATTCTTGTATTCTATTTGCAGTGACTGTTTGTCAGTATAAATGTCTTCTTCAACTTTCCTTACACTGATATTTTGTATTTCTGCTACAATTTGATAAGTCTTGCCATGGGTTAAGTAGGTTTCATAGAGAACCAATTTTTGGCTTAATTTTCTCTATTGAATGTTTGTTTTTCAATTCATTAATTTCTTCTCAGGCATTTATATTTTATCGCTTTAAGTTTAATTTGCATTGTTTCTTTTTCTTTCTAAATAGATATTATTTTTTAGAGCAGTTTTAGGTCTACAGCAAAATTCAATGTAAAATACAGAGAGTGCCCCCCACACCCACATCCTCCAGCACTATCAACATTCAGAGCGGTACATGTGCTACACTTAAACAACCTGATTAACACATCATCACCCAAATTCCATACTAATCCCTGGAAACCACTAATCTTTTTCCCTTTACCATAGTTTGTCCTTTTCCAGAAGGTCAGATCGAATCATACAGTATGTGGCTTTTTTAGCTTGCTTCTTTCACTTAATAATATATATTTAAAGTTCCTCCATGGTTTTGGTACAATTCGATAGCTCATTTCTTTTTAGTGCTGAATCATACTCTTGGATTATAGGTATTGACTGGATGTATCACAGTTTATTTTCCCATTCACTTACTGAAGGTTATCATGGTTGCTTCCAAGTTTTGGCCATGATGAATAACGTTGCTATAAACATCCTTGTACAGGTTTTTGTGTGGACATAAGTTTTTACCTCTTTTGGGTAAATACCAGGGAGCACTACTGCTGGATCATATTGTAAGAGTATATTTAGTTTTGTAAGAAACTGCCAAACTATCTTTCAAATTTGGCTGTGCCATTTGCATTTCCACCACCAATTGAAGAGAGTTAGTTCCTTTTCCACATCTTTACCAGCATTTGGGGTTTTCAGTGTTCTGCTTTTGGCCATTCTAATAGGTGTGTAGTCATATCCCAGTGTTGTTTTAATTTGCATTTGCCTGATGACATAGGATGTTTAGCATTTTTTCATATGCTTATTTAGTATCTGTATATCTTTTTCAATGAGATGTCTGTTAAAGTCTTTTGCCTCATTTTAATTGAGTTGGTCATTTTCTTACTGTTAAGTTTTTTTCTTATCGTTAAGTTTTAAGAGTTCTTTGTATATTTTGAATCACAGTCTTTCATGAGATATGTCTTTTGTAAATATCTTCTTTCTTCCAGTCAGTGATGAGTCTTTTCATTCTCTCAACAATATTTTTCACAGAGCAGAAATTTTTAATTTTAATGAAGTCCAGCTTATCAATTCTTCCTTCCTGGATCTTGCCTTTAGTGTTTTATCTCAAAAGTCATCACCAAATCCAAAGTCATATAGGCTTTCTCCTATGTCATCTTCTAGTTTTATAGTTTTTCCTTTTCATTTACATCTGTAATTAATTTTGAGTTAATTTTTATGAAAGGTGTAAGATCTATGTCTACATTTTTTTTTTTTGCATGTGGATGTCCAATTATTTCAGAATCTTTTGTTGAAAAGATTTTCTTTTCTTTATTGTATAGCTTTTACTCCTTTGTCAAAGATCAGGTGACTATATTTATGGAGGTCTGTTTCTGGACTCTCTATTCTGTTTCATTAATCTATTCATGTATTCTTTTGTTAATACTAGACTGCCTTGATTACTATACCTTTATAGTATGTCTTGAAGTTAAATAGTAGTCCTCCAACTCTGTTCTTCTCTTTCAATACTGAGTTGTCTATTCTGGGTCCTCTACTTCTCCATCTAAACTTTAAAATCAGTTTGTCAATATCCAAAAAGTAACTTACTAGGATTTTTATTGGAATTGCAATAAATTATAGATTGAGTTGGGAAGAACTGGCACCTTAATATTGAGTCTTTCTATCCATGAACATGGAATACATCTTCATTAATTTCATTCTCTGATTTCAACACATTTTAAAAAAATAAACCAGATGAAATCAACCTAAATAAAGCAGAAGATGTGCATAAGCACAGTGGGAAATCAGATTGAATAATACAAAATAGGGGCAAATTTTGGAGTACTCAAATATAGGCAAACGAGTTGGGAATTTGAACTTGTGATAGGCTTCCTCAGCTCTTGACTTCTTATTTTCTAAAGTTAACTTAGTGTCAAGTGTTATATACTTGTAGTTTTCTAATACTTATAAATTTCAAAAAAAAAAGCTACTTCGTCAGGTACAAGTTATAAAGAAAACATCTTTTTTTTTTTTTCTCTGAACTGGATGCATATTCTGCAATCAAGAGCTATTCCTTGAAACCTGAACAATTTTGTTTTCATTTCTTCTGTCTTTTAAGAGCTTAACATTCTCCACAAGTAGGTACATAACAAATATCTCCTAAAATTAAATATAAATCTGCAGAGGAGAGAACAGTTTATGAGTACGCTATTTGGTTTATCATGTTCCAGACTTCACAGAGCTATTGTCAGAACTAATAGCAACTGCACTTTCTTGATTTCTTTCTTATGTATTTGCCTTTGTTGAAACTTATGTAGGTTTGAGATTCAATAATGTATCCTCAGCCTTCCCTGTGTCAACATAAGTAGAAGATTGGATGAAATCCAATTGGCTTAATCACACCTGATACTAAAACACAGAACATCCTATGCTTAGAATGTCAAATTACAGGTCAAAGATGAAATCATTTGCTGGTTTGAAAATTAAGAAACATTTAAACTCTGAGCAATTTCTCAAAGATGCTCACAGTTGTCCTACTTAACATGGTGTCTCAGTCACATAGCAGCAAGCTCTACATGGCAGGGATGAAAATAGAACATTATTAAAATGATATCTGCTTGATTCAATGGTAGAATAGGAAACAGTACCTCATCTTTTTTCACTTCACTTTACCATTAACATATCCATAAAAATGTAATTGAGAAAAGAAGTCTAGAGCCCTCATCAGATGCTAGCAATCACAATGTAAAGAAATAATAATCATAAAATAGATTGGACTAAATTAAGAAATAAAGTCAATAGATGATGCACAACCAACCTCTGAAATCAAAATAAGCCTTCTGGGGCACCGGAGTGGCTTTGTCGGTTAAGCATCTGACTCTTGATTTTTGGCTCAGGTCATGATCTCAGGGTCTGAGTTCAAGCCCCACATTGGGCTCCACACATGGAGTGTTTAAGATTCTGTCTTTCTCCCTCAGCTTCTTCCCTACCCTGCCCCCCATTATGCATGCATGTATGCGCTCGCTCCCTCCCTCTCTCTCTCTCTCTCTCAATAAAAATAAATAAATAAAAATCAGCCTTATAGAAAAAGGTGTATTAGAACCTTGTACCTCACAAAAGAAGAACTGCTTCATCCTAGTCCCAAAATGGAAAACCCTTCACTATTAAAAAACAAAAACAAACCAAAACTAAAACAAAACAAAACAGACAAAAACTGTCTAGCAGTAGAAATCTTCTTCTAGACCTCCATTTTTCTTCAACAGTTTGTGGTTTCAGAATTAAGGATATTGAGGTTATTCTCACACACATGCGCGCACGCGTGCGTAAAGGAACTGAGGTGACTTGTAAAATAAAAAATGAATAAATGCTAAATATAAATTAAAATGTTATAAATAATGGAGGGAAGAGAGTATGCATATGGTATTCACAGAATCCTTTCTTATATTACAGTTAAGCCACAATTTTGACTCTGATTACCTAGTCACCAAAACTAAAAGGGATTAAACATCCATTAACATGATTTATGGAGAATTTGAAAATACACAACAGCTTCTCAGTGGAAGCAATTTTCTCCTGGCATTTCAATCTGGAAGGTTCTTTCTGTTTTTGTTTTTGGTTTTTGTGTGTAAAGTAAGGAGCTATGTGGGTAACAAGAAATGATGTCATGGATATTGTCCTTGCCAGTAATCCCTTCAGTAAATTTAGTAGTGAATTTAAATGCCAGGTCATCAAAGTTGGAAGCCATGGTATTTCACAGTAATGACAGTAATTTAATAGCCAAGACATTCAAAATCATTGCCTTTATTTCATCTTTAAAATTCCTTTTATATCAGAAAAAAATAGTCTTTAAGAGTGAGCCAATTGCCAAGTGCCACTTAACTTGTGATTAAACCAGAATCAGAGGGTGAGCAGCCTGACACCAATAACCATTGTTTTTATATGGAACACTGCCTTTGCCTCACCAAAGATAATTCTGTAAAATGTAAAGAGAAAAGGGTCCATAGAGTTCTAGTATTGCAGTTCCAGTTTTCTGCATTTCTGGCTTCATCTACTAATAAAACTGAATATTTAAAATATTGCAATGGGTAAATTAAATGTCTTTCAAATGGTGCTCCATAAGCCTTTGGCCTCTCAGTTTGTTGACCTTGTATCTCCCCCATCATTCACTTCTATGAGCACACCCTTAATCTTGAGATCACAAGAAAACAAACCTCCCATCAATTCTTGATATCATACACTTTAAAACAACATTCCAAACTTTTCTCACTTGTTCAAATACCTCCAAAATCCTTGTACTTGTCGATGCTATAAATATATTGAAACTATCACTTTCTAACTGTCCATCAATACTACCTGTTCTTATCTGACCTAAATTTCATTGTCTATCCTGATAATTACTTTATTGTATATGCCCACATTTTTCTTGTCTCTTTCTACTCTACTTTCTTCTCTGTCTACTTTCTGATTAACCCCAAATCTTCACGAAACCAACAGGTTAAATGCTCTCTTTTGTTTTGTGGCTTAAAACAAAGTGAAGATTATTTATTTTTCATATGACAATCAGTACAGTTCTTCATAATAGGGTACCTTTCTTTTGTGTGTCTTCCGTTGAGGAAGTTACTTACACGAGGATGCCAAAAAATTCCATGCTGTGATGCTGCCACCTTCAACAGATGGTCTCCACAGTTGCCACAGAAGAGAAAGAAGGGAGAAAGGAAGGAACAAGAAAAAAAAAAAAAAAGCTGGTATGCAAAAACTACCCCATATTTCTCTACTTCCGCACACACATGCGCACACGCAATCTTGTAATCTCCATTTAAATGGCACCTATTCAGAGCACTCTTCCTGGCTATTATATCAAAGATAATGAACTTATCCATCTGTCTCCATTTTCCTTACTCACTTCATCCAGAAAAGGGTCCTTAAAAATAGCAGGCAAGGCATGAGGAGAAAAAAAAATACCATTACATGGAAAGCAAGAGAAGAAAGTTCTTTAAGAAAGAAAAAAGAAAATTAACTATGTAAAGTATATTAAAAAGATTGAGGAACACTCAACCCTCCCATGGTCCATCCGGTACTGCAAAGCCTAAAAGACCTTTTCTCACATTCCTTTGTGGCTAAGTTATTGGATACCATCTAGTGTTTGCCACTGAGATATATGCGAGGTCTGAAAGACAAGAACAGAAATAGGAGTCATCTTCTACAGTTACTAAACAGATTCTAAAAGACACGCGCCTTTGTAAGCTTCATGTTCTGATACCTAGTTACCAGTGTCATGGACAAAAAGTAATTATGCAGGTAGCAACATGATAACAGTTTTTAACATCCAGTTGCAACTAAAATAATTTGGTCTTTATATCAAGGCTTCAGTGATTTTTTTTTTAACTTTCCTTAACTAAACACTTCTGATGATATGTAACCACCAAATTACCTGAATTAAACCCCTCTCTGTTTAAAATACCTAGAACTTTGCCCGAGAGAGTATTAGGTCCCTGGAGAAGTTGCAGGAAAATGACTCAGAATCGGTTTATCTGACTTGGTTGTTTTGAAAGTTGGGAAATGGCGTGCCATTAGGCCACAGGCTTGTGCCAAAATAGTTACATCAATTATTATCCTGTAATTCCCTGGAACAAAATGCTCATTGAAAGCAACCTCTGGCAGACCAGCTGGCTGCTGGGACATACTGTTACGATGAGACTGAGTAAAACAACATGTGCAGTAGGCTGGCTATTCTGATAGCACTGGAGATTTTATTTAAAAAAAAAAAAAAGTAAGTTCAAGGTTTTAAATTCTTAGCTTAAGTAATAATAAAGAAAGAAAGCTCCCATGTTTATCCTGAAAGAATCTCATATCTCTTGCACATGCAGGGTTGGGCTCCTGAAACTGAAAAGCAGAGCAGAAACTTCTACAGGTTGCTTAAATTATACCATAAATGGATTTATCAGCCCTGCCAGATCTCCTAAAATTTAAGGGATTGACTAGAGCTCTCAAAAGTGGAATGGGGCATTTGGAAGAATTATGATGAATATAAGGACTTTAACCCACAAATCACAAAATGTCTTTGTAAGATCAGGAAAAGTGCCTCTTCTCCTGTCTGGTGACAGAAGCTTCTGCCTTGCGTGATGATTTGCAATGACCTCACCTGAGGCAGTTACCTCAAAATTAGATAGCAATTGTCATCTTGCACTGCTGTCATCCAACATTCTCTCCAGGATTGTACGTGGATTAAGATTCCAGCATGCGCAAAGTAACAAGTATAAACTCTGAGCCGGGAAAACATAGTTAATGCCCCAAGAATTATATGATATTGCTGATTTACACAGGCAGAGACCTGGATTTTCTATGAAGTGATACATTCAATAGCTTTCATTAATTGAGACAATATGGATTTTAAAAAAAAAGTAAAACCCTTCTCCAAATATTGGCTCATAAACAATTCATCTGTGGCTTTTATCATACCAAACCTATATCCTTAATAGTTAAGACTCTCCAAATATAGGCTAACCTCTTTAAGGGAAGGTTCTCAGGGAAAGTCATATATATTATCTAAAACAGTCATTTTGAATAAAATGTCATGATATTTTATTTAAAATATCAAAATAAAGGAGCCCTTGTTTCTGACATTGTTGGCATCAATAGCGAATCACTTAAACACTAACAATAAAATAAACAATTAACAAATCATCAAAGGGGATAACTATACACACTTATTCAAAATTAAAATAACTCAATACACATGTGGTATGCAATTTTTCACCAAATTTGGAGGGATACAATTCATTTTGGCAATGCTATGTGATACTGGTACTGGTAGTAGGGGAAATGTAAAAAAGTATATGTGGCATTTACATATACTTTTGGGTGGTTTGCAAAATCCCTCTATCCCATAACTGGAATCCTGATGATAATACACATCTTGGGGTAAGAAATCCTGTCAAAACAGTCTCAATTAATTCCTTGGAGTAAGAAGTCAGGTTATCAGAGACCAGAGTATCTATTCATACTAATTAATTTTATAAGCCCTCTCCAATAGAATTTCCATTACTGCATTTTACATATATATATTTTTATTTTACATATGTATTGATATAAATATATAGATGGACTTAGGATACATGTACACACACACACACACACACACACACACACACAGTGATATTTACTGTAAGTTTAGAGATACCATTTACTACATTGTACCATTTTGGAGGTCATGAGGGAATTTCCTATCAGATTTCCATATCAAGCAAAGCTGTGCAATTAGAGATTAACCTGATTTTTAATGGTTTTATTTCAATGAACAAAAATCTTATATGTTTTCTTTTGCTGTGACAATTAAACATAGTCATTCTGAGATCCATCTGTAGCAAGTGCACAAAATAGTCTGTATTTACACGGTTTTATTATTTTTCCATCTCTGTTTTACTTTAATCTAAAATTTTGTTTTATCCTTTATTACATACATTTTGCAAGAAACTTTAAATACTTGGTAAAACAAGGAAAGGAATAAAACTTATAAATAAATCTAATAATTATTTATTGTGTTTTGAGTCACAGAAAAATGCTTTAAAAAATCTTTACCCCGGATATATTTTTAGATGTACATTCCAGAGTGCAAGATTATAAATGGAATGTTTGTCATTGCATATTTATTTGAAGTACAAATTAAGGATCATAAGCATTTTATCAGCAGCAGTTTTTCATAATATTCAATCTAAAGGAGCAAATTAAATCAAATTGATATTCTTTGCTGCATTATATAAATGATAAGAGACTAGGTCTCCCATTTGATGTTTGGCCAAAATAGTATAGCATAGCCAAATCTGTCCTGTACTTTGACCTCTGTCACTGGCTAAAAATAAAACACGTTTATAGATGTCATAAATGCTTCCAGTACCATTATTTTTAAAAAATTAGCTACAGCCCCTTCTGACACTCACCCTCACCTCACTCATGCAGCTTATTTCTGGCTGTGACTACAAATTTTGAGAACAGTACTACAAGGCTCTCAGTTTTTTTAGTTTTCCTTATTTTGTTACTCCTATCTTAGGAAATACGTTGGTTCTAAGTTTCATATTTTCAGTAAGATCCTGAACTCGTATGTGGTGGTAGCTAAAATTTTAATTTGGAATTATGTCTAAATACCAACGCAGCCTAAATTCTTCAATTTGTAATGATAGCTAGGTAAGTCATGTCTCCTCCCACTTAAGATGACTCTACATTTTTTCTTTTATTGTTTTCATCCTTTCACCTATATATCCACATATCCGTGCATTTATTCATACATTCATTCTTTTATTCAATAGAATAAAATACACAGTTTGAAAAATCTTGAGAGATTCTTGATCGCCTAGTAAGGGAGACTGACAGTCCAATAATCAGGTGTTGGCACTGTTGCATGGTAAGCACTATTATGGTCATCAGTCATCTTTGAACTTAGGTTAATATTAGTTCTAAAAGTATAATAATTTCATCTTGGAGTATAGCCAATACTCCATTTATTTTGGTGGATAATATTCACTTGTTCTAAAGAGACAGCTTCATGCAGCCCATTTCCGTCATTGACTGTATTCATTGTCAAGCTCCATCAGTGTTGATTCCCTGAAGATTCTATACATCAGTTCATAACTCGTCTTAAATATTATAGAGTCAGAAATGTTGCCTTTTCAGGCAATTCAATCTTAGCTTTTTTTTAAAACTGCATTTAAAAAAACCCTCTTCTTGTGTATACCATTCCTATGTAGAATAGAATCTTTTCATGTTTGCCAAACACACAGAGTTTCAACACAATGCATATATTTCTCTTCCATTGTTTTCAGTCATAAATAAATAAGATTTGCCTTCATGAAAATAAAAACAACCTTTATTTTAAAAAATCAATTCTAATCTATTAATATTTTAAGATATTAAAATTATTATTTTATGCTGTATTTATATATTTATATAATACATATCTATAATATAAATATATAATATATAAGTATATAAAATATATATTAATATATGAATTAATATAAATACATAAAATGTATTAATATAATTATTATTTGTATTAGCTCGCGGAGTGCTTTAGAAATATATTTTGCTCTTTATAATCCATGCTTATTAAGCTTAGTTTACTTGCTAATATTACCCATTTCCTAATTAGAACTGTAAATACCATGATCAATAGCAAACCCAGTAGAAAATAAACTAGATGGCAATATTTTACTTTAAAAAAAGAATCTCCTGTTTTTGGGGTGCCTGAGTGGCTCAGTAGGTCTGCTGTAGGGCCAGGTCATGATCCCAAAGTCCTGGGATCCAGCCCCACATTTGGCTCCCTGCTTGGTGGAGAGCCTGCTTCTCTATCTGCCTGCCGCCCCCCCTGCTCGTGCGCGCACTCTCTTTCTCTGCCAAATAAATAAATAAAATCTTATAAAAAAAAAAAACCCTCCTGTGTTTAACTGCAATCTGGTAGCAATCTGTGGCTACAATCAACCTCTAATACATTTGGTGGCCAATACTATGTCCACCCTCTTTCTCAGGTTATGTATCTAATCCAAAAGGAACTCTGCATTATAACATGTGATGGTGGTTACTCATCAGAAATCATGACACCTGGAATCACCACAATGATAGAAGATTTAAATAGATCAGTCTTAGTTTTAGTATTTTGGAATATTTTAATATTTTTGCAAAGCCAGTAACACTCATCAGAGGCCTAAAAGCCACTCGTGTTTAAGCACCAAAAATCTTTGGACGAGGCATTTATAGATCACAGAAATTCCTCCTTCTATTTCCAAAGCCCTCCCCAATTTTAGCCTATCCTGCCTAACCACATAAATTGCATGAAGAAAGAATAGTATAGTGTAGAGGGTTTTTGCTTGTTTCCTTTTCTGAAATTCATGCACAGAATTGAGTTAATCATTCCCACCCTATAATTGATTTGGATAATGATCATCTGCTTTTCTTTTATTAAATAAATGTTTGTCCTCTTCCAAGCCCTTACTCTCACAAAAGACCTTTTTAATGTATGTGATATAGGTCCCTCCCATCTATTTTTCAAATATTTTGGGGGATAGTGTTATACCCTTGTAACCACATTGTAGTATGGCAGGTGAGTATTTATTTAAATTGTGTTGTGCTCCTAATACTATTCTATTTTTTCCCCTATTTTAATGGGTAAAAGTCATTGCACACACTCTAATTCTTGCTATCACTCCAGTGTGGATATGAACATCCCACCACATGTTCTCTTATGAAGTACATATTTTTGAAAGAATATGCCCAGATATGAGAATGCTGGATCACAGGCAACTTAATTTCATGAGATACTGCCAAATTGCTTTCCAGTATTTATACCTCCAACAGCCATGCACTTAGGCTCCCATTTTGCCATATCCTCACTAGGCTTAGATATTATGTGACTTCCTAATTTTTTCCATTGTGGAGAAAGCAAAGTGTTCTTTACCTTGTATTTCCTTGATGAATAATGAGAAAATAAACAATCTCTTCAAATGCTTACAGATCTTTCTGATTTCCACCTCTCTGAATTACTTTTCATTTTCTAAGTTCTCTCTTCTCTCTACTAATGTATTGTTAAAAGAATTCCTTAAATATTCTGGATATCTCATACCTTATTCTGATATTGCAAATACCTTCTTCCTATTACCCTTTTATATACTTTTTTATGGTTGCTTTTGTTAAACAGATTTTTTTTTAATTTCAGTGCAAACTTTTCATTTTTTAGTAGGATCAGATTACAATCAACAAGTCTGAGAGGATTCACTGCTAAGCCTTATTTCAGAAGCATAAATGGTCCTTTTTTTAAAAATCATCCGTGGCACATCCTTACATCTCCTCTTATGTTCAGCATCAATAGACCAGATGAATTTCAAAATATGCAACTTCTGTTCATCAGCTTGAAGAAAGTGAATATTAATCTAGATAAACAAATGAATCATCTCACAGCATTATGAACAGAAAATAGGTATGGATGGCCATAAGCAGGCTTGATGCAGAGTGACGGGGCTTGAATGTGATATAGTTGGTTGAAAAATAAAGAAGAAATTTTACTCTGCTTTATTTTTTTTATTTTTTTAATGATTTTTTTATTATATTATGTTAGTCACCATACAGTACATCCCCGGTTTCCGATGTAAGGCTCGATGATTCATTAGTTGTGTATAACACCCAGTGCACCATGCAATACGTGCCCTCCTTACTACCCATCCCGGTCTATCCCATTCCCCCAGCCCCCTCCCCTCTGAGGCCCTCAGTTTGTTTCTCATAGTCCATAGTCTCTCATGTTTCATTCCCCCTTATGATTACCCCCCCTTTCTTTATCCCTTTCTTCCCCTACCCATCATCCTGGTTCTTATGTTCCATAGATGAGAGAAATCATATGATAGTTGTCTTTCTCTGCTTGACTTATTTCACTTAGCATTATCTCCTCCAGCGCCGTCCATGTTGTAGCAAATGTTGAGAACTCGTTCTTTCTGATAGCTGAGTAATATTCCATTGTATATATGGACCACATCTTCTTAATCCAATCATCTGTTGAACGGCATCTCGGCTCCTTCCATGATTTAGCTATTGTGGACATTGCTGCTATGAACATTGGGGTGCATATGGCCCTTCTCTTCACTACGTCTGTATCTTTGGGGTAAACACCCAGTAGTGCAATGGCTGGATCATAGGGTAGCTCAATTTTTAACTTTTTAAGGGACCTCCACACGGTTTTCCAGAGTGGCTGTACCAACTTGCATTCCCACCAACAATGTAGGAGGGATCCCCTTTCTCCACATCCTCTCCAACAATTGTTGTTTCTTGCCTTGTCTATTTTTGCCATTCTAACTGGCGTAAGGTGGTATCTCAGTGTGGTTTTGATTTGAATTTCCCTGATGGCTAATGATTTTGAACATTTTTTCATGTGTCTGTTAGCCATTTGTATGTCTTCATTGGAAAAGTGTCTGTTCATATCTTCTGCCCATTTTTTGATTTGTTTATTTGTTTCTCGTGTATTGAGTTTGAGAAGTTCTTTGTAGATCTTGGATACCAGTCTTTTATCTGTAGTGTCATTTGCAAATATATTCTCCCATTCCGTGGGCTGCCTCTTAGTTTTTCTGACTGTTTCCTTGGCTGTGCAGAAACTTTTAATCTTGATGAAGTCCCATAAATTCATTTTATCTTTTGTTTCTCTTGCCTTTGGGGATGTATCATGAAAAAGGTTGCTTTGGCCGATGTCGTAGAGGTTGCTGCCTATGTTCTCCTCTAGAATTTTGATGGATTCCTGTCTCACATCGAGGTCTTTCATCCATTTGGAGTTTATTTTTGTGTATGGTGTGAGAGAGTGGTCAAGTTTCATTCTTTTGCATGTAGCTGTCCAATTTTCCCAGCACCATTTATTGAAGAGACTGTCTTTTTCCCACCGGATGTTTTTTCCTGCTTTATCAAATATTAGTTGCCCAAAGAGCCGAGGGTCCATTTCTGGGCTCTCTATTCTGTTCCATTGGTCTATGTGTCTGTTTTTGTGCCAGTACCATGCTGTCTTTGTGATCACAGCTTTGTAGTACAGCTCGAAATCCGGCATTGTGATGCCCCCAGCTTTGTTTTTCCTTTTCAACAGTTCCTTGGAGATTCGGGGCCTTTTCTGTTTCCATACAAATTTAAGGACTATTTGTTCCAGTTCTTTGAAAAATGTCCTCGGTATTTTGATCGGGATAGCATTGAAAGTGTAGATTGCTCTGGGTAGCATGGACATTTTAACTATGTTAATTCTTCCAATCCATGAGCATGGAATATCTTTCCATCTTTTTATGTCTTCCTCAATGTCTTTCAAGAGTGATTTATAGTTTCTAGAATATAGGTCCTTTACGTCTCTGGTTAAGTTAATTCCAAGGTAACGTATGGTTTTTGGTGCTATTGTAAATGGGATGGATTCCCTAATTTCTCTTTCTTCGGTCTCGTTATTCGTGTATAGAAATGCAACTGATTTCTGAGCATTGATTTTGTATCCCGCCACGTTACTGAATTGCTCTATAACTTCTAATAGTTTGGGAGTGGCTTCTTTTGGGTTTTCCATATAGAGTATCATGTCATCTGCAAAGAGAGACATTTTGACTTCTTCTTTGCCAATTTGAATACCTTTGATCCCTTTTTGTCGTCTGATTGCTGTTGCAAGGACTTCTAGTACTATGTTGAATAATAGTGGCGAGAGTGGGCATCCTTGTCGAGTTCCTGATCTTAAGGGAAAGGCTTCCAGCTTTTCCCCATTGAGAATAATATTTGCAGTAGGCTTTTCATAGATGGCTTTTATGAGATTGAGAAATGTACCTTCTATTCCTACACTCTGAAGGGTTTTAATCAGGAAAGGATGCTGTATTTTGTCAAATGCTTTTTCGGCATCGATTGAGAGGATCATATGGTTCCTGAGTCTTTTCTTGTTGATATGATGTATCACGCTGATTGATTTGCGAATATTGAACCACGCTTGCATCCCAGGTATGAATCCCACTTGATCGTGATGGATAATCCTTTTAATGTACTGTTGGATTCTATTAGCAAGTATCTTGTTGAGGATTTTGGCGTCCATATTCATTAGGGAAATCGGTCTGTAATTCTCCTTTTTGAGGGGGTCTTTGCCTGGTTTGGGGATCAAGGTAATATTGGCCTCATAGAATGAGTTTGGTAGCTTTCCTTCTGTTTCTATTTTTTGAAATAGCTTTAGGAGAATAGGTATTATTTCTTCTTTGAATGTTTGGTAGAATTCCCCAGGAAAACCGTCCGGGCCTGGAGTTTTGTTATTTGGAAGGTTGTTTATCACTGACTCAATTTCTTCATAATTAATTGGCCTGTTTAAGGAATCAATTTCTTCCGGTTTCAATCTTGGTAGTTTATAGGTTTCCAGGAAGGATTCCATCTCTTCCAGATTGCTTAGTTTATTGGCATATAGCTGTTGATAAAAATTTCTAATAATCCTTCCAATTTCAATGGTGTTCGTCGTGACCTCTCCTTTTTCATTCATAATTTTAATAATCTGGGTCCTTTCTCTTTTCTTTTGGATAAGTCTTGCCAGTGGTCTGTCAATTTTATTGATTCTCTCAAAGAACCAGCTTCTAGTCCTGTTGATCTGCTCTACTGTACTTCTGGTTTCTGCTTGATTGATTTCAGCTCTAATTTTGGTCAACTGCTTCCTCGTGCGTGGATTAGGCCTGTCCCTCTGTTGCTGTTCCAGCTTCTTGAGGTGAGAATATAAAAACTGCATTTTAGATTTTTCTATTCTTTTGAGTGAGGCTTGGATGGCTATGTATTTCCCCCTTAGGACTGCCTTTGCAGTATCCCATAGGTTTTGGACTGTTGTATTTTCATTCTCATTGGTCTCCATAAATTGTTTAATTTGATTTTTGATTTCCTGGTTTATCGAGTCATTCCTGAGCAGGATGGTTCTTAGTCTCCAAGTGTTTGAGTTTCTTCCAAATTTTTCCTTGTGGTTGAGTTCCAATTTCAGAGCGTTGTGGTCTGAGAATATGCAGGGGATAATTTCAATCTTTTGGTATCGGTTGAGACCTGTTTTGTGTCCCAGAACATGGTCTATTCTTGAGAATGTTCCATGGGCATTAGAATAGAATGAGTATTCTTTGGTTCTGGGGTGTAGTGTTCTATATATATCTATGAGGTCCAACTCGTCGAGTATGGCATTCAAAGCCTTTGATTCTTTGCTTAGTTTTTGCCAGGGTGTTCTGTCTATTTCTGAGAGTGGAGTGTTGAGGTCCCCTACTATTAATGTATTTTTATTTATATGTCTCTTTATTCTGGTTAAGAGTTGGCTTGTGTATCTTGCTGCTCCCCTGTTGGGGGCATATATATTTATAATTGTCATATCCACTTGTTGAATACTTCCCTTAAGAATAATATAGTGCCCTTCTGCATCTCTAACTATAGTCTGTAGTTTAAAATCCAATTTATCTGATATGAGAATTGCTACCCCAGCTTTCTTTTGAGGTCCATTTGCGTGAAAGATGGTACTCCATCCCCTTACTCTCAGTCTGAATGCATCTTTGGGTTCGAAATGAGTCTCTTGTAGACAGCAAATGGATGGGTCATTTCTTTTTATCCAATCTGCAACCCTGTGGCGTTTTATGGGATGGTTCAAACCATTTACATTAAGACTGATTACTGAGAGATATGATTTTAATGTTGCCATGTTGCCAGTAAAGTCTTTGTTTGTATTGGCTGTGACTTTCTGTTCTGTATCACTCTTGGGGCCTTTTTACTTTTATAGAACCCCCCGTAATATCTCCTGTAGGGCTGGTTTCGTGGTTACAAAATTGGTTAGTGACTGGCGATTCTGAAATGTCTTTATTTCTCCATCAATTCTGAATGACAGCCTTGCTGGATAAAGGATCCTTGGCTGCATGTTTTTCTCTGAAAGAGCTTTAAATATGCTCCCCCAACCCTTTCTCTCATTCCAGGTCTGTGTAGACAGGTCTGACGTAATTCTGATGCTTTTGCCTTGGTACGTGAGAAATTTCTTTGCCCTGGCCGCTTTCAATACTGTATCCTTGCATCTAATATTTGCGAATTGCACTATGACGTGACGTGGCGTAGGTTTGTCGTGGTTGAGCTTGGGAGGGGTCCTCTCTGCCTCTTGGACACGAATGTTTGTTTCCCTTGCTAGATTAGGGAAGTTTTCAGCTACAATTTGTTCAAATATCTCTTCTAGACCTCTGTTTTTCTCCACCCCCTCGGGGATGCCGATGATTCTAACATTGGATCGTTTCATTGAGTCAGTAATCTCCCGTAACCTACATTCGTGGGCGTGGATTTTTTTAAGACCATCTTCTATTTTCATTTTTTCCTCTATTAACCCATCCTCCAATTCACTAACCCGTTCCTCTGCTTCTGCGACCCTGGCCGTCAGAGCCTCTAGTTTTGCCTGCATTTGGCTCATAGAATTTTTAATTTCTGTCAGATTCGCTCTCATTTCTGTCCTTAGGGATTCTATATTCTCAGTAACCTTTTCGTTAATAGTTTTTTCAATTCTACTCATCATTTTGACCATCGTTACTCTGAATTCCATTTCTGATAATTTGGTTACATCCATATCCATTATTTCTGTGGCAGAGGCCACAGAATCACTGTCTTTTCTTTGCTGGGGGGGGCTTCTCCTTCTTGTCATTCTGATGAAGAGAGGTTGCGGGGTTTCCAGAGCCCAAATTATTGACTGGGTCCCAGGCCGTGCCCCTTGTTTTATAGGGATCTTAGGGATGTGGGCTTCTTCTTTAAAGATTTTATTTATTTATTTATGTGGCAGCCAACCAGCGAGAGAGGGAACAGAAGCAGAGGAGTGGGAGAGGAAGAAGCAGGCTCCCAGCGGAGGAGCCCGATGAGGGACTCCTTTCCGGAACGCCGGGATCACGCCCTAAGCCGCAGACAGGCACTCAATGACTGCACCACCCAGGCACCCGGCTTGTAGGCTTCTTGATTTTTCAGCCTGCCTTCTGGGGGAGGGGCCTGCCGCGCCAATACTCAGGCAACCCTGTTTGGGTAGAGTCTCCGCGTCCCCTGCGAGGGGGGATGGGGATGGGCACTCCCTGAGCCGGTATTTCCAGGCTTTTGTTCTCTGGCGGCTTTCCCTGGCGGCCGGCTATGCCTCTTCTGAGGGTCAGAGCAGCAGAGGCTGCATTGTCGCAGAACAGAGGGATTGCGGCCCGTTCTCTACTAATGTTCTGGCCACTTTAACTCTGTTACTGTTGGTGCTGCTCAACCCTGCAGCGTCCCGGGATGTGCGCCCCACACCCGGCGTCCCAGCCCTCACTTCCAGGGCCGGCGCGTCTCTGTCCTTTGTGTTTAACGCGCCAGCCGCTCAGCCGCCGACGCTCCGGGCTCCCGCTCCCGGCCTCAGTCTGATCCAGTGAGCGCACTGATTCCGGTTCCGAGATGCCTGGTGGCGCGCGCACTGCCTCACGGTTCAGTCTGCTCGTTTTAGGGTGCCGGCTCCGCGAGCCCCGCCCCCTCTGCAAGTGGCTACCGCTCCCGGGCGCCCACCGCGTGCCCCTCCCCTTCCGCTTATCTTCCGATATCTGTGCGCGGTTTCATGGCTCCCCGCTTTGTACCTCAATACTCAGCGCTGGAGATGTTCATTTGTAGAGATCCAGATGCATCTTCCTGCGTCTCAGGCTGGTTCCGTGGTTGTTTAGGCTGGTCTGGTACCTATCCAGCTCGACTCGGGGGACCGGCTGAAAAAGGGGTCCCCTACTCCTCCGCCATCTTAACTCCTCCCTCATCCTTTACTCTGCTTTAAAACCTGTTTTTGAAAACAGAGAGTTTCAGAGTACCTCCTTAAATTTCAATAAATCTTGTGTGTGTGTGTGTGTGTGTGTGTGTGTGTTGTTGTTCTTTGTTTTCACTTTTTTTTTTTAACCTATGAAAGTTATGATGAATACCATTTTGCACTCTGGGTAAAATTAAGGAGATGTTTTCTTTATATCTGTCCAATGAAAAAGAACTTAATATTTTTTAGTTTTCAAAACTTGAAGCATTTATTTTAGGTGAAAATATTTTTGAACTAGAATAGACTTTTTGTCTTCAAAATATAACAAGTGACTCATTTTTTTTTAAAGGGTTTTAGGCTTGTTGTTATGAACCCCACATATTTTACTTGGCTGCCACACTATGTTGCCTGAAGAGGTTACTGAGGGATTCCTTGAACCTACAATAAATAATTACAAACCCCTGCTTTTTAAATTAATATACCAAATAATCTAATTTTTCTGCCTCTTTTCCTTCTGTCACTGGGAGCAATCATTTCTTTCTGCCTTCGTTTTCTCATCTGTAAAATAAAGATGCTATTAATAGCTACTTCATAATGGGTCTGTGATGAGTTTATCCATTTATATAAACATTTATAGGGTTTAGCCCATAGTAAGCATTATGTATGCATCAGCTATAAGCCATATTTTTATTATTAATGACATTCTAATTCTTGTTGCGTTTAACTTCTATATAACAATATCCCCTTTTTGAAAAATTTAATTAAATTTTATTTTAAATACAATATTATATTAGTTTAAGGTGTGCACCATAGTGATTTGACATTTATATACATTATGATATGCTCACCATGACTAAGTGTACTTACTGTTACCATACAATATTATGACAATCTAATTGATTATTCTCTATGCTGTACTTTTCACCCCCATGGTTTATTTATTTTATAAATGGAAGCTTGTACCACTTAATCCCCTTCACCTATACCCCCACCCTCTATCAACCACCAATTTGTTCTCTGTATTTATTTTATCTGTTTCCGTTTTATTTTGTGCTGCTTTTTAGATTCTATGTGTAAGTGATATCATATGGTATTTGTCTTTCTCTGATTTATTTCACTTAGCATAATACCCTCCATCCATGTTGTCATGAATGGCAAGGTTTCATTCTTTTTTATGGCTGAGTAATATTCCATTGTGTGTATATACCATATCTTCTTTATTCATTCACTTAGGTTGTTTCCACATCTTGGCTATTGTAAATAATGCTACAATAAACATTAAAGTGCATACATCATTTTGAATTATTGTCTTTCATTTTCTCTGGGTAAATACCCAGAAATTGAATTACTGGATCATAGGGCATTCTATTTTTTTTTAATTGAAATGTAGTTGACACAGAATGTTACATTAGTTTCAGGTGTACAACACAGTGATCTGATAAGTCTATACATTATACTGTGCTCACCGCAAGTGTAGCTACCATCTGTCACCATACAGCACTATTACAATATCATTGACTGTATTCCCTATCCTGTACCCCTCATGTCCATGACTCATTCATCCCATAACTAGAAGCCTGTATCTCCCACCCTCCTTCACCCATTTTGTTCATTCCCCCCACTCCCCGCCCTATGGCAAGCATGTTTTTTCTCTGTATTTATGAGTCTGTTTCTGCTTGGTATTTCTATTTTTAATTTTTTGAGGAAACTCCATGTTGTTTTCCATAATGGCCATACCAATTTAATTTCCCACCAACAATGCATAAGAGTTCCTTCTTTTTTCTCCACATCATTGTCAACACTTGTTATTTTTTTATCTTTTTGATACTAGCCCCTCTGACTGATGTGAAGTGATATGTCACTGTGGTTTTAATTGCATTTCCGTGGTGATTAGTTGTCCATCTGTGTGTCTTCTTTGGAAAAAACATCGATCAGGTCCTCCACCCATTTTTTAATTGGATTATTTGGGTTTTTTGTTTGTTTGTTTGTTTTTTGGTGTCACTGTATGAGTTCTTTATATATTTTGGATATTAACCCCTCATATGTTATATCATTTGCAAATATCTTCTCCCATTCAGTAGGTTGCCTTTTCATTTTGTTACTAGTTTCCTTTGTTGTGCAAAGCCTTTTTTAATTTGATGCAGTTCCAATTGTTTATTTAGCAATATCCCCTTTAATCAAATTTTCTGTGGATAGTAAAATAGCCAATATTGTTAGCATTGTGTGTAAAAATTTACCAAACTACCTCTAAATGATTATGCAGACTCTGTAACACTGTGATATCAGGCAGAATATATACACATAATGTGTGTATATGTATGTGTATATGTGTATGCCTTAGTCTCATTAAGAGATGACTATTATTATTATCTTTGTTTTACAGATAAGGAAACTAAGGCAGAAAGAAGTAGTTGTTCATAGTCTGACAATGGAAGGAAATGTAGAAAAACTATAGTTATCAGGTATGTGAACTTGAAAAGTAATGGTTTGCTGTCATTTATACCCATTCACCCACCCACACCCACACCCAAAAAAATACCAAAGAATTTCAGCCCCAATAGCTTTCATCTCACTTATCCAATCTATTCCACCACCCAAATATTTGATTACCCATTTATGACATAATAAATTCTAAACATTCCCTGTCTTATCTATTACAGGTAATGGTTATAAAATATAATGTTCTGAAATCATTAAGTTCTCCTGTTGCCATTACATAGCTATTATAGCAATGCCCTTTTGGAAAGAGAACCTATCAAAAGCATGGAATTTAGGGAGCTATACAATGCAGTCTTCAGATAGTACCATCAAACTGTATAATAAAACCATAAAATCTGCAATGAACCAGTATTTAATAAAGTTTTCACTCTGATCTTATTAGCAAACTTGTTTGAGTCCTGAGTACCCAGAGTATAAGAAGGACATTCTGAGGGCACTTAATAAAAGAGAATTTGGAAGTCACAGTCCATACATTTGTCTACCTTGCATTGAATGGCATATTTCTAGGAAGAGTTTTGTTTTTTTTTTTTAAGAAATCCTACATAAAACTAATCAGTGACACCAGCTGACAAGAAAGTAAATCCTATGCTTAAGTATTTTCTTTATTCTTAAATCAGTTCATTGTGCCCAGATATCACTGCCTATATGCGCAATAAGATTTAGTACTTTTATAAAATGTCTGAAAGGAAAACTATAGTTGGTTTGAGAAAAGAGAGTTCTGAAAAATGTGTTTGGTTGTTATCTCCCTTTAAGGATGAAACAACAAGCCTATGAGATATTACCATGTCAGTTTTCCAGGCAGCTGTTGCCCTAACAATATTAGGGTACTGGACAAGGTTCTAATCTCACTTCAGCTATGCTTTGGTATCTGCACTGAAATAGAACATTCAAGTGTTATTAGCTTCTGTTTCCTCTAATGATATAGTCAACTTTACTGTTCCTCTTGTACCTGGGAGATGGGATGATTCTAAGGTATGCAGGTCTACAGTAAAGTGTGTATGTTAAATCATGTAGAAGTGGCAGATGAAAGAATCTCTCATCCACACCCTGCACACAATGTAACCAAAACAAATCATTCCATGAATGATTTCCCCATACCTTTACCAAAAGACAGGAGAAAAACAACTCAAATTCTATTCCAGTTCCACATAGGGAATAAGAAGAAAACTGTAGACAATGAATGTAAAAGAAATTAGAGAGCACAAAGCTCAAAATAATATAGCATAACGATTCCCAGACTTCCAATACAGAGCTTATTAAAGAAGATAACTTGTCCTGAGAGATTTTAATGTAGTAAGACCTACTGGTAATTCTGGTATAGGTAGTCTAAGGACCATATTATCCAAAACAGATGTCTATTAGCATGGTCATTATGCCTAGGGCATTATGCCCATACCTTAAAATGTAGGAAGTCAAGTATATACTTTTCTTTTGGTTTATGCTTAAAATAAGGCAATACTTATTGGTTTGAACATGACTTTGGGAAATTTTGGAAAGAGAAGAGGATGAACCTTTTGTAGCCATACCATTCTAAAAAGTGCTGGCCCTATGTAATTCTGAACAAAGCCACCCTAGCTTCATGTAGTAGATGCCTCTGCTTCCCCCAAATCTGTCCTTTAGCCAGCCTCTGACTTCAGCTGCAGTTCAGGTTCATCTGTAGCTTTCTGATGCAGTGTTCCACCTGTAAAGGATGCTTAGAGGATCTTTCCACTCTCTATCAGGCATCTTCTCTGAGGTTATGGGAACTCCCTCAATCCATGTGTTGATTCCATCCAGAAGTGTGGGTTAAAGCTCCCAGGACCAGCCTTACCCCATGTTCCTGGTACCTCTTCTTTCAGTTGGTGTGTTGTGGGAAGCATTCTCCGTAATTCTTAGGAGGCCTGGGGGAATCAGTCCCAATAACCACTGTGGCAACCTCAAAAACACACCTGAATATTGAGAATATTGTCCTATTTTCTCTCTGTGTCTCATTCTCTCCACTCTTTAATTCCTACTTCATAGGGCAGACAAGGTCTTGTCTCATACTTTGCTTTCAGGAGAACACAAACCAAAATATTTCCCTAAGCCTTTGTTCTGCCTTCTGCCTCAGGTTATCCATGCAGTAGCAGAGGATAAGCAGTTGACAGCAATCCATGTCCTTATACTATTATCCTTTCTAGGTCCAAAGTGATTATCTATAATCTACTTGAAACAGTTTTCTGGTTACAAGTTATTTTTAAATAAAATTTAACATCTACCATATGTCACATATGTTGCTCAATGTTTTACATGTGTTATTATGTTCAGTTGTCATAACATCCTGTTAAGTTATATTAGTCTCATTTTATAGATGCCAAAACTGTGCTTCAAGGAGTTGAAGTAACTTGTCTGATGTCACTAAAGTCATAAGTAGCTTAGTCAGTATTCAAGTCCAAATCTGTACAGCTCCGAAGCCAATATTCTGTCCACTTCTTGGGAGAAAAAAATATCATTCCAAATCAGTGAAATGGCATATCCTACCCACTAGATTTATCTAGGTACCAAAGTTTTTTTTATAACTGTCAAATGTCTCTTAAATAGCTGTTCTGCCTTTGCCTGGAGATAGGGTGTTGATTTATCTCAGCATATGTGTGCTCAGATATGGCAGAGCTGCCAACAAATAGAATTAATCCTCATAAAAGAGACAGGAAAGACTTCATGGTAGACATGCTACAAGATGATTCAGATGGTTTCAGTGTAAGTTTCTGATTTGTGTGATGTTTGGCACTTATTTCAGATACCTTCCACTGTATCAGGTCCCAAGCAGAAGTAATTCTAATTAAACAAGATTCTAATCAACTAATTACTTAAATGCTACACAAATCACACAAATTATCATTGTGTTTTAGTAACAGTAACCATTTCCTTTCATTCCATTATACCTAGGTAGTGAGAGAAAAAATGACGTTATTATATTGTCCCTTATCCTTTTACTGTCATACTTTTCCAGAAATATTTGAGTCACTGGATGTGATGCTAATCTCATTTTTGAGAGGATGAACCTGGAATCCAGGCAAGTTACATTATGTTTTTAAAAGGCTTTATTTGTGTGTTTGAGAGAGTGCGCATGAGCAGGGGGAGGGGCCGAGGGAGAGGAAGAAGCAGACTCCCCACTGGGCAGGGAGCCTGATGTGAGGGTGGATCCCAGGACCTTGGATCATGACCTGAGCCAAAAGCAGGTATTTAACCAACTGAGCCACCCGAGCACCCCTAAGCTGCATGATTTTTCAAGGGCACAAGGCTGGAGTTTGGCAAACTGAAACAGAACCGGATTCCCAGGTCTGTGAGATCACACATTGACTAAAATAGCCACATAGCTGCCTGTAAATACTATAAACTGTATAAAGCCTGCAACCTTACCTGTGCACACTCCTGCATACCAATTACCTAGCATAGAACTTGGGGGGAAAAAGAGTCAATAAATCAGTCTTTAATAACTGGATGAAGGTCCAAATAGGAACAGAAGCACTGCACTCAAAATACCAATGATGTCCAAATGCTCTGGGAAGAGGAGGGGGGGTATAAAGGCATCTACATATGCCTTTAATTTCCCAGTCTGGAAGAGCAATATGAGGTTCTTTTCATACCTAGATATTTCAAAGATGCAAGGCAGTACTTTACAAGAACCATTGAGCAGTGGTTCTCAAAATGGGGCCCCAAAAAGCAGCATTATCAGTAACTGACATTTTGTTAGAAATATATATTCTCATGTCCCAACAATGTCTACTGAGTCAGAAGCTCTGGGAGTGGAGGACCTAACAAACTCTGTTGTAACAAGCCTTCCAGGTGATTTTGATGCATGCCAAATGTGAAACCCCTTGCCATAAATCACTTACAAAATCACTCTAAAGCACTGCTTGGAGTGTGAAGCCACCAAAAATAAAACATAGTTATGGGTTGAGAATCAAATTAGCACTGCAAATTTAAAAAGGTTTATAAAGTGTGTATGCAAATTCTCTTAGTACTAAAAGACGACCTGTGATAAAATTTTCAGGATACTTGAAATCCAAGGAGTAACTTCAAGTTATGTAACATCAAATAATGCAGACAAGCAAATAAGCAGAACCCAAGCCAGCAGTCGGAGCGTGGTCTCCTGCCCCCTAGCCCTAACTAGCTTCAGTAGCCTCCACTCCCAACGCTCCTGATTACACATCCTAGAATCTAACCTAGTCTGTGGCCAAGTTTGAAATGCATCTAATTTGGTGAAGATGTGGAAGAACCATTATTGATTTGCATAATAAGAATGACATTCCATTTTTACTTTTCTTTCCTTCTTTCAATGTATTACTTTGGTGCAAGTGACTCTTTACATGACTCTAAAACCTGCTAATCTCAATGATAAAGAAAGCATAAATGCAACTACAGTTATCTTCATGCGCAATACTCTGTGGCTACAATTTAATAATAGTATTTTGTTTTCATTGTGTGCATTTGTATGGATACCTATTATTTAAGGATAGAAGCTTGCTTTTCATTTACACTTACACCATAAATACATTCATTTGAAAGGAAAAAAAAGAACGGAATAAAAATATTAATATTTTAATAATTGTTTATATCAAATGATTAGATTTGAGAAGCATTTTCCTAACTAAACTGAAATAATAACTATATTGTCTCATTTCATATTTATTATGAACTGGATCGTATCTTCCCAAAATTTATATGTTGAAGCCCTAACCCCCAATGTGACTATATTTGGAGACAGGGCCTTTAAGGAGGTACTTAAAGTTAAACGAGGTTATCAGGGTAAGACCCTAGAATTGATGACCTCGTAAGAAAAGGAAGAGATAATAGGAGTGTACACGTACAGGGGAAATGCCATGTGAGGACACAGGTAGAAGAGATGCCTAAGAAGAAACCAGCTAACACCTTGATCTTGGAATTCCTAGTTTCCAGAACTGGGAGAAATGAATTTCTGTTATTTAAGCTACGCAGTCTGTGGCATTTTGTTATGGCAGCCATAACAGAGGGATACAATACTTTTATTTATTAATTCACTGAACTAAGATTTACTGGATTCATCTGTGTCATAAATCACACTCTACTAGGTGCTTTTGACACTGATGTGAATTTGACAGAGTCCCTGCTCCCATGAGATTCCCAAACTCCTAGGGGAAAAGGGGCAAAGAAATTGCTAATAAGCGTTCAGTGCCTTAAGTGTAACACTTAAACAATGCAAAGGATAATTTGGAATGATGGTACAGGGGCCCCTCACCCTGACTGGAGTATAGGGAAAGGCTTCATGAATGACTGTGGCCTAAGTGAAGACTCAAAGGATGAGTAAATGTCTGAGAATTGTTACGGGTGCGAGGACAGGTAGAAAAGGATTCCAGGCAGAGCAGAGAGAATAAATACAGCCACTCTGTCAAGAAACAGCACTGTGCATGTACCTTGTGCACATAAAATACCAGAAGGGATTGATAAGCACGAAGATAAACACCTTGTTTGCCATGTTAGAGATCTTTAATTTAATCCTGGGGGTCATAAGGCTTCAAGAGTTCAACCTCAACACTATTGACATTTGGGGCTGGATAATTCTTTGTTATGGGAGGCAAAGAACTAGAATGCTTAGCAGCATCCCTGGCTTCTACCCACGAAATGCTAGTGTCACTGTGACAACTAAAAAGGTCTCCAGATATTGCCAAATATCCATTGCAGGAATGGGGGAATGAAAGAGGGAGGACAAAAATAGACTTATTGAAAATCACTTCCCTAGATGGTTCACAATGATACGAGCCTGGAAATAACACGGCTATGTTGCAATTGTTAACCTACATTGGGTATCAGTACAGCATAATGGTTTAAAAACAAGGGCTCTCAAAACCACGGTGCCTGGGTTCAAACCCAGATGTGCTACTGACCTGTTGTGCAAAGTTATGGAAGTTACTTAACTTTCGTGTCTGGGTGTTTTCACCTGTGAAATGAGATAGTAAGATTACAGAGTTGTTGTGAGGCTAAATGAGTCAAAATATGTAAAAGGTTTAGAATGGTACTTGTATATGTAAATATTTCTTAAATGAATAAAAGGATTTGTGAGGAGAATGGAAATAAAGAGAACAGAACAAAGATAGAGGATAGGCATTAAGTTTGGTTGAAACTTCAAGCCTTCTTCAATGCCCACAGCAGAATATAGTCTTGCCCACTTTTGAATTCATGTAGAATTCTAAATATTGAGGGTCAGTTAAGTGTCTGACTCTTGATTTCAGCTCAGATCATGATCTCAGGGTTGTGGAATCAAGCCCCATCTCGAACCCCACCTTGGGCTCCATGCTCAGTGGGGTGTCTTCTCAAGATTCTCTTTTCCTCTCTGCCCCCTCTCCCCTGACCCCCACCCTTTCTCTCTCTCTCTCAAATAAATAAATAAATCTTAAGAAAAATACTAAGTATTGTATTTTTACAATTTATCTTGTCCCATAGATTATTATACAATTGTCACATCATCTTTTTATCATCTACATTTCTTAATAGTATATGCTCAATAAATACACTTAAATTAAGGAATAGAGAAAAAGAACATGCCAAATATCAGCTTTCTCTGCTAAAGGTTGACATCAATTTTACAAGAAGTATGAATGTCCCTCATCATTTTAAGATCCAAGTTTATAGCAACAAGGATACAATGGAGCCCTAGATTCTAAACTGATAAAATGGTTCTTTTCCTTACTCCTACAGTAGGCAGAATTCTATGATACCCTTAATGATCCTTACCTTATAAAACCTCCTTTCCTTTTAGTGTGGATGAATTCTGTAAATATGATGATATAGCACTCCCATCGTTATGGTACATTATATGACAAAAGAGCTTTTCTAGGTGGGATTAATCTCATCACATGAATTTAATCACTTCAAAGCAGAGTTTTCCCAGCTCTTGACAGAAGGGAAAATGAGAGAAATGTGCATTGGTTGGCTTTGAAGATGGAGGGGACCACGTGGAAGAACCTGAGAGCAACTTCTAGTTGCTGAGAATGACCTCCTGCCAAGAGCTAGTCAGGAGATAAGACTTCAGTCTCACCTGAATTATGCCAACAGCTTGAATAAGTTGGAAGTGAATTCGTCCCCAGTCCTCCATATAAGAGACCAGATGAGCTAAAACCTTGATTTTGACTTAATGAGACTGAGAGTAGAGAAACTGTCAAGATTACCCAACTGTCTGACCCCCAGAACTGTGAGACACTACATAGGAGATACTTAAAGTTGCTAAATTTGTGTTAATTTGTTACACAGTAATAGAAAACTAATAAAACTTTTTTAAGAACTGATGAATGTTCATTTTAACTGAGATTCTTTAAGAAATGTTATCTGAAATATACATTCACTTGTTTACACATCCATTCTGTAATGCATGTGTATAATGTAATATCCACTAGAGTGACTTCAAACATAATTGCAAGAACCACAAGCAACACTATGGATGAATCTCATAAACATAACATTAAAAGGAAAAAAGAAAAGCCAGACACAAAAGAACACTTATCATACAATCGTATTTATATAACATTGAGAAATAAGTGAAACTAAATTGTGGTGTTTATTATAATGCATACATAAGTGCCAAATGTATAAATAAGACTCAATGAACTGATTGTCATGAAACTCAGGATAATGATTACCTTTGGGGGAGAGGAGGAAATAGTGATATGAAGGGACCTGGAAGTGGGAAGAAGGGGTTACATTTGTGGTACTGACAATATGCTATGTCATGGCTAGGGTTGTGATTAACATGTGTGTTTATCTTATAATTATCCACTAATAAGTGTTTTATGTATGTTTTTGTATATTTTATAAATCCAATAAAAAAACTTCAGGGTGTTGTGCTGATTCATTTTATTTTAATGCATATAGTTGGAGGTTCATGAAAGCATTGAAAAGGAAAATGTATGAGAAGCACCAGGCACCAATTGCTACAAGCTGGGAGCCCTGTTATTCCTTTAGTTAGGGGAATGTCTTTTCTGACACATGGAACAAATGTACTCAAGGACCCCCCTTACCTAAAATCCCTGTATTTCCTTACTTACTCCAGGATCATGAAATGGACTATTTTCTACTTTTTATTTATTTTACTATATGTTTTTTAGGAAGCAGTTACCATCTTTTGAACATGAACATAAATTATCTCTAAGGGAGCCCATGATGGCTCTGATTCACCATCTCTGCTATTTTCTTGAATCATTTCATCAGCTTCTGTTCTTTTGCTTCTATCCAGAAGGCAGCTGAGATTTTTGCTAGGGATGCTGGTGCTAATGCCTCCTGCACTATTACTTCACTGATGTGCTGGTCCTTTTTATATTAATGTGACTGGGGAGAAGCAGTAATAATGATAAACTGCTGATTGCTTTGTTCCTTCTCCAAAACAGTTCCCTAGATACTTAGAATATTCCTACTCTACTCCATATGCCTATCAGATTTTTTTCCTTTTAAAAAAATATCTAAAATAGGAACTTTATCACCATTAATGGAATTCAGTATTAGAAGGTGCAAGCATTTGGCAGGATAGAGGATGGATGTCCATTAACCCCAGAATCCAAAGCAGAGAAGCAGCTTGGATGGATGAGTATAGACTATTCTGATTAATACAAAAGGAAAAGAAAAAAAAATGTCTTCTTGTTTAAATTTACAAATGTACTGGTATGGGTTTCTAAGGAAGTTCAAGAATACAATGGAATAAGCAGTATTTGCAGTACTTGTAAAGCCTGAATACATCATGATCCAACCTTGATACCATCTCCCTATTAGTTGATCCTTTCCGATGTAATCTTTCCTCATCCCTATCTCTAAGTGGACTCCATAGATTTTTTTCATTCATTGTTCCCTCAATTTAAAGTACATTGCCTCATCCTTTTTTCTATCCAAATTTTATCCATCCTTCAAATCACAGCTCAGGACTTACTTCCACCCTAAAACCTTTTCCAAACATATCAATATGCAGCTCCTTTCCTATGAGTTCTTATCATTACATTCAATTGGCATCTTGATCATGCTATATTTGTTATAATACATCACCAGCTCCTTAAGAGGCAAATCACTTCTTCTTTTTAATCCTTTACATCATTTCAGAACATGCCAGGTGCTGATAAAGGGAAGTAATAGAAAGTCATGGAACCATGAAATTTTCAAAAGAAGCTCTTTTCTGGAGGGAAAATGACCTCATCCAACCTTAAAACTATAAATTATAGAAACTCAAGGGAAATATGATTGAGCCAAGTGATTCCTGGTACATATAATTGTGGGTAGTTGGTTGATGGTCAAAAAATCTTGTTAATTGGGTTGATTTAATATGGGAACAAGAATATGGCTGGCTTTTCCTGGAAACACACAAAAGGGAGAATTTATTATCTAGGGGGACATTTGGAAGTGGAAAATGATCTAAAATCAAATAAGAATAACCCGTATTTTTAGAAGTGGCTAAGGCTCTGAGTAACTAGAAGAGGTGAAGCAGAGCTTTGGTTTTGTTATCATCACCATCTTCTCTATCAGCAGCATATATTTGATATGTACCCGTATATTTTACATGTATCTCATTTGATCTATTCAAAAATCTTAAGGGATAGGAATCATTATTATTCTTACTTTTTCATTGAATTGAACAAACATGTTTAGAGAGGATATACTAGCTTCCTGTTGCTACTAAAACATAGCACAACAAACTTTGTAGCTTAGAACAACATGAATTTATTACCTTATAATTGGGGAAGTCAGAAGTCTATAATTGGTTTCCTTGGCCCCAAATCAACACGTTGGAAGGCTGGTGTTCCTTCTGGAGGTTCTAGGTACGAACTTTTCATAGTCACTTCCTCCATTTTCATAGCCAGCAGCACACCACCTCCCTCTCTCTCTTTGTCTCTCTGGCCCACCTACATATCCAGCATTATCTCCCTATCTCAAAATCCTTAACTCTACCAAATCCTTCTTGCCTTGTAAGGTAACATATTTACAATCTTTCAAGCATGCCATTCTCCGACTTATCTGTAACCCTGTGACGTGAACTCACTGTAGGTATAGGTGGTAGAGAGAAGGCCAGCTAAGATCCTGCAGAATCCGCATCCAAGAAGATAGAAACCCAGTTCAATGTTAATCAAAAGAAAGATGCTACCTGAGGAAAAATCTAAACTAGGTTTCTTGAAGTGTGAATAACCACTTCCCTGGAGGTATCCAGAGTTTCTTTTCAATGAAATGCCTGAGATCATCCCAACATACTAATTAAAATCTCATTATAACAAGTTTCCAAGGTGATTCTTTTTTTTTTTTTTAAAGATTTTATTTATTTATGTGACAGAGAGACAGCCAGCGAGAGAGGGAACACAGCAGGGGGAGTGGGAGAGGAAGAAGCAGGCTCATAGCGGAAGAGCCTGATGTGGGACTCGATCCCGGATCGCCAGGATCACGCCCTGAGCCGAAGGCAGACGCTTTAACGACTGCGCTACCCAGGCGCCCCTCCAAGGTGATTCTTATTCACGTTAAAGTGTGGGAACTACTGGACAAGGAAAGAAGACCAATGATGGGGGAGGGGTGGCTAAAGTAGACAGGTATTACAAGGCTCAAAAAATGTTCTATAGCTAAAAATGTTCAAAATTTAGGGGCGCCTGGGTGGCTCAGTTGGTTAAGCATCTGCTTATGGTCAGGTCATGATCCCAGGGTCCTGAGATCCAGTGGGAAACATAGGTGCCCTGCTGAGCAGGGAGTCTGCTTCTCTCTCTCCCTTTGCCCCAACCCCCGCTCATGCCCCTCCCCTCCGCTCTCTCTCAAATAAGTAAATAAAATCTTTTTAAAAATCCAAAATTTAATACAAGCAGCACTAGTGAGCAACTAATATGAAACCTAAGTTACACAGCCAGTATACTTACAATTCTTATGAAACATTAAAATCATTAATGTTTTAACTACAGACAAAGGAATCCAGACGATGCCCAACCCTTTTTGGGCAAAGCAGCTTTTTTCACTGAGAAGCTCTCATAGGACAAACATAATCACAAATTCTGCCCCAATGTATAAATCTTATGAAGAACCATATTCTCTGAGTTTAGAGACATAAAATGCTCATTTCTGAATATGACCACCCTGCTAAATAAATGGATTAAAAATAAACTTGTTTTATCTTGCACATTTCTCTGAAGAACTCAATATCATGACAGATACTATTTAGTTCTTTTAATCCCAGGGCTTTAACCAACAGAACCCAATATTGTTCCTTGATATAGTTCTATCACTAGCAAGTACCCTATACTCATGTATGTGATAGTCCTGACAAGTTTGCCCAATAATTGTGATTGGCAGGCAACCTTAAAGAATAAGGCCTTTATTTATTTTCCTATGTTAAATTTCAACCCAAGTTTATGCAAGGGACAGTTGAAAGTCGTCAAATATTTCTTCTGAAGGAGGCATAAATAAAATCCCATTTCTTTCTCTTTTTTTTTTTTTTAGGTTGTATTTATTTATTTGACAGAGAGAAAGACAGCCAGCAAGAGAGGGAACACAAGCAGGGGGAGTGGGAGAGGAAGAAGCAGGCTCCCAGCGGAGGAGCCTGATGCAGGGCTCGATCCCAGGGATCCAGGATCACGCCCTGAGCCAAAGACAGACACTTAACAACTGAGCCACCCCTAAAATTTAGGCGCCCCTAAAATCCCATTTCTTAAGCATAACATGTCACTTCAATTGACCTTTTAGTATGTCATGTCACTAAAGATGTTTCTTTTACATACAACCTCACAGCAGATTGGAAGTTTCTTTTTCTTTAAATTTTCCAAGTTCTGACAAGCAAGGTTCCAAAACAAAACAAAACAAAACAAAACAATTCTCAATAGTAGATGAAGATTTTATCAACTTTTTCTCCTCTGACCTCTCTCCTCTTTTCTCTTTCTTTGGCTGCTGAGTAGATTTATTTTATTCCAAGTCACAGCAAGGTGTCTGAGAGGCCACCAAGACCCAGACCTTTTTCAGAGCCTCAAGGCTTCCCAACATGGATAGCTGCCAAACCTGATTGGGAACTGAGCAAAAGCTCAAGCACAGTGGTGATTTGGCAAAACATCCTATCACCTTTTGAAGGTGTCATGTCAATGGGATAAGTGCCACCAAAAAGTCCTATTTGCTCTGGGAATATCTTTTTTCCATTACCTCTGAGACAGAGAGAGATTTTTCTATCTATTGTGTCTCTAATGATTTACTCTATTATGACTCTATTATGATTCCTTGAGGAGGGAAAGAGAGCATCAGTGTGTTAATGGACATATTGCTTAATAACATAGTAATGTCATGTACTAACTGGGCCCATGTTGCTGACCTCATCAGATACCAACACAGATTCTGCCATAAAATGAGCAACCTATTACTGTTAGAGCTGCACACCAGTGGTAAGGAATGCATATTCTAAATTCGGATGTATTCTTTGTCCTTAGTCTATACCAACACATGCAGCCTTAGGAAAGTGTTTAATAAGAAAAGATTTAAGATTCACAACCAATTATTATTTTTTTAATTACAGTATAATCAGCATTCAGTGTTATATTAGTTTCAGGTGTACAATATAGTGATTCAACAATTCTAAATGTTACTTAGGGCTCATCAAAGTAAATGTACTCTTAATTCCCTTCACCTATTTCACCCATCCCCCTCGACTTCCCCTCTGGTAACTTTGTTCTCTATATTTAAGAGTCTGTTCTTTTGTTTTTCTCTTTTTTCTTTGTTCATTTGTTTTGTTTCTTAAGTTCCACATATGAGTGAAATCGTGTGGTATTTTTCTCTGACTGACTTATTTCACTTAGCCTTACAACTTCTAGATCCCTCCATGTTGTTGCAAATGGCAAGATTTCATTCTTCTTTATGGCTGAGTAATATTCCAGGGTGTGTGTGTGTGTGTGTGTGTGTGTGTGTGTGCATATAACCACATTATCTTTATCCATTCATCTATCGATGAACACTTGGGATGCATGACCAATTATTAAAACAAATAAACAATTAAAACAAAGTCAGCTGACTGCATTTGAATAAAAGAGCAACAATTATGTGAGATAATAATCTAGATTCTGAAAAGCAGCAAAATAGCCCCTATGCCTAGACCTCACAATTGTATAGCTACATATACAAATAAGAGAAGTGGGCAACACTGAGTGGTATGATTTGAGGGCTTGGGAAAAAAAATTATATGTATATGGATGGATATATATATACATACGTATCCATCCCCCAATGACTGAGTTTTATTACTCAAGAGTCATTGGATGTTTGTTCACTCATTCATATCATATTTATTGAGGTTTACTAGGAGGAGTTTCTTATTTTAGACACCTAGGATTTACAATGGGTAAAATATGCTCATTCCCTATCCTTGGATTCTTAGCTTTCTTAGGGCCCTAACTAGAAATATCCCTAGAAGCAGTTATACCTTAAGTCTTAATTAGGTATTCAGGGAAGGAATAATTTCCCAATTTCATGTAAAAAGCAAAACTACCCTAAAAAAAAGAGAAGAAAAGAAAAAAATAAAAGAAAAGAATAAAACTCGGGAGCTGGACTCTTTGAGAAAGAGACATAAATGTTCAGGGATTGGGAAGATACTGAGCAGGATTTACCATGGGTCAGGCTGAGCTAGAGGCCTTGGACATTCTCTGCAAGCAACAGTTATCAGTGAAGTCAAGCATATTAGTATGTATTTGGTAGAAATTTCCTTTTAGGTCTCTAGTAAGGTAGATAATCCCCCTACCCCCCAAGGCTAGACAACTTTAATAACAATTCACCAGAAATGATTTTGAAGAATAAAAATAATTTCCTTGTCAAATGCTATGAGCAATCAGAAATGGAGCTAAGCCTTCTGAAGTGATGATTAGGTAGGGCTAAGGAGAGGTCAGTTCATATACACACAAGACACACTATACCTTAAAGGTAGGAGTTAAGTAAAGGTTCATGTATTGCAACAAATATCAGATTTGGTATAAACCTGACCATCATGAAATCATCTTTATCTTTCTTTTTTCCCTAGCAAATTAGGAAGCTCCTTTCACATAGATTACATTTTATGGTCCATCACTCATTTTATGAGTAAGTATTAGCATATATGTAAACCCCTAATAAAACCACAAAACCAGCTTATACTACAATACTCTACAGTTCTCAATAAATAAAAGACAATCTCTCGGGGCCAACATGGAAGTATGATTAGAGATCATATCTATTTGCTGTCTAAACATTGTCTATAAACTGAGTAAAATATCCTTCATACAATTCTGTATTCTTTGTCATATATATGAAAATGACTTGGTGATCAATAAAATACACTTAAAAGCTTTACTAAATGTATAGTAATTGTCAGTCATTGTATTTTTTTCCCCAGTCAACAAATACTAAAAGCATAAATATTACCCCAGGAGGAAGAAAATATTGTCTGGAAATTTTCTTCATTAAGATAAAAGGCTTCATTCTTAAGAACATAGAGAATGACTGACGAAGCTCTGCCTGTATGGGAATCCAACCACGCAGAATTTTACACAATTCACCTAACTGCAAAGAGAGTCCCCTAAAATGCAGGAAACAAACAAATATTCCAGGATCCCAAAGTTAACTTTTTCAAAATTAAAAGACACTCCAGCAGGGTTGAAATTGATTCCAAATATCTGGTATAACAAATCCAATAGACTTATCACCTCTCACACTTGACACCTTTGGTATTTCAGATCCATATTGGCTTTGTGATCTTTAAATGGATGTGCAGTCTGACATTGCCTGATAAGAATGCAGCTATCAAGCTTATCCCCTCCCTGAATAAAGGAAAACAATGAAGAGAAGGTTCTGGAATCATGTTCACTGATGATGACTCTGCTTTGAGAAAAGTTAAAATAATGATGGAAAGGGAAAAATTACAGATATTGTCAACCTAGACACTGAGTGATTAAAATAGTAAAAGACTCTTGTCTGAACCTTCTTAACCTTTACCAAGAGCCAATATTGGCACCTTTTTAAAGAAAAGTTGTTTTAAAGTGAGGAGATAGACGATGGCAATATTTGAGCAGAATGAGAAGGCATGTAGAATGTCAAAGTATTGTCAAATTATTTAAGAAAAACGTGAGAGAGGAATGCTAGTAGGTTGCAAGACCAGAAGTTCAACTTGTTTTGTTCTTGAGATTAAATTCTCTCAAACAGCATTACTGTGAGTGATACTTAATCCTCTGATCCACATTCTATCTATTCTCAATCTCTCGGAAATTTAAGGGGGAAAAGAAAAAGCCCCTCTCTTCCTCCACAGGTGGCCTGGAGGAGAACCCATGTGGATTTTTCAGCAGGGGAGCAGCACACATTAATCTGACAGAAGTCAGCAGGAGACCCAGGAATGGGGTTGCCATGTGACACCAGGAATCTTACCTCTTCAGAAAACAGCATGGCAATGATTGCAAATAATTACTTTCAGAAACAAAGCTTTTTTTGGCAAGTCAAAGTTAATTTTTAAGTTTAAAAGTTTCCGTTACTACAGGGCACATTACAAAAAAATCATGAAGCTGAATGAAAATATAACACTTCGTTGGATAAAAAATAATTTGAGAAGTTCAGACCCATGAAAAACTGAAGTAGCTGGGTATAATGTGGTTATTCTAATTAAATGTAGCTCTCAAATTTCCACATAGCATACTTTCTAAAATGGGATTGAGATACAAAATGGGAAGCACAGAAGATATAAACTGAGGATTAGGTGGTCCTCAATTTATATACAATAGTATCATCAAGAATTTCTACGCAAGTATGAAACTGCATACTACTCTTGGGTGCAATGCTTCTTTCATCTTCTGATTCTGAACTGGAAAGTGTTTATCCTGCATCATTTTTTCTGTCATGTAGTTGCAGAAATGGATTGAGTAAAAAAAAATTCCTTTAATGGTTCCTGGGCATATTTCAACCTACCTCCAATGAAGATCATGCTCTACATCGATGTAGAAGTTGCTGCTGCTATTGACAGAAAAAGATTTAGAATTAAGAAAGCAATTGTCCCATAGAAACAATGAAACAGATGATGGGTAGCTGTATTTGAAACAATTCCAATATATTTAGGTGCCTGCTGTGTTAAAATGACTTTGCAATATTGGCCAGGGAACATAATAATCATTCATTATGTTATTTGTATGGGAAAATGCCTTCCAAGATCCAGAGGGACTCACTTACAAATGTTTTTGGAATGTTACTCACTCATCACTTAAGAAGAGTCTATTTAGATAATAGCAGAATGGCTTGGAACAAAGAAAATGATCTAGAATGTTTCCCTGCTGGCAATGAATTGCACTGGTATATCCTGCTAGTTCAAAGTCATTTGGAAAGTCCTAATCTCCCTTGAGGGAAATTTTGGTGTGGTTCCTTTCTCACTCCTTTCATTCAAAATATGTATCAACTGTCTAAGAATATTTTTTTTTGATAGGTAAGCAACATGAGAGACAGAATAAATGGTGATGTAGGAAAGATGTTAGGGTTTGAAGCCAACGGCCAAGAAAGAATTCTTGAGATGTCTTTGGTGCAAAAAGGCGGTTTTATTAAAGCACAGGGATGGGACCCGTGGGCAGAAAGAGCTGTACTAAGGTCATGAAGAGTGGCCCATTATATACTTTCAAGTTGGGAGGGGGTTAGGAATAGCGTCTCTAAGGAATTTTGGAAGCAAGGTTTCCAGCATCTTGACGGGGCTAGCTATTGTTGGGAAAAGGTCATTTATTACCATCTAATAAAACCTTAGTCATGAGACCCTTCAGATGTATATCAGTGGGCCACATGCTTGGGGGATGATTGCCAACACATATCTTGGGTGGGGGGGTTGAGATAAAGGAAGTTTCCAAAATAATTTTTACATGTTAAAGTAGGCTTACAGGATTCTGGGGAAGGGAGGGGGACATTGGGCTAGGATTACCTTTTGCCCTTAGCAAAGTGTCAACATTGAGGCAGTTGAGTCCCTAGAGGGATGTCACTCTGCCTGTTTCAAGGACTTGTCAATGGGCTGTAGGTAGTAAGGAAATTTAATAACTTCTCTTCTACCTTTGTTTCCCACATCAAATGGTATTTTTGAGATCATAGAGATGAATCCACATAGTGCAGTGACCCTGTCCTAAAGATGTCTCATTGGCAAGTTACTGGGGCTTTTCTCTTTCATCTATTAGGTAAGCCAAATGAAAATTAGATTTTAAAATCAAAACTGGCCAAATATTGACTATTTCATTCACTTCTGCCTTGATGAATAAGGTTTTATTAGATGGAGTCAAAAATCTCCTTCCCAGGCATGATATTCTATGGTAATATGAGTTCATTTTTGGTGAAATTAAAGTAATTTTGAGAGCCATAGAGATTGTACTTTCTGGTGAACAGGGTTAATCAGTACACAAGGAACTTTCTCAGAACACATTCTTTCAGCTGCTTTATATTCACTGATCCTTACTTATACTCAGGATAGCAAGATGGACCCCAGAAGAGAGATAGCAAAGCATACTTGGCTCAGAGAGTGTACCATGGGCATGACAAATTATCTGCTCTTTAAATGAAAATATCACTAGGTTAGAGTTTCAGTAGATCCAGGAGAATAACAAAAGAAACTAGAAGTAAGATCATCATGTAGCTGCCATAAATTAAGCATAATTTAAACCATGAACTAAAGATTGAACACCTTATGATTACAGACAATAGGGTTATGATAGATCTGAAACAATAAATCATAAGATAACTATTCTATCGCTAATCATTAGGAAATACAGTGACTATATTCCTGAAGAAGGGCAAAGCAAAAGTGTTTACTTTCAACATAGGCCATCTCTACTGAGTATACCAAATCAAAAATTACAATGGTAAGATTGGCATTTTTCATCACCCTCATTTTATCCAAACATGAAACAATGGATTGTTTGCAGTTGAGTAATTTAAACTCATGTTAATGGCCAAATTAAAGCAACTTTTAAAAAAATTAAATTGATAGCTTGGTACTCAACATGGACAATGGATAATCAAGATATAGGCTACAGTAAAAAGAAAAAGAACAAAAGGAAACAATGTTTATAAGACCATGCTTATTGACCTTTTCATTTGGAAAAATACATCCAACATGACTGAATTGGATGAACTCACAGAGGGATAAGGAAGAGTAAAGGAGCAAAGAAGGTAGGGCAGATTTATTAAGGATGAGTTAAAAATTGGCACAGGATCAAATAATAGTTCTAAAATACATGATACTTTTGTAGTCCAGTAGGAGGCAGAAAAATCAAGTGAACCCAAATATTGGGGAGCAAGTAGGACCAAAACCCAAAGAGTTCAGAAGATGGTCTTAAGCTGAAAGGGAAAAACAGGCAAGTTGATGGTGTATCCAATAAGATGTACTTTACATCATGTCAGAGGAAGGTTTTATGCTTCTAATGGACTAACCTGGAGACAACAGATAAAAATAACAGAGAACAGAACTGGAGAGGGTAATGGAAGGACCACAAATAATGCTTTTTCTGATTGTACATATACTGAGATTAGAAAAACTCAGTAAGGAAATGTTGGGTATACAGTTTTAAGTAAAAATAAGTGTAGGGGAGGAAACTTTTCCCTTGTTTCCTTCTAGATTTTTTTTTGCTACTCTATTAATTAAATTGATATGACAGGATAATAGGAGAAAATAAAGTTAATTACACATATGGGAGCCCCATAAGAGTATACGACCCACAGACAGCCAGACAACTGTGGCTTATATGCTATCCTGAGTTAAGAAGAAGGGGACAGTGGTTTGAGAGTTCAAAGGAAAGAAAGACAATTCACACGAAGATAGGAAGAGCAAATGTTTGGCAAAAAAAAGTCTGCCATCCCCTGCAAAGAAAATAAGACACAGAGAGGAATTTGATCTCCAGACCTTGCTGAGCTTCTCCACAGTTTATCACACTTAACCCACATTCTTGGTAATTATTTCTGGTGATCTGTACTCTTCCTGGAAAAGGCCCTTTATCTAGGTTCTTTTAGACAGGTAAGGAGGAAGTAAAGAGCTCTTCTTAGGAAGAAGAAAGAATTTTGGGCCTTGATTGACTTCAGCTCAAAGTAATCCACTTGCCAAAGTGGCACATTTCAGGGAGGTTTGTACCAAACCCCTTACCAAGGCCTACACTTTTGTGGAAAAGAAAAACATCAGTGAAATGTATTTTAACATCAACTTGTTTCACTTATATTAGAAATAAAATAATGGTTAGAAATGTCAAGTCAGGAATAATAGTGTAGGAAAACAAACACTTAAGGTAGGAATTCCAGGCCCATGTTTCGAAGAACATACAATTCAATGGTGAACTAAGATAGAGACCGTCAAAAACTACTATCAAAGACATTACATAGGCAATAAGCTCTTTGACATTGGTCTTAACAATATTTTTTGGACCTGTCTCCTCAGGCAAGGGCAACAGAAGCAAAAAACAAACAACAAACAAACAAACAAATGGACCTACTGAAAAAACTTATGCACAGTGAAGAAAACCATGAACAAAATGAAAAGGCAACCTACTGAATGGAAGAAGATATTTGCAAATAATAGAACCTATAAGGGGTTAATATCCACAATATATAAAGAACTCATACAATTCAATGTCAAGAAAGCAAAAATCTAATTTAAAAAAAAAAATGGGCAGAGGACCTAAATAGACATTTCTCCAAGGAACAGACACATATGGCCAACAGATACATTAAAAGATGCTCAAAATCACTAACCATCAGGGAAATGCAAATCAAAACCACAACGAGATATCATTTCATACCAGTCAGAATGACAAAAAATAAAAAATGTTGGCAAGAATGTGGAGAAAAGGGAACCCTCCTGCACTGTTAGTAGGGATAAAAAATTGTGCAGACACTATGGAAAACAGAATGGAAGTTTCTCAAAAAAATTAAAAATAGAAAAAGCATATGATCCAGCAAATCCACTTCTACATATTTATCTGAATACAAGGAAAATACTAATTCAAACAGATATGTGAACTACTATGTTCATTGCAGCATTATTTACAATAGCCAAGATAAGGAAGCAAGCTAAGTGGTGTCCCTTGATAGATAAATGGATAAAGAAGATGTGATATATACATATACACACACAGTGGAATATTAGTCATAAAAAAGAATGAAATCTTGCCATTTGTTAACAACATGGATGGACTTAGAGGATTTTACCCTAAGTGAAGTAAGTCAGACAGAGAAAGACAAATACTGCATGATTTCACCTATATGTGGAATCTAAAAAAACAAAACAAACAAACAGAAACAGACTCATAGATACAGAGAACAAACTAGTGGTTGCCAAAGGGGAAGGGGTTGGGGGAATGAATGAAATAGGTGAGGGGGATTAAGAGGTACAAATTTCCAGTTATAAAATAAATAAGTCATGAAGATGTAATGTACATCATAAGGAACAACAAAAAGACATTACAGACTTGGATCCAATGAGAAATAGAAAGTACTTTAGGGATTAAGAAGAGAAATATTCTGTTATTTTCAATGGAAAGAATGAAATTAGCACTAGTGCTGCATAACGAACCATTCTGAATCTCAATGGCTTAAAAAAGTAATCATTATTAATGCTCACATGTCTTTGTATCAAGTAGTGTGAAATGTAACTGCTTTGAGAGTGTAACTGCTAGGAAAGTGAAAAGCAAAGGACAAGAGAAGGGGAAATAAATTGAGCTTTCATGCAATGGAATTTATACCTATAAGTATTGATAGAAAAAAATCTTAAAAAACAATGTGAAGAAAAACCAAGTTTCAGAGAAATAATTATATTGTGATAACATTTATAAGCTTTAATAACACAAAAAATTAAATATTATTCCAGAATATATACATATGTAATTAAAGTATAAACATACACTAATTTGATTAACAACAAAAAGATTAGTTAGCTAGAAAGAAAGAAAGAAAGAAAGAAAGAAAGAAAGAAAGAAAGAAAGAAAGAAAGAAAGAAAAGAAAAGAAAGAAAAAAGAAGGAGAGGGAAATGAAAGAGGGGATAATTGAACAGTGGGACTCAAATGAATCTGTAATATTTAATTAAACTATCAGAAGCATATAAAACAAAACATTAGGATTTGACAAAGCTGGGTGATGGTAGGTATTCATTATGATTTTCACTATATTTTTCTCTATGTTTAAAACATTTTATACTATATAATGTGTTATGTATGGAGAAGTTCTTTATTCAGAGAATGGTATTATTGACAGAATAAGAAGCTTAATTAAATCCATTAAAGATGCTCTTAATAAAAAGCTGGCATATTTTCCACTCAGACTGACACTGCTCTTGATATAGGCATAGCTGCTGTTTATTCAGTGGTACTCAAACATGCCAGAGAATTTTTTTCAGAGAACTCTTAAGATTTATAGAGAGCTTAGAGCCAAGTACTGGAGAAAATATGTTCCAGACCACTGCAAATGTCCTCAGTTTGAATAATATTTTAATGAAAAATTGTGTGTAGGCTAGAGCCTAGAGCAAGAAAGTATGGTTGAATGGATTCATATCATGACTTTAAAATAAATAAATTAATAAATAAATCTCTTGACCCAAATCTGTGCATGTGCTTTAAAAAAAAACCAAAAACACAGATATTTAACATTTAAATATAACCATAAACTTAACAGGATGTTTCAGATAAGGTAAAATCTGTCATTTGTACAATTTGGTGTGAACACTGAGAAAATGCAATGGCTATCAGGCTCACCGATGAAACAAGATTATATTATAAATACTTAGCTTTGAGGAAACAGAGTCCTAAAGCACATTCTAATATATTCTTATGTCAAATAGAAACTTAAGTATAGTATGCCCTACTTACTGTCACAGAAGTTTAGATCTCTATGCCTAGCCTTACACCTAAGTGAAATATCATTTACATATGCCATATATGAGCAGTACCACCTGGAAGAAGTCCTGTACCAAATTATCTCCTCTACCAACTAGTGCCAGCTATGAAAATGCCCTCAAGCAATAAGAACCTTTGGGATTGGTTGTGGTAGAGTAAGAAGGCTCCTGAGGAAAAAATCTTCTGTCCTACAGAAAACAAAGTCAGATAGAACTAGGAAGAAAAATAAGCACTCAGGAGGAGTGCTGGACAATGGGGAATAAAACACAAATGTTCTGGAATGACAAGGACAGAGTGTGTCTGTGGGGAAAGATGCCAGGTATCTAACTTATCAAGGAGCACCACAACTTTTTGGAGTTACCCCTGCCCCTAAGGAAGAAGCCTATTTCTCTCCAAGGTAGATGGTCTTATATATAGCAGAACACATTGCTTTAGGTGGGAAACTACTGTAGAGTTTTAGCTGGAGATGTGAACTCTCTAAACTGCTCTCCATAAGAAGCAGTAAGAATTGCGGGTTGCAGAAAGTTGGGTAGGGATTGGAAGGTAGGGTGACAGCAGAGGTGAACAAAACAGAGAAGCATTTAGACGCAAGATCTAAAGAAGACCAGAAAAGCTTTTCATTTCTCCATTTTGACATCGACAGTTGTCCACCATGGAATTCTGATGCTGGTGTGCATAACGTAAGAGCCATTTAGCCAGAAAGAAGTAGCAACTCTGCATTATTCAGTTGTCCTGTTTCTGTTTCTGCCTCTCTGTTCCCCCACCTTTGGTGGAATCCTTTGTGTATAACCCTTCTCTTTTTTATTTAAAACCATAATAAACAGAACTTCTCAACCAAAGGCTGTTACTTAAGAGTATTAAATAATAATGTTTCTCCCGGGGTTATACTGTATGGTGACTAACATAATATAATAAAACATCATTATAAAAAAAATAAATAATAATGTTTCTCAATTATTAAAGTTGACAATGCTATCAATTAAATGTTAAATTTAGCTGTCTTTATTCAAATTAAAATGAATATCTGGTAGAAATAATTAACAAAAAATTGACAATGGCCAATGATGCACATATCAAAATATGTTATTCATTAAAAATTGCTGGAAAAATAAAATTCTGAACAAAATTTAGATTTGGAAAAATCAGTATGGGGAAATTCAAATTATTATTAAAAACAAAAGAGCCACAAAAGAAAAACAAGGAGTTATACCTGATACGATTTAATATAGTTATATAGTTAAAGTACTGATCTCTGAGATACCTTTAAAAAATATATTTTATTTATTTGTTCGAGAGAGAGAGAGAGCAAAAGAGAGCACAAACAGGGAGAGGGGCAGGCAGAGGGAGAAGCAGGCTCCCCACTGAGCAGGGACACAGATGTAGGGCTTGATCCTAGGACCTTGAGATCATGACCTGAGCCAAAGGCAGACACTTAACCAACTGAGCCACCCAGGTGCCCCTCTGAGATATCTTTATATCAAAATTAAACCTGCAAAAAACCAACAAATTGTTTAAAATTCAAGAGAATAAGAAAAATTAAAATAATTCAACTGTGCTATAAAAAAGATAGATCACTTATAATTATATTTGGTTAATTATTTTCTTTATTGTACTGAAGAAAATACTTTTTATGTGAAAATCCATTTGTTCAAAAATAATTCTGATAAAATATTTTTACTAAAAGGGTCCTCAGGAACAGTGGAGTTAAAATATCACATACCCAATAGAGTCTTTGCCAATTAGAAATTCCTGACTGTTGATGCAAAGGATGGGATGTAAGAAAAGAACTTCAAAGAACAAAGATATCTGACACTCACTTTTTATATAAATTGCTGTATATTATCGCAATGCCCTCCACCCCCTTGACTCTAAATCTTCGGTATAATTTGCTGTATCTACAAATGCTTTCTGTGACTGAAATATGGAAGAACTTGAAGACATGGGCAATGTTCCTTATTTGAGTAAAGTATGAAGAAAGCAGCAAGGGGAAGGGACAAATAGGTATATTAAATTCAAAGTAAACCAGAAATTGGAATTAGAAGTGACTGTGAGAATGTACACTCCTGGGAATTCACAGAAATGTTGGGAAAAGCATTGGATTTCTTATTGGACATAAAATAGGGGATGCAAATCAATTTTAAATGCATCTCAAAGGAGAGAGTAACCTCTAATGATGTCATGATTACAGTCAGCACCAAGAAAATCTATCTACTTCCCAAAGTAGACCTAATGGACTCCAAAAATGTAACTATAAAAGTAAATAACAACCCTATTTTGTAAATGTATATGCATAATATATATATTGTATGTATAAATGTAAATGTTTATAGTGTAGCTACTTGCAGAAGAAAAAAATAACAGATTTCTCTATATAACTAAGTCTCTTTCCATGTCCCAACAGGAAAACAACATAAATATGTGAGTTCTACATTTTCTACAATAATTAAAACTTTACCACTGAGACCACATCCCAGGTGAGGACCATAAATAGAGTAGCTGCACAATTTTTATGTTCAGTAAGAAAACTAAACCCAAAGAAGGACCTTATCAAGTTGATATTTCCTTTTAAGAAAGAGTGAGACTCGGGCTTATTAATACTCAATGCCCAGTCCTTTAATATCCGTATAATAACAGGCAATGGAGAATATCTCAATTTTGAGGTTGGAAGTCCGCCATTTTGAGAGTTGCAAATCTCACTTCACATTCTAGGATAGAAACAGCATTTATTTTAGGAAAGTCTGTTCTTTGATCTGCTTGGGTGCCACTTAATTGAAGCCTTCAATTTATACATATATACAGAATAAACTTCTCTGTTGTTCTTGAGGAAAACTTGATTTAGAGGGGTCTGATCTTTGGTCTATTAACTTAAATAGGTTTTCTTAACAGAGCAGTAGTGTAGAAAGTTGGAGAAATCCTTTATTTAATCATCAATTTATTTTGTGTTTCCCTCTAAAAAAATCTGGACTTTGGAAATCACCTCTATTTGTTACATGTGTATCTTTCTGAGGAACAATATTAAGACCCAAGATCAGACTTTGCCCAGAGAACAGTAGAGAATCCTGACCTTACTTCACTTCGTGTAGGAAAAAAAAAAAAAAAAAAAAAAAAAACATGTAAAGGAATGCGTATGGATTTGACACAGCTTCAAACTCAACTAAGACACAATGAATGGCATAATTTGGGATTCAAAAGCTCAGTTTTGATAAATATACTATAGAATAGGAGGGCTGCCTTGTCTGGTGATATAATTCACACCACACACTTGTGATGAAAGGCAGTGATGAGCATGAGAAAGTTGGGGAAACTTGCCAAGAAGACTATGTCAGACTCCTGTGACAGGACAGGAAAGAGACTGGAAGAGGAAAGAACTTCTGCATTTCTCAAAGGCACAAAAGGAAAGCATAAGTGAAAACTGAGATGTGCAGGTCTCCGAAGATTGCCATTGTGGGGTTGAATTGACCCTCCAATGGCACAGAGAAAACCTGCAGGAGCTGAACAGAGATCCTGGCAAAAAGTTTGAACAAGTTAGTAATAACAAGTAATTATGTATAGGACAAATTTTAAGCTATTCTGTTTGTTGTCCACTACTGCAAAGTTTTCAGCAGTCTTCTTAAGTCTTTTCCCGGCCAAACGTGCAATGTGGGGAAAGAAAGGGAGTGAAGCTTCCTTCCTCAAGAACATGCAATGTCTGAGATGAAGAGGCAGGATTAGGGAAGTCAAATGACATAGATATCAAACTGGAAGGAACAGGTGAGATGGATGCAAATTATAGGTCATAAGTTTTTGAAAGCAGTACATCAAAATAGCTGTTCACTTACATGGATCAGCAGCATTTGAAACAGCTAGGTGGTGATAAGATTAGAAGGTATAAGACCAGATCAGAGCAAATGGAGGGCCTTTTCCAGAGCACAGTAAGGTTACTACTCTAAGAAACTTCCAGGAATGAAACAGAGAAATCTTTACAGGGGTGCCACTTTCCCAGCAGGAGATCATCGATGAATCACCCTCTAACCATTTGGGGAAAAAGTAGAACATAATTTCATTTTATAGCAGCAGGCTACTAAAACAGGAGCACATGATTAAACAATGGAAGACATGTATAAACTGTCCAAAGATGTACCGTTGCTTTAAAATGACACACCATTTCCACAACAAGAGCTAGTGCTTCTAGGAATGGTCAGATTTTACTCTTGGCTGATAAATGCACAAATACCTCACCTTAGCCTTTCTTTTGGACAATGCAGATTTCAACTCACCCTGCTACTAGATTTGGGCATCCATTCTCAAGGTGCCCTTTACACTCAGTAGATGAGTTTACTTTCAGCTACCCCTTCTAAGGTATGCTTTCAGAGAATGCCACAGAAATGCCTTCCCTTCAACATTCCAGGGATCCTTGGATCTGGATAACACCCTCAAGGATAGGGATCCAGCCTGAAGAGAAGACTCCAAACCAAAACCACAATTGTCCTATACCAAAGTTTTCTAAGGTAAAAATTCAAATACTTTGGTAAATAAATATAGCATCCTTATAAAATATACTGACATAACTAGAATTTGGAGGTTTTAAAATTTTTTCATAGAAATATATTCCAATGGCTGTATCTTTAGGAAGCCAGAGATCAAGAGAATTAAGGGAAGTGACTGCAGGGCCAGGGAACCTATTAGCACACTGACATTCATAAAGCATTTTCTTTAACAGAGAGAGAGACAGCCATGGAGAGAGGGAACAGAAGCAGGGGGAGTAGGAGAGGAAGAAGCAGGCTCCCAGTGGAGGAGCCTGATGCGGGGCTCGATCCCAAATGCTGGGATCATGCCCTGAGCCGAAGGCAGATGCTTAATGACTGAGCCACCCAGGCGCCCCAGCATTTTCTTTAAATGATGATTTCACTTGCAAAGAGGGGGTGTTTCTACAACTCCTGAGAGAAATATCCCTACATTCCTGTTTGACTAAATGCTCAGATTAATCCTAATACTTAATTTCAAGTTTTTTTCTAAGGCGAATCTTATTGTTTCTATGTTTATATTTTATTTTGGAATCATAAAAGAGTATCTGATATTTTCCCCTCAGTATCTTTTATAGTGGATTTGTTTTTTGTCCTCCTTTCTTTAGTCTGAATGCTCTTGGCTTATTTCCTCTCTCATTATAGTTATGCTTTTTTAACCTCCAATAATCCTTTGTGCTATGCACAAAGACATCTAGCCACTTCTCCAAAAGTGTTACCCATAATTAAACATATTATTCCCTTTTAAATCAGTGATAAATAACCCTTGCCTCAATTATTTATTTAGTTTAGTCCTATGACTTAAAACATCCACCATTAAATGCAATTTGGTCTTACACCAGGTCTTCATCTTTTTTTTCTTTTTCTTTTAAAGAAGTCTACAGGTAGCTGGTATCAAAGAAATATCTTTCAGAATGCCACAGTTTAGCAACACACACTGAAGCCTTGGTGCTTGGCTTTATTTGTTCTTACTAAATCCATGTTTCTTATTGATTGACTTTTCAACCCCAATAGATAACCAGAGATTTTCTCTTTTCTACAGCCTGAATGGGATCCCAGGAGAGCTTCATGTAGTACACAGACTTCTGGAAGGGAGCAGGAAGGAAAGGATTGTAAAAAGAAATTATCAGTAGGGGAAGAGGGAAAAGATATTCTGTTAAAAGGAATTTATTGAACAATTTATTGGCAAGACTTGGCCTGAGTCATTCACAAGAGTTAGACCTAGGGGGTTTTAGAGATATACAAGTTCAATATAAGTCAACAATATGAGGAAACACATGAGGGGAAAAAATCTAGCTCAATCTTAAATTATACTAATTTAAGGACAGTATCATAAAGAAAGGTAACAACCTTAATGACTTTTGTAATGATTAGACCCTACTTAAACTAAGTGCAGTTTCAAGTTCCTAAATAATTTTATAAGGGTGAAGTAGCATAGGAAAGGAATCAAATTTTGTTTATTATCTACCATGTGCCAGCAACTGGGCCAGACACTTATGTAAACTAACACATGAAATGCAATGCTTAAATCAACCATTTGAATATAAAGGACATATATAACACCAAAAAAAAAAAATCTGATTTAAAAATGGGCAGAGACCCTGAATAGACATTTTTCCATAGACATACAGATGGCCAATAGATACATGAAAAGATGTTCAACATCACTAATCATTAGGGAAATGTAAATCAAAGCCACAATGAGATATCACCTCATGCCTGTCAGAATGGCTAGAATCAAAAAGACAAGAAATGATAAATATTGATGATGATGTGGAGAGAAAAGAGCCCTGTGCACTGTTGGTGGGAATATAAATTGATTAACTGTGGAAAACAGTATGGACATTTCTCAAAAAATTAAAAATAGAAATACCATATGATCCAGCAATCCCACTACTAAATATTTACTCAAATAAAATGAATGCACTAATTTGAAGATATATGCACCCCTATATTTACTGTAGCATTATTTATGATAGCCAAGATATGGAAGCAACCTACCTGTCAATTTATAAATGAATGGATAAAGAAAATGTAGAGTATACACACACACACACACACACACACACATACACACACACACTGGAATATTACTTGGCCAGAAAAAAAGGATGGGATCTTGTCATTTGTGAAAACATGGATGTACTTAAAGGGTATTATGCTAAGTGAAATATGTTAGACAAAGAAAGATAAATGCCATAGGATTTCACTTTTATCTGGAATCTAAAAAAAAAAAACACAAAATAAATGAACAAACAAATAAAAAGCAAAAACAGACCCATAAATAGAGAATAAATTGATGACTGCTGAGAGAAGGGGTTGTGGGGGGTAGGCAAAATGGGTAAAGGGGAGTGGGAAGTACTGGCTTCTAGTTAGGGAATGAATAAGTCACAGGATGAAGGGCACAGCATAGGGTATTGTAATAGTGTTGTATGGCGACAGATGATAACTACACTTGTGGTGAGTAAGTATAACATAACATGTAGAGTTGTGGAATCACAATGTTGTACACTGTACTAATGTAACATTGTATGTCAACTATACTTGAATTAAAAAACTAATAATAAATTTTTAAAAATCAACCATTTGACATAGGTATTACTTTTCTCTCTTGTATAGAAAACTCAAAAAGATTAAGTGACAAAGCTAGTAAATAAAATCTGATGACCAAATCCATGTTCCTGCGTTTTTAGTATTGAAAAATTAAAGAAGCCTACATGTTTAAAAATGAGAGAATGATTAAAACAAGTATTACAGATACAAGCAGTAGACACACCAACATATTCCCTTTGCAAGGATGACCTCTCTCTAGCATCCATTACAAAGGAAAAGCATTGTTTCATATGCCTTCCTGCTGGTTAACTTGGATTCTTAAGCACTATGCATCCTCACCATTGATCCCAGCACTGAGCCCACTTGCTCTGTACTAATTAGAAACCATTCTAAACTTCTGAATACAGAGTCCCTCCTCTTACTGGTTAATTGCAGAGAATCAATGAAAAGCAGACCTTTAAAGGCTAGAAGGAAGTTCACTCTTTTAATGAAATATTGGGCTAATTAAAGGGGATTATAATGTAAGAGAAAAAGTTTAAACATATTTGTTAACTACCACTGTTCCTATATTCCAAAGGAAAAGAACCCATTAAAAACCATCCCAGAAGATTCCTTTATGAGCATCTCCCAGCCTACATCCAAGCACTAGCCACACTTCCTGGATAGGATATGTGGGGGGGCACCTGGGTGGCTCAGTCCTTGAGTGTCTGCCTTCGGCTCGGGGCGTGATCCCGGCCTTCTGAGATCAAGCCCCACATCAGGCTCCTCTGCTAGGAGCCTGCTTCTTCCTCTCCCACTCCCCCTGCTTGTGTTCCCTCTCTCACTGGCTCTCTCTCTCTCTGTCAAATAAATAAATAAAATCTTTAAAAAAAAAAAAGGATATGTGGGGAAGAAAGTTTAAGATTAAAATATAAATTAATTTGGCAAATTGACCCATCTTGGGCACAATACCTTATCATAATGAAATAAATAGCAAAAATATTCATAATGAAAATATTTCTGATGTTCCTGAATATATCTCTATTTTAATATTCATATATTTTTGTCAGTATAAGAAAAAAATTCATAATAAGATACATTTTTTTGAGGATGGAGAGCATTTAAATAATATTCTGTATCACTTTTTATAGTTATTTTTCCTTTAAATTTATTTTCTCTGAATTCATATTCTTCTCAATTTTATATTATATATATATATATTATAAAGACTTTTAATAACAGTTTATAAAATTTCAATATTCTCTCTACTATTAATTAATGCTGATTCTAAGCCTAATTATTGTTTATCAGTATCTGTGGCTACTATAATCAAGTATCACTTTTTATAGTTATTTTTCCTTTAAATTTATTTTCTCTGAATTCATATTCTTCTCAATTTTATATTATATATATATATATATTATAAAGACTTTTAATAACAGTTTATAAAATTTCAATATTCTCTCTACTATTAATTAATGCTGATTCTAAGCCTAATTATTGTTTATCAGTATCTGTGGCTACTATAATCAGTTTCCTCTAAAAGGGTCTGTTTCAACTTTTTCATATTTTGTTCTCCTTAACCTATTTAATAATGTCCTTCATAATCTGTTTAACCTCGTTGCTGGTATTTTCTCTTTCCTAGTATCTATAAAGGATATCAGCTATTTTTAAATTACCTCTCTAACTTTTTTTATCTTCTATAACCATCATTCAAGTTAACCCTACATGTTTTTTGTCAGTGACAATATTTATTTTCCTGTTGATTTCTGATAATTTCATGGTAAAGACATATTGGAACTTTCTAGTCCTTTATGGACAGAACTGTAATCTGCTCTGCTTTAGTTATGGTGTCCTTTAAAATACTCATGAATTTTAATATTTCCTCTCTCACTGAAACATAATAACTTTATACTTTAATTCCTGCAAATTTGATTTATTGGAAGCTAATGGTAATGAAATGCTGTTGTATGTGATCTTATTATTTAATATTTTAAATTTTAATATCTTGTAAGCTCTATGTGCAAAGCTTGCCTGATTGTAATAAAGTATCTTGATGTGAGAGGCTTTAGAGGTCATCTGTTCCATTTCTTGCTTTGGTAAAATGATAATGATGCCATGTTGAACAAGTATAAAGCTACCTTATCTCTCTAGCTCTCCAAAGGACATTCAAATTATAACTAGGTGGTTTAAAATCTCTGTTATTGAATTATTTAGAATTTGACACAATAATCTCTAAAAATTTTTCACGCTAAAATATCAGATTAATTCAGATGGCAACCCATTATATCAGTATTGACATTCTGAAAAGAAAATGGCTATTAAGTAATGTACTTTTTCATTTACATCCACTTAGAATTTCTTTTGTCTATCCTGCCCGCATTGCTTTTACTTTTCATATACATATTAAAAGTAATATTCATCTTTCTCATTTCAGTTTGATACATCTTGAAGTTCTTCTGGCCAAGAAGCATCAACATTAAAAATGAATAAAGTAGAATATTTCTTTCATAGTATTGATAAACAGAATATTTCTCTTCATTACATCTCTAAAAGTTGACAGTTTCGTGAGCTCAAGCCCTGCATAGGGCTGTGCCCTGAGTGTGGAGCCTGCTGAAGATTCTCTCTTTCCCTCTCCCTCTGCCCCTCCTCCCAACTGCTCTCTGTCATCTCTTAAAAAAAAAAAAAAGTAGCAATGTCAGACAAAGCTGCCTAGAATGGAGATGGAGAAGTCCCTAGCATACCGGGCAGCTTTACAGGGCAACTCTCAGCAAGTAGGTGATTCTCAGAAAGGACTAGGCACACAGTGTGCCAAAGGAGTCTGGAGCCCAGGAGCCAGATCTATCTGTCTGGGTCTATGAATGGCAGAGAAGTAGAAAGCCATTGGGCTGTAAGCCTATGAACTTAAACTGAACTGCAATTGGCCCTATAATGCAAAAGTTAGATCACAGAGATCATATGAATTTTCTATAATTAATTACAAAATTGAGAAAATGGACTTAAATAACTGATATTGAATGTAGATCCAGAAGCAAATCAAATTAAACCCAATAAGGCTATGTTCCCCACACATACAAGTATAAACATTGAAATTCACTCTTATTACACAAATTTGACTCTAATGTTGAAACTCAGTAGAATGAGAGTAAGAAACTGGCTGAGTGATCATTTTCTTTATTATTAGCTTAGATAAGGGGAACTAGGAAATGAGTATTGGGTTCTTGGACTTGTGTTAAAAGGTTTACTCACATTTTTCAGATTTAGTAAACACAACGGAGCTTTGAGGTATCTATTGGTGTTCCTGTTTTACAGATGAAGACTTGAGGCTTTGAGTCAATAACTAAGGCCCATGCATTCCTAATCCTAAAGAAGTAAACACAGATCCTACTTTTTAATCAGTAAGCAATAAAATATTTAACTGCTTTAAGATTTAGTCCTAGAGATAATAGCACAAAATCTTGATAATAGTATAATTATACTATAACTAGAAGCACAAATATCCTATTGAATAAGAAATATTAATAATATAAAATGCCAAATAATGAAAAACTGAAAATGTCTTGGTATAGTTGATCATTTTCAGTTGGGTTTACAGAGTAGTTAAATTATACAATATATACATAAAGCGAAATTTCTAGTTACTTCATCATCTCATCCTGATAGACGGTAAGCATTGTAAAAATGCTGCCTCCTCTAAACCATAGAGACAAATGAACTATCTGATGACCAAAAGAATGAGAACTGAAAACTTAAGAACCTAATCAAAACCCATAAAAGTTTACTCTCATACCTTCTGTGTAAATGCTTTCAAGTTAAAGTTATTAAAATCTGATTTTCAAAAATTAAAAAAAAATCAAACATAACTGAGTTCACAAAAGATAATAGGATAAAAATGGAAAAACTTCTTAATTGTTTCTTTCCAATATCAGCAGCCCAAAGACATCAAGCTCATGATATAATCAATAAAATTGTCATGCTCTAAATTCTAACATAATACTGGGTGGTATTAAATCTCTTGTTGCAGAAACTCTATAATGCACTCAACAGATTTCATTTTGGCCTGAAATATAATGTTTCTTGCTTGACTAAAATTCAAAATATATATATATGAAAATGTAGTTTAGCTACTGATATAGAGTGTAGTCCCCCTAGTCAAAGAACCTGAGAAAATCAATGTATATAATTCTACCCCAGAACTCTCATTTGGAATCACTTTGTGAGGGTTATTTCTCATTTTTAATAACACGGAATTGGAAAGCTAAGATAATGGAAACAAAATTGCTCTAATGGTAATAAAATATTTGTAAACTAAAATATATTCATTTTGACTGCAGAAGAGACATTTAAATAATTTAACTGCTGTGAGTAAAATTGAAATGGAGCTGTAATTACTCAGATTTTCAGCATTCCTTCCTTTACAAAGAGAAAGAACTGCTACTGGGTTCCCCATCACAGATACTTCTATCCTGCCAAATAAAAAGATTAAAAATATGTGCCAGCTGCAGGAAGAGTGAGCCTGCAGCAAATTAACAAAATACAGGTGACACTTTTTCCAATCACTCTTTCTTATTAATATGGTGTCTTGCAAATACGTATTTCATTAACTCTGTAAGAATATACATGAGGGATACATCAGTCTTAAGTGAAAGCAGGAAAACAGCTCATTTTTTTTTCAATTTTGAGGACCTTTTTTTATTGGTTCTTTAGAAAGTACTAAAATAATACTTTTAAATCAAGACTATAAAAATGTGGCCCAAAAATTACCTGAGTAGTTTTCTAGTCTTTATTGGGACATCCCCCCAATAATCTGGGAATCTATGAATACCAAATTCTACAGTCTAGATAAGAAAATAATTTAAGGAGTTTAAATATTATTATAATTTTTCCCTGAATATTTGTAGATTTGATATGATTTTAGAATAAAGACACTCTTCAAAGAATTAATATACTACTTTCTTTCACCTACACCTTTCTCCACACACACAAAAAGCATTTTTTTAATATGTCTTCTACTAATGACTATAATCCTCTAGTCTCTATTATTATTCTTTCATGCAGTCATTGCTTTTTTCTGTCCTTTGTTCCAAATTAAATGCAGGTCCTTCTCCCAAATCTTTGCCACATGCAAGCAGGCAAGGGCCACTATTATTTTAATAGCCACCGATTCTTTATTGTTTAACTGGCTATCTCTTAAATTTAGGTGGCTAAATTAGATTTCAGGGAGAAGGATAAGAATGCATCTGTTGCCTTTTTACCAGCCTCTTATAGATGGAATTACTAAGAGGATCTGCCACAACTGATCCTAATCAGGAAAAATGTTTATTATCATATCTGTCCACAAGGTAGTGGGATCCAAATGTCAATCACCTAAATACAAAGCATATCATGGACAAAACTGGAATCTCCTGAGTTTATAACACCCTTCTTCCAACAATTCATACCCTAAACCTCTAATATGAATACCCATGTCTTATCAGTACACATAAGCAGATTTCTGACTCATTTTCACATACCTATTGGGAATGAAGATTGACTCTGAATCCATTTTGCTGGTGCCTGACCAACTCTTAGCTCTTTCAGCTCTTTCTCCCAAGGGATCTCTCCTCTACTCTCCTTTAGTTGCCCACAAACACCAGCTGAGGGTCTATGGAAAGAGGACATCCAGAATTAAAAGGCCATATCCCCTTCACTTGTAATAGCGCATAACTGTTTTTCTTCTCAGTACCTCCTCCATTTTTTTTTTTAATAAACCCCTTCCTTTGATAAATGGCTCCTTTGAACTATGTGATTCTAGTAATGGCTTCCCATTACTACATTGATTTGTGATCTAGCCATGGAGGTCCTATATGACCCATTAAGACCATATCATAATTACATTGTCTGAAGACAAGCCTATATATAGTATTAGTCCAATAGGTGAACACTTTTCTAAGCTGCTCCAGAGTCATTCTCCAAGGGTTTGTTTTATTTTTGGTATTTATGTTTTTTGTTTGTGTGTGTTTATAGTTGGAAAAAAAATCCCTGGAGGATCACTTGGGTTATAAAGCTATGAAGACTGAACTGAAGAACTGCCAGCCAACACAGTTCTATTTTGTGAAGTTTAGTGGTTAGATATATTGAAGTAACCATGGAAAGAAAGAGAAAAGAGTATACAGTTATTAGTTTCTGAAGTCCTTGGAGATGTGTGGGACCTACTTTCCAGAAGCTTGGTTCCTTAGCTCTTTCTTCAAATCAGTGAATGGATAATTTTTATTTTTACCTAAGTTAAGTTTATCTAATTTTTTTTTTAAGTATGGGGTGTGGAGCCCAACATGGGGCCTGAACTTAGGACCGTGAGAGCAAGACACGAAGCCCAAATCAACAGTCAAACTCTTAACTGACTGAGCCACTCAAGTGCCCCACCTAAGTTAATTTCAGTTGCATTACTAACTTCCTTGCAAACCACATGCCTGGGATCACTTGATTTGTGCAAATATACAGGATGGTCATTTGTATTACCCTGGTAGCGATAATATATAATATCCAATTTAGAGTCAAGTCAATTATTTTCAGTGCTCACTAGAGCTAACACCAGGTACTATTTGCTTTCAAGTATCAAAATTAGCCCAACTCAAATCACTGGTATTAGAGTTACAATAATATTTAAATACTTAAACTCAAATTGCAAAATCATTCAAGTTATGTTGACCCTCCACTAGGGATCTCCTCCCTCAATTAGATTAACAATCTATTATCACTGTCACTCCTTCCTAAAATTACTATCTAGTGAAGTTTTCTGTATGGTCAATTTAAATGATGGGATAGGTTCACTAATTTTATAGAAAAAAGCTCAAAACCTTTTTTTATCATTTTATTTCAAAACATACCATCTCACCAATATCTTAGGAATTCTAAAACTACATTGACTCTATCACCTTTCACAATAAAGTAGAACATGAGTAAGATAAAAAAGAAATAAGGATGTATCTGAGTTTTCTATTTTCAATAATAACTATTGCTTAAAGTCTCTACAACCATCAAGGATTTTAAAAATTCCTTTGTGTAGTATTTATAATGTAAGATAAACCACACAACCAAAATGTTTGCAAGCAAAGGCTCTTACAGTCTGATGGCCTTCCCATGAGGATACATATTAATAACCGAGTCTCATTTTTATTTTTTGTCATTTAATTGTCTACAAGTCACATTATCACTAAGTGCTACCTAAATTCAAAGTGTCACAGGAGACTTCATGAAATCAGTGGAACTGGATTTGAGATTTGACACATGGGTAGAATGTTGTTGGATATGCTTTAGTGGCCAAACAGGCAAAGGTATAAAAGCCATATTCAGTGAATTGTGAATAGAATAGTTTGGTTGGGTTAGATTGATTGATTATGCATGGAGCAACTGAAAAGATATGGCTGAAAATATGGGCAGAATTCAAATTTTGGCAGGATCTGAATATCAAATGTCAATTATTCTATCAGTCAATCAAAGTCCATCTTAAAACCATATCTGAGTATGTGCCATGTGCCAGGTATTGTGTTTAGCCCCGACAATACAAACTTAAATTTAGTCCCTAGATCTATTAGGAGAGTGACAAGTAACCAAGATGTGATAAGGAATATTGAGGACTGAGAAGTTTTCTTGGAGAAACTGAAATCTGAGATGGATATTGAAAAATGATTAACATTAACAGGATAAAGGAGAGTCAAACTGGGACAGATACATTAATTGAGTGCCAGGAAGAAGGGAAAGGACAGAGCCAGAGAGAATACGACACGCAGAGAATTACAAATAATTGTAAAAAAAACCCTGTAAACTTGAAGCTTACAGTGTGGAAACAGAATTCAGGAGCTATATTGGGAAATTGAATTATTATACCCTGCTATTTTTGGGAAAAGGAAACTTAAATATCATCTAGTTCATATTGTTTTATTCTTACAAAGTTAGAAATAATTTTGTATATCTTTTTATGTAATTATTCAGCTTAGAAAAAGACATTCTTCATAATAGTCTTTAGTCCAATTGTATACGTATTATCACAAAGTGTTAAATAGCTTAGTTTACATGGTGAGTACCGTGAGGGCAGGATGTTTATCTGTTCTCTTCACTGATGCATCTTATCTTAGAGATAAGATCTCAGAGTAGTACCTTCCTTGCACAGAGCATTCAGAAAATATTAGGTGAATAAAATTAATAATATATTAATATATTCTCAGAGATGTAATTTTTTTTTCCTTTTACATTGATGAGTGCATTGAAATAAAAGAAAGCCTATCATTGAGTTTCTGGGTTCAGAGATTCATAGAATTGAACTCCAAGGAAGAGTAATGGAGTTTTATTTGTCTTCCTGCAATTACCTTTTGGATAAGAATCCCAGGGAGCAAAACTCCTTCCCACTCTGATTGCTCCATATTGTCTGGGAAAGACTTCTCAAAGAAATACACTGAATACAAACCTGGATTGCATCTGATCTCGGCCAGCTCTCAGCTTTAAACATATTTAAATTAGTCAAATGCTTACTCTAAAAAGCACTGATGTGGGAGTACTCTACTTCTGATGCATTTTGGTTGAACACTAATCAGCTGCTAGCCTCCTGTTACTAATTAGCTTTTGGTTTTCATATAGTGTGAGCTTAAAACTTATAGAAGTTTATATTTCAAATTTCTGCAGATAGCTTAACAGTCTCAAACTCAACCTTTTTAACTCTAGGAGTGGGGGAAATAAAACAATAATCTTCTAGTATTTGTTCCTATAAAATAAACTCACCACAACATTTATGAAGGCTATTAGAGCTGTATAACGTGTACAACTGCCAAACAAACAAAATCCTTCAATCCATAGCCCAAACTTTTTTGAAAAATAAAATGAGTACATTCAAGACTAAGCTATTTGAAAGAATAAAGGCTTATGATACAGGAGATATGTATCACTATAGCCAGAAAACTCCTTTTTATACTTCTCTTCTTTTCCTTAGTAAGTTAAAAATACTTTGAGCACTTACCATGAGTAGAGGACTGTTTATTTTCTCTTCTCAAATATAGAAGAAATCTTTTCACAAGTAACATATATCAACCAAAGGACACCCCCTTTCTTTAAAGATTTATTTATTTATTTATTTATTTATTTATTTGAGAGAGAGAGAGAGAGAGATTGAATGAAAGGGAGGAGGGGCAGAGGAAGGAGAGAAGCAGAGTTCCCACTAAGCACAGAGCCCCACCTCAGGACCCTGAGATGGTAATCTGAGCCGAAATCAAGAGTGGGACGCTTAGGGGCACCTGGGTGGCACAGCGGTTAAGCTTCTGCCTTCGGCTCAGGGCGTGATCCCGGCGTTCTGGGATCGAGCCCCGCATCAGGCTCCCCCGCTGGGAGCCTGCTTCTTCCTCTCCCACTCCCCCTGCTTGTGTTCCCTCTCTCGCTGGCTGTCTCTCTCTCTGTCGAATAAATAAAATCTTTAAAAAAAAAAAAGAGTGGGACGCTTAATGACCGAGCCACCCAGGCACCCCAAAGGACACCCTTTTGAAGACTTCTTTGATAGCTTTTGCTTTCTACTTAGTTCCAATTTCCTAAATCAGCCAACCTATCTTCTGCCTCAATTTAACCTATGGTTATGATTTAATACCTGGTTTTAGATCTACAGAATTTATAGTAATAGAATAACTTTATAAACTCCTGGATGTAGGGTGTCCATAAACCTTTTTCATTTGTGCCTGAACATTCTCCAGGTAAGTACATTAACACTTACCAAGTGCCCACTACATACATGCTCTAAGCTGTAAAATGATATTTAATGATTGAAGCCTAAGTGCATAGTTCTGAATTTTATAGGTAAAATAAAATAGGATAAGGTGAAATAAGATAAAATGTCAAACAAATAACTTTTCCATTTAAATTGAGGGACAGCATAGCATAGTAGCTAAGATAGTAAGACTATTTGGACTTGACTGACCTTTTATACTCATTAGCTTTGTGTTTTTGGGCAAGTTTCTTAGTCTCTTCACCTCTCTTAGCATCTCGGTTTCCTCATCTATAAATTAATGATAATAATAGTTAAGACAATACATTAACCTACTTAGAACATTGCTGCAACCTAGGAAGGAATTAATAAATACTAGCTACTATTATCAAGGTGATCCCCACTGAAAAACTCCAGCACTCATCATAGCACGTTGCTCATAGTAAATAACAACAAAGATATTTTGTGAGAAAAAAGAAAAATTCAATCCTGTTTGGGAAGATGTAATTATAAGTTGTATAATTCACAATTTAAAATAGAGAATGGGGCACATGGGTGGCTCAGTCAGTTAAGCGTCTGCCTTCAGCTCAGGTCATGATCCCGGGGTCCTGGAATCCAACCCCAAGTTGGGGCAGGTTCCCTGCTCAGTGGAGAGCCTGCTTCTCCCTCTCCCACTCCCCCTGCTTGTGTACTCTCTCTCCCCCTCTTTCTCTCTCTCTGTCAAATAAACAAAATTTTAAAAAATAAAATAAAATAAAATACAGAAAATCAAGTGCTCAGATGAAGAAGAATTCACCTTGGTGGTTAGGTCAGATAGTAACTTCTTCCAGGGCTCCTGATAAAAAGGCCATTGTATGATGAAATAAATAGTACTCTTCACAACAGTGATAAAATAAGCATAATGACAACTTCAATCCTCAATATAGGCTGATGGCATCATACCAGTGACCAACTCAGAACAACAACTCAGAAGAAGCAGTTTTGCAAAGGGTTGCTGTTAGTTTGAAAAATCGGGAGTTTCCTAGGTGAAATTTGAAATTGGCCTCCATCCACAGAGGGCAAGGAGAGACTGAAAAAAGAGGTGAGCCATTTCAGATTAGTAGGTGGCAGGTTTAATAAGCAAGGGAACTTACATATGAGGCTTGTTTTGGACAGCCACAAGACTAATAGATCTCTGCACTGGCCTGCCAGAACCCTAAGTTTATACAGAGGCCTTCACTGGGTTCAGTCACATATTTAGTCCAGATGGTCTCAACAACACCTTACTCTCGAGGCTGTGAACTTGAAATAGCTCCTAGTGGGGGAGTGGTGTAGACATATATTCCAAGGACAGGTGGAGTGAGGAGACTCTGATTGCCAGATCCAGCTCACAGGTGAACCAGCAGCCCTGTCTTCTCAGTGACTTCCTCCAGTAGATGCTAATGAACTAGATATTTCTGCTGTTTTAACTTCTTCTAGGGATATAATCTATATTATCCATAAAAATGCTTGACATTTAAGCAATCCTCCTTGAATATTTTTACCATCAAATAATGTTTTGAAAAATGAGTGACAGAGCTTGAGATTGTATTCTTGGCAAAAGAAGGCTGCAGGGTAACTAATCCATGCTGCCATTTGAGCATAAATATATCTTTCTTACCAAACAAAATTCTGAGGTAAAATCATTTTGTAGAAGCTGAGGTGTCCCATAGAGACAGTTATCTAAATAGAAGGCCATCCTATTTTTGCTCCGTAGAGATGATGTCACGTGCTTTCTACGGATGGGTATTTTAAATACAGCCCAGCGCACAGGCACATTAGAGGTGCAGTGTCCAAGCTTCACTTCATGGAATATAAAGTAAATTATTTTATTTTGAAAAAAAAAAGTAGTAATTATAAACAACTGCCTCAGGCAAAGTAAACTCTCTGTAGTATATCCTATACTACATAGACTCATGCTTGTGAGCAAAATAACTTCTAGGTAGACTGGGCATGAAAGAACACCAAAGTAACCAAATGAGGTAATTTATTTTATGGCTTTGTCTTTTACAAACCTGTTAAAAGCAAGGAAATGTCTATCAAAGGTAATTGGCTCTGTTTTAGAAGCAGGGTCGATTGTTTCTGAACAAATCAAATTCAAGCTGATAAGGTTATAATAGACACTTACCTGTCTACCATTCAAAAAGTAGTGTCAGCTCATTAAGAAACACATTTTAAAGAAAGGATAACAAAACATACCTTTTTACCCCTTTAAAAACTTAACTTTGGATTAGAAGACTGTTACCAGTTCTAATTACTGCATTACCAAACGAGGTGCAGCTCTTCCATGAGCAGCAAATGGGTCTGTATCCGTAGCTGCAGCCCTCCTGTCACTACCTGATGGCCACAAAGATAGAGTTCAGAAAACAATACGTAGATTTATTTCCTGGTAGATATTTCCATGAGATGATGAAGAATGCAATGAAAAGCTATCCCTAAAGCCTTCCTGAGCCTTGGGTAAATATTATCCTGAATATTCAATACCAGACTAGTGCCAAGCAAGCAGTACAATTTGGGATAGCCAACCAACAAATTGCTCTATACTTCACTTGGAACAGAGGGTCTTCCTTTTTGAAGTGAAATAACCATACTCTTATATGACCTCTCAGACCAGGCCTATTGAGTTAATAAATATAAAATAATTAATGATGATCAGCAAAATTCTTTAGAAGCCTTAGACAGGGTAAGGATAAAGGGAGAGAATCTTCCCTAGATGCTTTATTTGGCAAATATTTTAAGAACAAAATGAGGACTGTTAGTGGGATCCATTGAAAATTTCATAGCATTTACCAAATTTACACACCATTTATCTTTTCTGTAGAACTAAGAAAAATGAGTCTCCATGATGTAGTTAAAAATATAGGATTCTTCACTCTCAACCCCTAGTTTTCCTTTAATACCAGATTTAAAACCTTTAATAGTATTACCCAATAGCATTTTTTTAAGCTAAATTCTTTTGAAGCATTCTGATATGTACAATAATCGTTAAATGTTTTAACGTCTCATCTTAAAATTTTTTGCCTGATGCTTCACTAGCATCACTAAAGTATTTTGGCCTTCTGGTGTTCTTTGTTAACCCATGTAATCAGTGGAATCTTGAAGGGAAGGCTGTGTCTTTCTCATTGGTTCATCTCCAGGATATTGGCCAGCAATAGTAACGTCTCCATATGTCTACTGTTTTAGAACCATGAGCTAGTATAGTGGGCCTTATGTTTGTTCTGACCTTTTGGAACTAAGAATTATTTTAATTTATCTGACAATAAGAGAGAAAATAATTTCATCCTCACGACACCCAAATGGGGTTTTATAGATCCTTTGCCAAAAAGCATTAATGAATAGAGATTGAATATTAATTCATTTTAATTATTTTTCCCTAGCTTCTCTAGTTTATTCATTTGTCCTGATAATACTCTAACATAGAAATGATCAGGCTTAAAACAAGGAGAAAATAATCTTTCTTTTCTCTCTCTCTCTTTTTAACTCAAACCAAAACATGCATTTTAAAAGGGGCATGGAGCAACAATGCATAGGATGGCTAACTACAATGTAATCTATAATGCTGTCTCTCTAAATCAATATGTGGGTAACATTTCCCTTACATCTATCCTATATCATATTGGACACCACCACCAAGTACTAATAAAAAATGAACTTGCTAAGAAGTCTCCTATTAATAATAATATATATGCTTCTCTGAATGCATGCCTTGCAGTGAAGCAATCCTTTCATTCCTGCCCAAAGCAGAGCATTTTCAAAACTGACACCAACCCTGGTACTCAGAAATCCATAAATGATTATCTCAGCCATGGGCTACATAAAATAAATTAAGTTTTAAAGATCATAAAAATAAAACCATGTGTCTAAACATATGGCATGTTCATTGGCAGTGTGAATGCTCATCGTAAGAGAAATCTCATCCAGTGTGTCAGGAAACGGAATCAAATATTTCCTCCCATGTAAGTCAGAGAGCTCAAGAGCAGCCTCCCTAAGGTTATGTGACGACACCAGTTGAAATACTTACTATCACTGACGGTACAGAGGTAAAAACCAAAAACCATAAATATGGAGAAATAAAAATTCTAAAATCAATACTTAGAGAAAATTCAAACCTCAAATGGATGCTTTTACCCTACCAGAAAAAAAACACTGAAGTGTCCTGGTAATTAGTAGGTCAGATAAAAACTAGAATAAAAATGGTGCCAGGCATTTAGCCACAGACATCAGTACTTCCGCCTAATAATGCTTCTTGAAAGTTTTAAAACCATCTGGTTCTACAGCCAAGTCAACCCAGGAGGGAAGAAAATTGGAGTTCCACCTGCCACTTTTTAAATGTGTCCACCCTAGAAGTGAAACACAATATTTTCTACTTATATATTAATAGTCAGATCAAATCACATGCAATTACTATCTTCCTACATGCATGGAAATAGAGCAAAACTGGATATTGGTGTAAGGCTTGATTCTACGATGAGACAGGACTTTGTGATTTGTGGAATTACATAAATCCACCGCTTTCCAAAGTACCTAACTACACCCTTGACTTACAGGAAAGTAGAGTAGCCTCTTTGGGAAAGTATTCCAACTATGTCCACAATTGTCTGTGGGCCCAATGGACTTAAAAGGACTTAAAGTAAATTGCGTCTGTTGGTAAGAACCCAAATTGTGATGAGGGATAATGAAAGAGAGGGAGGAAGGCATCTGGCATTTTTGAGTCAGTCTCAACAATCAGGCCTAAGGACTGTAGGCAACTGATGACACTACAAAGAGTTTAGTGATTGTTCCATAATGAGTATGATTTTCTTCTACCATAAAAATGCTTTTAAAAAAAAGTTTCTGGAGTAGCATAAATTTCCATGGAGTCAAATGTCACTGTCTTGCATTCTTACATCAAAGAGCCTTTAAAGATATTGCGTTATGTAACTTCAGACCAGTCAATGAGCATTTGCCCTTCCTTATCAAGAATTCAATGACAGCTGCTTATCAGGAGTGATCCAGCATGCTTTCAAGCATATGAAAACATATGTTAAAATTCCCCGTATCCCATTCTTCTTCAAGATAGAAACCCTTCAAAACAGAAACTTCTTCAAAATAGAAATCTGATTTTTCTTTTATTTATTTATAGTTCTTTTCAAAATTTCAACTACCAGAATACAATCCTGAGAATAAAACAGATTATTTTCTAAATGTGAAGATCATAAGACATAGTAGAAGACATTTCCTCATACTGGTATAATGTTTCAGTTACTATTTTTTCTCTTTAAAAAAAATAGAAGAATCCAAAAAAAAAAAAGGCAATTGAAGATAACCAAATATGTAAATGAGTATTATAATCCTCATAGTGAAATTCTATGTCCAGTCCTCTTTAAAATATAATTTCATGGGGGAACAGCCCAAATCCTAACCTACTCCAAGCAAATTGTAACATAATCTTTTAAATCGAAACACAAGCAATCAGGTTAATGAGTCTCAAAAGACAAGGAAATTTATAACTGTTAGTTCCTCTCTCAAAATCTGTGAGATTTCAAGGACCTTAAGTTTCCAAACACAAAAGATAAAATCAACCTGTTTGAAACTTCACAAAAATAAATGCATAAATAAATAAGTTAAAAAAAAAAAAACATGAGCAAGTAAGTGCTAAATTTCCGCAGTGTTGCAACCTTAAAATGATCTGTCCCATGCAATCATCAATAGCATGATAAATATGCTAATCATTCTGGCTTTTTTTCTCTTAAAGTCTTAATGTTTCAGAAAACAATTAGGAACTGAAACTAAACAATAATGTCTCAGAGAGAAAGGAATAGAGAAAAAGTACCCTAGCTAACAGTCCAGCACCAACTCTTAAATGAATTAGTTTATGTCACTCAACCTCATTTTGACTTATACATTATGCTGAAACATGTGTTATTTGTTCTCTTTACAATGATGTTACCATCCTCGAAAAATCTCTATCACAGTCTTTAAAATTATGTCTTTTAAAAATAGGATAGAATTTCATGATGGTGCTTTTGCATAAAAGAGTTAAAGATCGGACAAAAAAATCATATGGATTAAGATAAAGGAGTGACAGTTCCAGTTTGAGAATATTCCTTGTTCTTTTTTAGGAATTTTGCTAAAAGTTTCTTATTACAGGTCATTATAAGAAGTTATTTTCTCTGTGTTCTAATTGGAACAAATAGACTTAAATTAAAGCTTATGGGATTTCAGTTAGATATCTGGAGGGATCTGCTGACAGAGGGGTCTGTTAAGACTAGAATATAAGCTTGGAAAATCTTTTTATCTGCTAGCTTTTCAAAGGAGTGTGGGATGGTTTTTCCAACTTAGTTTGCCTAAAGACAGAGAAGACAGACTAGCTGACATTTCTGAAAACTTTTCCAGCACTAATTTTCTCTGATGTGGTGATTATGTAATTAGGTCCTCACCATAAGTATTTCCTCTATTGCTTTTCCTCTATTCTTAGCCATCACCACCATTCCTCACCATCTCTGCAAATTCTTATTTTTTCTTTCAAAGACAGTTTCAGTGTAGAAAAAATAACAAAATTATTTTGAATAAGTGAATCTATTACACAAGGATATATATATTTCCTGATGAGGGAAATTAATAAGACTTTATGTGACTATCAGTATTTAGGGATACACATGCTATATGCACATATAATAAGTGGTTAAAATAACTGAAAAGCCTCGCTCATTTTCTCTAACTCTGGATTTTTTTTTTTATTATATTGTCCCACTTGGCCATCCTATTCATAATTTTCAAATAATATATGTATGAATTGGAGATTTAGCTTTGCACTTCACAGTAACTGATTTCCAGAGGCACCTGAGTGATTTTATATACAAACAAAGTTGCTGCCTGTGTATTTCACTGGAGAAGTATTTTGGAAAATCCTTTATAATGCTGAGTTGAGTTGGGCCTATTTAATTTGGTTTGGTCTCAGCTTTCATGAATTTTCTATTTGAGTCAGTGATTTTCAAAGCCCTTCTAGGATTTTTGTAACCTTCCCATCAACCTTGGAAGAGAATCTTGTTTCCTAAAGCTTTGTAAATTACTTTATTTCACACTCAAAGTGCTAAAGATTTCTACCAGGCAGTAAGACCAAACTTACAGTCATTCAGACTACGTTCAACTACAATTTTGAATAAATATTTTTTCAACAATTCAACTATTATTTTGTATGTGATCAATTGTTAAGTGTAAACCATCTTTTCCAGAGAGTTGTTAGGTGAGCAATTGCAATGAGGTTTGTGGTGGGAAGTTCTATTATTTCAAATATCCTATGTAATCCTTTACTATGACCAAGTTCTTATTCCTGATCTAGGTAAATAACTCTATTCCACAAATTTCTGCCTGTAATCTAGAAAATGATGAGTGTCTTCCTATAGTTCTTAAATTTTATACAGACACGTGTCATATTTTAACTCATATTCTTCTATCTCTTACACTTCTAGTGAAATTATTATGACCTCAGTTGATATGGTTTGCTTTCCCTTTCATAAAACCACAACTAATCTTTTTGAGTACTTCCTATGTAACAAAACTCTTGTCAACCAAATAGGTTTCATTTTGTCATTATTTCAATTCGGTGAGCTCTATTTACAATTGTTCTGAACATAACATATCTGCCCTGAGTATTCCCAGCCTGAAGTCTGTATTTATTTTTAATTCAGTTTTAAATTCCAATTTTTGGTGCCATTGTCATAATTCTAAACCTGGATACTAGTCTTTGGTGCGTTCTTCACATTGTTAAAAAACAAAAATTCAACTGAGTAAATTTGAAGATCTAATTGGCTTTAATAAGCCATTCATCTATCAGGTACCATCCTATCTAGCAAGTGGAGGAGAGTTCTGAGGAGTAGTACAAAATGGAAGGTTTTTATAGGCATGAGGGTGAGGCAAGAAGTTATTAGCAAAAAAAAAAAAAAAAAAGAAAAAGAAAAGAAAGGATTGTTTCAAGCAAGGTTACTTTCTCTTAGGAGGAAGTGAAGGGGATCTTATGAGATGCATTTCCCCACCTTCCTTGGGGGAATGAAAAGGGCCCTGTGACAGAGTCCCTCATTGGTGCAGATCAGAAAAATCCAGATTAATTGGCTTAAAATTCCACTTCCAGAGAGGTTGAAATTGCAGTCAAGTCTCAGTTTGCTGTCCTGGGGCCAAGTGATTCCACCTCAGGCCTGTGGTGTTCTTTTTAACAACATTTAAGTTCATGCAACTTGTCTGTCATTGTAATGCAGTCATTTTCAAATTGTGATCCAAGTAAATCACAAAGCAGGTATGTCCCCTACAGGTCTATATGGTCCCCAGACAAAAGAGAACAAGGAAGGACGTTGTATCCCTTTCTCCTCCCTTTCCAAATCATGTATATTGTCATCAAATACAGCTCTTCAGTCCAGAATGTTAATCCTGGGACCATATAGCTATGACTGTGATAGAGATAAACCNGGGGGGGGGGGGGGGAAACTAGGAAGAGAAGAGGAAAAGCCAAAGGTACTGAATCTGCCATAACATGTCTCTGCGACTTCTCATGCCACAGTCTTCAATTAGTCTTTCAACAACCAGCCTGTAAGTATACAGAGGGAAAATGATCTGAGCTCGATGCACAGCAAAAATGTAATTATGGCAGGAAACAGAGGAGCCTGCTAAAGGTAAATCTTTCCCCAAACCACTCCCCTAAACTTCACCCAAGTCATCCAGGCGTGCATGAAGTCTGCTATAACATAGCCTAGTTGCACTCCATGGGCTTTTACATTCCTTAGGACACCATAAGAAGCTTGGGTCACTTAATCTCAATTTTTAATTTGTTAAAATCATTAATTTTAAAAAATGTATATTAAACACACTCTGTGAATGTTAAAAGTTTTAAAAATTTAATTACTGAATGGCTGGTAAAAATCCAAAACATGTTTTATATATTTTTTATCTCCGTTTGATTGGGTACTTTCTAATGTTTTCTTTTATCTTAAACAAGTTGCATTGCTATAGACACTATTAAAAAACAGAAATGTTTTCCCCACTCCTATTCGATATGAAAATGTCTTTGTGACTTTTGTCCAATATGAGAAAGACTAGTATATTTGGGATAAATCTGATATCTAAAGGAAGTTACAAATTTAATTACTTGATGGAGCTGATAAGCAGGTATGTATCCATCTTAGGTCAATCATTTTGATTCAGGCCATGATTGAAATAAATGCATTACAACTCTAACTTGAAGTTGCTGAACTTGGACAACTCAGAGAACCTGTTCCTCTCCTTCTTCTCTCCTCCTCCTCCTCCTCCTCCTCCTCCTCCTTCTTTTTTAACAGCCCATAAAGATGATTCTCAGCTTGCTAGCCCCACAAAAACAAGCCATAGCCCCCATCTGTGCTGCCAGCATCAGCTGGAATTTGCTGACCCCTAATTAGATAGACTGTGATTGTTTCCATTCAGTTTTCCTTCCTCCATAGAGAGCTTTCAGATACTGAAATGGAGAAGCTAGTACTATTTATTGTTATCATGGAGTAAAAAATTTCTCATATTTTAGGTGAGCAGGGAAATATTTTCAATGTTTATAACTCATTACTATGTCCAGAGAAATTCAATTAAACTGTTCCTTTATCAGTTACCACACGAACACTCTCATGTTACTTCTGTTAATTAAGAATTCTATAGAAAGATTTGTGTTAATTTGACCATTCACTACAGAGTTTATGTACACTATATTCACAGACAAGATGGCTGTAAAATATATTGGTTTCCAATATTTGATCCTTTACTTAGCACAGTATAAGTTACTGGGAATATTTGGATAAATATGAGTTCACAGACTAGTAGAAAGGATAAACAGGTAATAATTAAAATATTTAAGCCAAAGAATGTGAAATTTAAGCAGGACTTGGATGCATTTCCAAGTGGCCAGGTGCGTGAAGCAGAAACATATACTTATCTAGGACCCGGAAAAGAGACATGACCTCGAGAGATATGTTGGAAAGCTATCAGTGCATGTGCAAGCTAAAAATGTATCCATACATAGGACCCTTCAAGGAGAGAGCATAGAAAGAGAGGAGAGTGGCTGGAGGGATAGCAGTACTAGCAGTACCTGGAAAAGAAGGATGTGGTGCATAGGAAGTCTATGCAAGAAAAGATTGCAAAGAAGGCATGGTCAACAAGTTCAAAGGCTTCAAGGAGCTCAAGTAAGATAAGGCTGGAAAGTGGCAATAGAATTTGCCAGTTGGGAGCCATCTTAGTGAGTAGACTCTGGGGAATGATGAGTGCTAACTGTGAGGCATTGCATTAAGTAGTGATTCTCACCTGAAAATCAGCTAGGGAGCATTTTTCAAAATTGAAGTACCTTGTTCCCAAAGGAAATGTCAAAATGCAATATGGTAGAGAAAATGTGTTTTAAAATAAGATTTCTGTTGTTCTGCTACCTGCCTTCCTCGTGGGTTAAAAATTAATAGAAAGTGGAGAACTTGAGACAGCAAGTACATCTTATTTTTCTGTTTGTTTTTAAGTAGGATCCATGCCCAGTGTGGAGCTCAACACAGGACTTGAACTCATGACCTTGAGATCAAGAGTCATATGATAACCAGCTGAGCCACTCAGGTACCCCAAGTATATCTTATTTTTTGGGAACCATGATTTTGTTAGAAAGAAGAGATAAAACCATAATGAAAGGGGAAGATGGGATTTAGGAAAAGTTTGCTTGGTTGTTATTTAGGATGAGAAAGACTGGAAAATGTTAAGACTAAGAGCTACTAAAAGGACAGAAGCTAACGATAAATGATAGAGAAAAGGACTCCAGGTTTTGCCCTGTCCCTAAAGCAGTGACAAGTGATAGGACCCAGAGTAAAGGCAGGAGGGCATATTAAAAGCTTTTCATACAGGAGGAGACAGTTTGTTAAGCAAGCAAATTTGTATAAAAAAATTCTACACAGCTTCAGTACCAACTTCCTCCACCCTAAGTGATTATCTATATTTGAGGAAGGCAAATAAAAAGAAAGGACAGAGGTGTCATCAGCTAAACCCTAAGACCTGAACTTTTCCTGCAGACCTGCTAGTACTCACTGACCTTTGTCCCACACTTTCCCTTAAGTTCTGCTTTCCAACTTATCTCTTAACTCAGACAAATGGAAAACAAAACTGCCTCTCTAGTGATAGGGAATGCCCTGACAAGACCTTCAGCCAACCCAGACCACCCAGACCAGTTTGAGCTTAACCTGTGGCTCACACCGACCCTGACCCTGCGCAGGTAGACATGGCATGACTGCTAGAATGACTAACCACTACCTTTACCTAATCATAATACCATTATCTCCACCCAAGGAGGAGCACAAGCCTCATTTACATTACATACAGTGTGTGTACAGGCATGTTTCCTTAAGGCACAGGCATGCAACCCTAAAGGGACCCATCCACCCTTCCTCGGGAGGTCATGGCTTTGGAAGCCATTCCCTGCGATCTTATTTGCTGCAGATTAAGTTTTCTTTGTACGACAATTCACGTGGTGCAGTTTCTGTGCTTCGCCAAGGAGCAAACTCACATTAGTTCAGTTACAGAAGGGACAAAAAGCTGACTATAGGATTGTCTGTATAATGGATTTCTGCTCATTATTTCTCACTGGATTTCAATATTTTAGGATCATAAGGGGAAAGAGGCATTACTGGTTTTATTTGGAAGATAATGCATAGGAGAAGCAGAGATGAAGTTCACAGTCTGGATACCAAAAATGAAATTAACAGGAACAGCTCATATACATAATCTAAGTATTTCATTAACTAAACGAAAGCGAAGTTGTGAGTCCTGATGCATCAGGCTTGGTGACAAGTATGGCACTCTGGAGTACCACTGAGGATATGTATATAGAAAGATGCTGACAGATGTTTTCTAACCAAAGGAAATATTTAAATAAAAGGTTTTTTGTTTTGTTTTGTTTTGTTTTGTAGTTAATCAGAACATTTATGGAAGTGCTAAAATGGCAAGGGTTAAAATTTAATAATTTTCCCATGAATGCTAAATTTTTATCCTGGGAGGGGAAAGCTCTGTTGAAATGGTATTTCAAGATCTAGCATATATTTGAAATATGTAAATTTTGCCTATAAAGTGTTAATTCACTGGAGAAAATATGATCTCTGTCTTTGTGTTACCTACAGGTCATTCTTGGAGAAAAATAAACCACCAATAGAATTATCAAAACTGTAAAAGTGCCATCTAGAGGCTGGCCAAGCACCTTATAGGTACATGATCCTTAAAATTCACATGGGGTGGGGTTTTGGGGGGAAACACAAGAAGGGATTCTAGAACCGATACAAATCATATAAAATATGTGATTATTCAAAGCTCCCCCACTGCAGACTAGTTCAAGGGAGAGATGCTACTTGAGTTCTACTTACTTTAAAACATTAACTCATGTTTTCAGCCAAGTGGCAGCACTGAATCAACTTGTGATTATGGGCATTAAATATTCTGTGTGCCATTTAAGCACCTTCAGCATCAATTTTGCAGCTGGCAAACTATTGCTATTTATGTTTTCAGCACATTTGAAATAATCTGGAAGTTATTTTACTTCCATTAGACTTTAAGAAAAGAACCAAATGTAAAATCATTACTTTGCCAATTTACTGTGAAACCCAAAGGAAATCTCTCAAATGTATCATTTATTGAATGTAAAAGTGGAAGAAAAAAAGTTTTTGAAACTAGTTAACAACATTTTGGTCAGGTAGATTTATCAAAAGTATATTAAAGGATTTTGAGACTTTTTCCATTTATATTGACATAAAAATAGCACAAAATAGCTGATTAAATATCTCCTATATGTCAAGTATTATTAGTAACATTATACTCCTTTTAATACTAAAAACCCAGCAAGTGAAGCATGATCTCTATTTTACACATAAGGAAACCAAGGCTGTACTTCATGAAATCACATGACTACCTAATTAGTGATAGAGAAAATTCCAATACAGATACCTCGGAATTCAAAGCCAATGCTCTTACATTCTCAAGTGAGAATATATATATATCTAGAACTCTGGAGATAATAGATACATATATACATAACAGAATAAGAATAGAGCTTAGATTCCTTAAATTCCTCAACTTTCTTACCTCTTATTATGTGAGACTTGACAAAGTACATGTGAAGCTTCTGTGCTCTGATTATCAATATATTCTAAGCTGCTTAGACCACTCATCAGAGAACTACAAATCGATTCTCACTCCTCCACCTCTCCTGAGTTTTGTTTTCCCCTTTTCTGCTTCGGCTGAGCATTGTTGGAGGAATATTTAGAACCATAGAGATTTGATCCACCATACGTTTACCCCATTAAGCATCATCCAGATCCTGAATATTACTTGTCATCCTTTTCTGCCTCCTTTTTAAAATTCTCCCAGGCCCCAAAATACTGTTAAAGACAAATTTTCACTTGAAGCCTCCCACTGTATACCTCTTCACCTTATATTGGCTCCTTCGCTGATCATATATTCTGAGCTCCAGCTTTTACCTTTCCTAGTCCAGTAACTCAATCTATATATCTATAGATAGATATCTGAATCTGTGTCCTTACCTGCATAAGCTGTCTTTCTTCTTTGCACTGGTAGACAAGATGCCCTAACCCTCCTGACTCAACTTGTCCTCAACTGCTGAAGCAACTTGCTGTTATATTTTCCCTTTTTGGAAACACAGTCTTTTTCTCTTCACTGAATTCTTCTACCTCCATTAATTCCTTACCTACTCCTTATCTTCTTAATAATGTGAACTTTTTATTCTCACAATTTTACTAGAGTTGTTCTCTTGGAGGCCCTTAAAAGATAATTTTCTTACCAAATCCAGTGGAAATATTTCTTCCTTTCATTTCTTCAACATTGTTAGTATATCTGATCCTGCTGACTTCCTCTTACATCTTGAAATTACTTCTTTTCCTTGGTTTCTCTGTTCTTAAACACTCTTCTGGCTTTCCCTTAGCCTACTGAGGCAAAGATTATTTAGATTATTCAAGAAAGGTGTGGCCACCTTGCACTGTTGCTTCAAGAAAAGTAGGTATCTTCTGGGCAACTTTGAGATCAGCAGCTTCCTGCTTCTCTTTCTGAGCAGTCCTTCCCTCCTTAAGAGGGTGAGAGAGTCTGTTTACCCCCTTTCTCAAGGCCTAACGCCTTTGTTCTTCCGCCAACTAACCTTCTCAGGCCCTTCCCATTTACTTGAAGACTTCAGAGTGATGGCAACACAACGAGTGAGAGTCTGAGAATTTTTTTTTATTGAAGTACAATGAAGTATTAAATAAATTTAATGTTATATTAGTTTCAGATGTACATGTTGATTTGACAGTTTTAGATATTATTCAATGCTCATTATGGTAAATGTGGTCTGAGAACTTTTTTTTAAAGATTAATCTATTTGAGAGAGAGAGAGTAGGAGGAGGGATGGGACAGGTTAGCAGGCAGGGTGGGGTGGAGTAGGGAGAATCCCAGGCAGACTCCCTGATGAGCACAGACCCTGATGAAGAGCTCCATCCCACCACCCTGAGATCATGACATGATACAAAACCAAGAGTCTGACGCTCAAGGGACTGAGCCATCTAAGTGCCCCTAGTCTGAGAATTTAAGGGGGCTTCCTAAATTAGTTTTGCTCTCTTCTAAAACAGCTGAATCAACTAGATTATATATGAGAAATAATTTTATTGAGTTCATCTTGTCTTATTAAGCAATTTATTGAAGATTGTAACAAGCGGGGGAATTTCAAACAGTAAGAGTTCTGAATAATCTACAAACTAGATAATAATTCCTTGAATCTTTGAGTTAGTCATTCAGTCATAATTGATTTTGTTGATAGGTATATAGTCAGTAAAAAAAATGTTTCTAATGATCATAAAGCAATATGAAGCACGCTAGTCATTTAATGCCAAGTGAAACAAGTATTAAAAATGTATCATTACAGATACATAAAATAAGCCTAAAGACACAAAGAATACTTTTGAAAATTTATTGAAATGTTAGCAAGAGTTAGGTTCTAGTACTATGGTTTTCTTTAATATTCATCTATGGGTTTTTTAAGGAAAGATTGGTTTTATTTTTTAATTTTATTTTTAAGTAATCTCTACACCCAACATGGGGCTCGAACTCACAACCCCAAAATCAAGAGTTGCATGGTTGCATGCTCTACTGACTGAGCCAGCCGGGCATCCCAGAAAGCTTGGCTCTAAAACACAAGCCAAGTTCAAGTGGAATCTTCCATCAGGTAACTTGCTCTCAGCTGGATAACTTAGAAGCTTCTTCTTCATGGCTCCTGAGGCTAAGCATGTTTCACTTCATTTATTCCACAAGCTAAACTAAGAAGGAATTTAGAACACATATTAGGGCTATTCCCATGCTCTTTCTCCTTTAGGAAACAAGGCACATGTTTAATTATTTTTTTAACCCATCCACACCAATTTCATGAGCTTTTTAGGATATATTTTGTGAAGTTTCATAAATAAGTAACTAATGAGATTTTTCTAATGGTTGATGAATCAAACAAGAAAATACCACTAATACGTAATAAAGTATAACTCAACAAAGTCTGCCCTTTTTCTTTTTTTCGGCCAGAAATGCATGCTAAAATATTTATCTTTTTAAAAGAGCAGCATTTAAATATCTAAAAAGTACCAAATAATCTCTGCAAAAGTGAAACTAACTTGCAAGTACTGCATGTGAAAGAAATTCATCTTCTAGACAAAAAGCCCACCATCACCACTGAAATAACATCATAGATATGTGATAAACAGCAATGACAGATGCAGGCACTTTCTAAAATAATACAAAATGCGGATTTCAGGGACACATAATTTAATTTGCATCCCAGGGGTATATTTTCATCTTCTTGTCAAAGAATTTACATTCATAACCTGTCACACACAATTACAATAAAGAGAGGTCTGTGAAATGTTTGTTTCTTTTTTCTTTTCTTTTTCTTTTTTTAACAAGAAAGCATACAACAATAACTTTGGAGAGCTGACCATAGTAAGCAAATAATTTGAAATGTTTCCCCTGTCATACTAGCAAAGTAAATAATCCAATTTGCAAATTCCAGAGGTTTTGGGGATTACAGTGGTACTAATGTTTTAGACTATAGGTCCCTGTTGGCTCATACCTTTTCAAATCAGTATTTTTGTAGTCACTACCCCTACTTCTCCCTTCCCACATAAATATTTGCACACATTGAAACAATGAGATTCCTGGCATACCCACAGGCCTTCTTAATCTCTCTCTTTTGTTCTGCTTCTGTTCTCCAGCAGAATGAGAGAAAGGGATTTTTTCCCCTTCCATCTTCATTTTAGTATAGCTTTTAAAAACTGAATGTTATTTACATTGCCTTTGAGATTGCTTTTTCAATTCATCACATTGTTGTGTGTTGATTTCCTTTAAGTTTGCATGCAGCCAAACATGGTTTACAAATTTTCTGTGGGCAGAGTGGATGCAATATTGTCCAAACTTGATCCTTCATGTTTAATTATAACTCATGTATTGACTTCTTTAATTAAACCCTCCGAAGTAGATCACATTGTTCATAACCCTTTAGAGCTGCACTGTTCAATACGGTAGCCACCAGCCATGTGTGGCTATTTACATTTACATTTAAAGTAACTGCAATTAAATATAATTTAAAATTTAGTTGCTCAATCACACTCACCACACTTCAAAAGCTCAATCACCGTATGTGGCCGGTGGCTATCATCTTGGACAGCGCAGATATTAGAGAACATTTCCATCATCTCATAAAGTTTTATTAGACAACATTACTTTAAAGGAAGTCTCATAAACTAAGGAACTACAAATCTGGCCTTCTTGAAGTGTAAGAAGTCAGAGGTTTTTTGTTCCTTACCTAATGTAGTAAATGCAAAATAGACCAGATAGGATGTGTTGGTTAGTATGGAAGTGGAAAACAAAACTGACATGTTAAAATTTATTTACCAATATACATTATACAAAAGGGAAAACAAAACATCCAAGCCATAGTGTACCTACATTCCCTGCTCCTGATTAAAACTGTCTCTTCTACATAATCCTCGGTACTACTGAGGCTCATTCAATCCTAACTTTATTACAAACCCACTAGGAACAAATTGATGAATCTGCACATTTTGTTGCAGAGGAAAAAAAAATCAAATAATGTCCTCCATTCTATTTAAATAAATATAGTTCAAGCAGGGGTATAGTCAGGCTTTGTAGGGTCTCAAAACTTATGCAATTTGGAACACACTTTAAAAAGACAAGAACCACCACCCCACAATTGCAAATATATAAAATTACGATCATGTGAACACATTGCCAAGGCCACTCCCAGAATTCTGGAAGAAGCCTGTGCAAGTAAGTGTTTCTGAAGTTTGAGTTTCATTAATTTACTCTAAACCCAATTCAGAGTATGAAACAGAACATAACGAAGGGCTGTGCCCGGACAGCAGGATGGAGTAAGAGTAACCAAAAGCGATGTGGGAAACAAAGGCAAAAGAAAAATTAAATTTTCTTATTACTTGCAGCCCATTGACAAGTCCTTGAAATACAGTGACATTCTATTAGGAACTCAGCTGCCTCGATGTTAATACTTTGCTCAGGGCAAGAGGCAATCTTAGCCCGACCCCCAGGATTTTGTGTCTACTTTAACATATAAAAATTCCTTTGGAAACTTCCTTTATGTCTACCCCCCAAGATATATGTTGGCAATCATGCCCCAAGCACATAACCCACCGATATATATCTGAAGGATCTCGTGACTGAGTTTTTCTAGACAGTAATAAATGACCTCTTCCTAACAATAGCTGCCCCCTCAGGATCCTGGAAACCTTGTTTTCCATATTTTACTTTGTATATTTCTCACAACTTTTGCATTCTTATATTAACATTGAAAATACATTCTTGTGTAACTTGTGTTTAAAAATAGAGTCTAACACACACACATACATACACACAAAGAAAGATAATACCTGAAGTAGGCATTGAAGACTGGCTTCATAAGAAAAGATGGGCGAGTGTCTTAGCTCAGGCAGCTAAAATGCTACAGACTGGGGTGGCTTCAACAGCAGACATTTGTTTCTCACAGTTCTGGAGGCTTGGAAGTCTGAACTCAGGATGCTACCATGGTGTGGTTCTAGAGGGTCCTCTTCCTGGCCTGCAGACAGCTGTCTTCTTGTTGTATCCCCAAATGGTGGGGGAGGGGACAAGAGTGGAGGAGAGATCTGGTATCTTATTTATAAGGACATGAATTCCATCATGAGGACTCTACCCTCATGACTTCATCTAAACCTAATAACCTCCAAAAGCCCCATTTCCTTTTTTTTTTTTTAAGATTTTATTTATTTATTTGACAGAGAGAGGCAGTGAGAGAGGGAACACAAGCAGGGAGAGTGGGAGAGGAAGAAGCAGGCTTCCCACTGAGCAGGGAGCCCAATGCAGGGCTCAATCCCAGAACGCAAGGATCATGACCTGAGCGAAGGCAGACGCTTAACGACTGAGCCACCCAGGTGCCCCCCAAATGCCCCATTTCCTAATATCATCACACTGGGGTTTTTTTTTTTTTTTAAGATTTTATTTATTTATGTGACAGAGAGACAGCCAGCGAGAGAGGGAACACAGCAGGTGAGTGAGAGAGGAAGAAGCAGGCTCCCAGCGGAGGAGCCCGATGTGGGACTCGATCCCGGAACGCCGGGATCACGCCCTGAGCCGAAGGCAGACGCTTTAACGACTGCGCTACCCAGGCGCCCCACACACTGGGGTTTCAATATAAATTATGGGGGGACATTAAACAGTCCACATCAGAGAGGGTCAATCCTGAAGGAAGGGATAGAATTTGCAAGGGTATGAAGTGAAAGGTGAAGAGAATGTTGTGAGGTAGTGCTGTTTTCATGCCTCCCTGGTTCCAAATCACAAAATTCTCCACATGGTATAATATAACCCCCATCCACAATCTCATCTTGACATCCTTAGGAGAAAAGAAGTGGTAAATGTCCAAAATATCCTGGGACTTAAAATATAATATGATAATTAAATCAGCTATATAAAATGGAAAACACAAATCATCAAGTCATCAAACTAGAAACAAATAAAAAAAACAAAAACAAAGATAAACAATATATTCTCTAGTTCCTCTGTCAACCTGGGCCCCTTTCGGGTATTTTCTTTTCTTTCTTCCTTTATTTTATTTTATTTTTTTTGTTTTTTTTTTTTTTGTTTTTGGGTTTTTTTGGTGGGGGGTGGGAGGGGTATGAAGTAAATAGGTACAGTGAAAAATACTAGAAGTTCCAAAATTTAGTTAAATGGCTATTTTGAATAAAGGGTATCATAAATCTTTTCTCTGGGTATTTTTTGTTAAATTTTCGGCACTCTTTACATATACCATGAGAGTTCTTTATTTTTCTTTGGAGATCTTTGTTTTGTAATTTGAGTGGTTCCTAGAATCTAGAACTGAAATAGACATTATAAACCAAAACTGTATTTCAGCTTCGCAGGTCTTCTTGAGTTCCTTTTGGAAAAGTCTAGCAAAGGATAGATCAGTATGTCTCTGTAACCATAGGAACTGCCTTCCTGAGTCTTGTAATTCAAGGTTTAATTCAACAACTTCAATTATTTTTTCTTGTGGAATAACAATAATCCACAAGCAGGACCAAGATTTCAACTATTAAAAGTCATTCTACCAATATTTGTGAAGTACTTTATGCAAGACACCCTCCTACAATAAGAATAGAAAGCAATAAAACATAGTCCCATTTTCCAAAAAGTCATTCTTCATTAGGGAAAGAGACTAAGTGGGCAATTACGGGATAGAATGAGAAATTGTGTGATAGATGTTAGCCTCTGTTTTCCTACAACAAAGGTGTACTAGTGTACTAATGAAATAAGTAAACCCAGGCAAAGAAAATATTAATGGTAAATTATAATTAATACAAGATGTTGACCACATTTTTTCTTGAGTTTAATTCTGACAATCATAATTTTACATATTTATTGTAAATCCATATTTTTATAAGAAATTATTCCTAGTTCATAAAATGGAATTGTCCTGACAGATTTCAGTGTTTATTAAAGAACATGTAGTTCCAGAAAGACCATCAATAACTCGAACTACTCCCACCAAAAACAGAATTGCAAAATGCTTTTCCTGACTGACAGGTTTCCATAGAATTTATATGGAACCCAAGTAGTACATGTTTTGGCTTTAGGCTCAGCCCCTCCCTCCCCCTTTTAAAAAGATTGTATTTATTTATTTATTAGAGAGAAGCAAGAGCAAAAGAGAGAGAGAGCATGGCAGGGGGCAGAGCAAGAGGAAGAGGCAGGCTCCCCATTGAGTGGGGAGCCCAAGCAGGATGCCCAATGTGAGGCTCGATCCCTGGACCCTTCCCCCGAGGTGAAGATAGACACTTAAATGACTAAGCAAACCATGTGCTCCCACTTGCCCCTTTTCTATTAAAAGTCCAGCTTTACCAAATAAATTGTAATTCTTGTCATTTTATTGAAAAATTTGTGGTAAAGGGTAAGCACCACATTTCATGGATCACAGTATTTCACTAGGAAAAAATATTTTAAGTGTGAATCTTCTCCCAAAGTACTTGTCTTTACCAATCACTGTGTCTCCCTTTTCTTCTGACCTGCCATATACCAGAGCATAGCTCAACTTTACTCATCTCTTTTCTTCCTCCTTTTCCAATCAAAGTATCTTTTTCATCCTAAAATATAGGACACAGAACATAGGATAGTCACTTATTAACCTTAAAGAGACCTTATTAAATATCTTTTCGAATACCATCTGCTAGGATGGTAACTTCTCCTCATACCATCACAAAAACATAAGGCCTAATTTGATTAAACCCTCTAAATACATGTCTAGATAGCCCTGTAACTCTACATTATTAGAAGGAATAATAATAATAGCTAACATTCAATGGATAGTTACCATGTGTCAGGCACTGTTCTAATAGTTATATATATAAGTAATATCATTTAGTCTTCAAACCAATCTTATGACCTGTGTAGTATATCCACACTTAATGTTCACAGGTAGTAAATCAGAAAGCTGAAGTACAGAGGTTAAGCAACTTGCTGAGTTCACTCAACTCAAGTCGTGAAGCTGCAACTTTAACCAGAAGCTTGGGTTCCAAAGCACAAGGAATCACTTTATCATAGTGCCTCAGCCAGAAACTGAATCCTCAGCTCTATTCTAATTTAGGAGGGGATACTAGAAAAAAATTATATAGACTCACAAGGAAAATGTGTAATATATAGCACTTTCATGTAAGAAAAAGGACTTCAAAGGGTGTCTCTGAATCCTTGCGCGGAGAAATCAGATGTTGAATTAGATGAGCAGTCTGGTTAAATAAGAACCGGGAAAAAAAATTCACAAGATTTCTTATAATCTGTAATATTTGACATTAAAAGATATGTTCTTTTTCATTGTCTTTATGCCATTTAACTAATATACGCTAGCTTCCAATTAAGGCAAGGACAGTGCTTTTAAATTCTTTTCTGTGTTTCAAAATTTTAAACATAGTTCTTTGCAAATGAAAAAATCCATAAATATCAAAGTAAGAAAAGACAGATGACAAAAGTGGAGTTACGAGAAAAGAAAGTAAACATCAGCATAATTGGCATCGCAAAAACCTTCATAATTTGTCCCAGTTTGGAGGAACATAATTTTCCTGGATGCTCACTTCTGTACAATTCACTATTCATAATTTTTCTACTATGATATGAGGTGGAAAAATAAAATGGGATGAAATTAAGAATAAACAATTTTACTACTTAGACAAAGAGTTGATAAAAGTTTCACTGAGGACAAAGGGAAATGTAATTAGACAAAATCAGATTTTGAGAATTTTCCTGTGCATTGCAATTATAACAGTTCCTTTAAAAACACAGTGCTTAAAATCACATAGCTCTTTTCATTTTACAACATGAATCCACATACATTTCTGATTTATTCCTCAGGAGAAACTTACAAAACACTCTTCAAGGACATCAAGGAAAAACTGAATAAAAGGAGAGCAATTCGGCAGCAACCACAAAAATCATATTTAGGTATATTTTCCCTCAATTAATCTAAATATTAAAAGCTACTTCAGACAACTATTCTAAGTCTAGTGTTTTCTCTGTTAGCCTTTGCTTGACCAGATATGCTGCATAGCCGTAAACTATCCAAAAGCAATTAGGAAAAGAGGTTACTCATAATGAAATATAATCTATCTTTACCTCAAAAAATTTCCCTGTTATTAATTTATCTATGAACTCATGCAACAATATTTATTGAATTACTGTTTTGTACCAGCCATTATATTTAGATACTAGACATAGGTTGAGACTCTAGCGAACTATGAATTCATGACCCCTGGTTTATAAAACCAGGGTTGTAACCACTATCAGCAAAAGGAGGTGGTAAAGTTAATAATTATGCATTGTTTGAGCTTCTGGAAGAAAATTTTTATAAATCTGAGAAGAAGTTATCTTTACACACTTCATTCTTCTTAATGGTATAATAACTTCAAGCATTATTATCGTTATTATTCTCTGTAATTATGTAATAATCATGATACCTCGTTTCTAACTCTCCAGAGAGATGAGGAAAAAAATCCAGTGGGAAGATGATGAGAGAGATTAGACCAAATGGTCTTGATAAATTTTCTATTGTAATTTTAAACAAAGCCCTAGACACCAGCTGACTAATTGCAGATATTTCTGGAAAGCTTGAAGGTCTCCAAATAATTAGATTGGGAAGAGGGAGTAAATCAGTTAGGAAGCTGATATCTCCCCGGACGCCACTACAGACTGGCGAGTGGCCTGCAGGCCGTGGTGGTGCTGGCAAAGCCAGTACCAAGCAGCCCATCTTGGAGGCTAATTTGGTCTCAGATGCAATGGTGTGTCTGTCCAACTGGGGGAAGCATTTTGGCCATGAGAAGCATTTCAAGCTAAGGTTCATAGAGAGAAGAAAGAGGAAACTTGAAATTAAATTTAAAATGTATTTCTTATAAGCCGAGCAAACAACACTGCACTAACCAAAATGCTCTGTCATTCTTCATCAGCAACTGTTACATTCAAATTCCTTTGCTAAAGAACAAAACGTGTCCAGGGGAATAGTAAGTCTTTATATGCTTCATTAAGTCGGCTGAAAACAAAACAAAACCAAAGTTGATAAAGGGATCCTACAAAGATAGGGCTAGCATCATTATTCTCATCCTACAAAACATTCTGATACAGTAAAAAGAAAGTTGATAGAAATGTTTTTAAGTGTAAGCAAGAGGTAATGATAAATATTCACACTGGCAGCAGAGGATGTTTTAGCTACAAGATCTAAATGGGAGAAAAAGTCCTTCCTTCCCAACAGTCTTCATTTCTTTATTTAAAATACTGAATCTCTTGCATAGATCCATTTCTTCCTAATAAAAATACTGATACTGGCTTTTATAACAGCCACAGCAGAGTGATACAGAATTCTGGCTTTTATAGTCAATAGTTTCAATACATACTATTATGGCCTATATTCTAGAGTCTTTGCATATTTCAACATAGGTGTATTTGCTTCCAAGAACTGACATAACAAACTGCCACAACTCAGAAATTTATGCTCTCATAGGACTGGAGGCTGGAAGTCCAAAGTCAAGGTTCGACAGGGACACTCCCTCTGCAGAGTCTGGGGTAAATTCTTTCCTCATCTCCCCCTAGCTTCGGGTGGTGGCTAACAATCTTTGGCACCCGAGGCTGCCAGGTGTATCACTCCAGTCTCTGCCTTTGCAGTCTCATGGCCTTCTCCCTTCGGCATGTGTCTGTGTGCCCTCAAATCTCCCTCTCTTATAAGATCACTAGTCATTGGATTTTGGCCCACCCTAACCCAGGATAACCCCATCTTAACTTGATTACATCTGCAGAGACCCTATTACCAAATAAGGGCACATCCAAGGCACCTGGGGTTAGGATTTGAGCATATCTTTCAGGAGACCCAATTTAACCCTTAACAATACGTTAATGCAACTCTGGATTCTCTGAACCTAGAAAGCAGGAACAGATGAGGGAAATGGCTATCAGAACAATAGCTATCTATTCAATTTAAAAAATGTAATCATGAGGTTACAAAAAAAGGAAATATTTCTGTATGGTCATGCAGAACAAGAACAGACATGCGATGCTGTGAATGCTGACATCGTACGTGTAAGAAAGGTAAAGAGTACATACATCCAGGTCAAGCAGCAAGCCCCAGCAGGTTATGAAATGTTACACCTAGACTCTGGAAATAAGGGTAGGGGATAATATTAGGGAGCAGGAAAGAGGCTTGTTATGCCCATATCACAGAAAAGGAAACTGAGGAACAGAGAGTTTACATAAGATGTCCTAGCAGTAAACAAGTGGCAGGACTGGGATTCAAATTCTTTCAGTCTGGCTCTGGGGTTCTTACGTTCTTCAAAATTGTGTTTCTTCTTGAAGAGCAGGTTCAAAGGACATTCTTCTAGTTCTACATGGCAATACAATATCAGCTATTCCTTGTAAGCTAATATACCAAGTGCCTTTGCCTAGACCTTCCCTGGACATTTAATTCTCCAGGAAATCTTTTCATAGGTTTTGGTCACTGAAGTTCAATATTTCTGTTCCTGGATATTTCTCAACTTCTTCGTACCAGGGACATAGCTGATGAATCCCTTCAGATCATGTTGTAAATATCTGGACACAATTCTACTCTAGATAAGCCAACTTATTTGTATTTCTTCCAAAGTCCCACAATCCACAGACCACTGTGCTTTGCCCAAGCTATTTCCCTTATAAGAATTCATCACCCTTTTTCTCCCAACCATGTTGACTAACTCCTGCTTAAATTCCTAGCCATATCTAAAGTGTTACTGCCACACAGATTCATTTCCTGACCCCTTCCCCAACACACAAAACTGAGTGTAATTCTCCTCTCTTGTAACTATTTGAGACCTATAGCTGTGGGCATTCTTATCAACCAAACATTAATTCACCCCTTCCTTCTTCTTAACAGAATCTGAAAATTAACCATCTTCACTCATAAATCTAGGTACTCAGAGGAAGCTAACCTACCTCCAGCCTTCCTTCAAGCGTTTGTTAAAATTTCAGGGTATCAGCCAGCTATTCCCAACCACAAATTTCAGTAGTTTAAGACAGTCACAGTTTGTTATTGATCATGATTATGTGGGTTGGCTAGTCTAATCTTCTTGTCTGTGCCAGCTCAGCTGGAGCTGGATGGTCTAGAATGATCTCAGTTGGATGGCCTTCAGCCTCAGCTGGGACCTTAGCTAAAATGCTTTGGAAAGCTGAAAGCTCTATCTCCACTTGGACTCTCATCTTCCAGCAGGCAAAACTAGGCTGTTTCACTTGGTGGTAGAGGGTTCCCTAGCAACAAGAGAGGGCAAACACCAACGCACAAGCATTTTCAAGCATTTGTTTTGTTCATAATTTTTAATGCCTGTTAGCCAAAGCAAATAACATGACTAACCCTATATTTAAGACACAGGAAGAGAGAGTCTACTTCTTGGGCACCAAGGTTGCATTGCAAAAAGGTGAGTGTACAGGAATGAGAAGAGCAGCAACCTACTTTGTCAATAAGAACTACAGTGATCACTCTATTTAAAATTGTGCTTTAACCCCATCCAGACTATCCTGATCCCCCTTGATCTGCTCTACTTTTTCTTGTTTCCATAGTGTATGTCACATTCTAACATACATTGATATTTACTTTTTAGGGCTATTGTTTATTGTTCTTTCTACTTTGAAATATATGTTTCTAAGATAGAAATCTTTGTTTGTTCACTAATTAGTCCACCCAGGAGAGTTCTTGACACTTAACAGGGCTCAATAAATATTATCTGAACGAATGAGTGAAAGGACCATCAACAATCTGAGGCCTATTCATGGTAGTCTCATATTCAGCCAGAGAAAGTATCTCAAAGGGAATGCAGATAGAAAAATCCCCAGCAATGGGGAGAGTCTAGGTTGGAATGATTCCCTGAAGAATCCATTAAGCTATTCTGAGCAATAAATTTCCATCTGAAAACATGTAAACAAACACACAAAACAAGAACAATCATAACCTGAAAATCTGGCACCAATTCATGACAGCATTAGTCAAATTATAACTTCCCTGCCTCTTTAGAGTGAGAAGCATAAATCAATGGAAAAGAAAAGAGGCCAGCCATCTCTCCAACCAACCCCTTAGTCAATGGCTAACCTACAACAGAACTGAGCTAAGGGAAGTAGCTGGAACCCAGATAAAGTGTGAAGTTTCAATTATCACATGCAATGAATGAGAACTGTAAACTGCTGACCAGAAAATTTTGATTGTCCATCAGTGATAGAGAAGTAATGGAACTGCTCCGAAATTTTATCCAGAGGAAGGGAAAATGTTTAAAAGAACAGTGTGGAGAGTGAAATAAGAGTGCTTTATGATTACATCCCATAAGCTGTACTTGTCAAACATAATATTTACATTGCCTTTTCCTTAGTGAGAGATACAGTTGCAAAATGACTAACTTTTTAGTCATTGGAATCCCTTCTACATGGAGGAAAGGGAAGCTTATCAGAGATAGGAAAGAAGAGAGCTAACATCTATTGAATATATGCAAGGGAATAGAAGCAGTCCAAGAATTATTTCATAAAATCTTTCCCAAAAGCTATAAGCTATAATGATAAATATTATTATCATCATTTTATATATGAGGAAATCGAAGCACAGAAATACTAATGCATAGTTCAGACAGTTTGGAAGTGACAGAGCTTGGCTTGAGACTAGGTTCTTGCTGACTCTAAATGCCATACTTTTCTATTATAAGCCACAGCCTTCCACACTGAAGCAGATTCAAATATAAATCCTCTACTCCATTAGTTTATAATCTTGCAGTATCATAAGACCCTGGAGAGCATCCATAAATCACTACCATACAAGGTTCTAAGTGCTTTGGGAGAGGCACTGGGAAGTCAGAAGAGGAAGAAATTACTTCCAGCTGAGTATCAGGGAAAACTTCCCAGAAGAAATGGAATTTTAATTTTGCCTCATAATTATTGACAGAGTGAAAGCTCTTGGTTGGTTTTCCTTCCCTTCTTTCCTATCTTTGAGAATATTGAGTCATATTTACATTTTTTCAAGTGTTTAAATAAGCAACTAAACTAAAAGTAATTTAGACCCTCTCTCTTCTTTTTTCCTTCCTAGATTTATCCTCTTTTCTTTCACCAAATAAAATCTAAGTGAAAAGAATAGAGGGTAGACTCCACTCACCATGTACGTATACAACATAGTCACTCTTAAAGCAGTTTTGTTTCCCACTTACTATTGAAACGATCTAAAAATGAGTATAAGTACCTAAATCATTATAAATTTTATTAATTAACGTTTACATATGTTTTGACAATTATAATTATTATTTCTAGCATTTTCCTCATTCTAAATTTTTAGGTTGTTTATAATGCTAAATTGGCAACATTAATTCCATCCTTTCAAGCTAAAGGAAAGAGCAAACACGTAATAATCACTGTACATATCATAAACTGTGATACTCCAAATCCAATTGTCAAAAAGGGTATAAACATGAAACTTGAAGTGATCGAAAATTATAGAACACTTTGGCCTAAAAATACATATTTAAAAACGTAAATATAATAATCATTTTCATAATTATATACTCTAGCATTATAAATTAATAAAGATAATGGTGCAAATTTATGTCACATTATAAATGGCTGTTTATAACTTGTATAGCTTTTCCTTAACCAAGAATTTCAGAGCCCACTATGGGATAACAGACCAAATCTGTTCTATGTGAATTGATCAAACATAGAATCCAAAATTCTCTTTAACCAACCTAAGTCTCCTCAAGAGACTAATGCATCTGGGTCTTAAATTGAAACCAAACTTAGCAATGAGAATCGGATAAGTCCAGTACTTTAACTTTGCCTAATTTGGACACTGTCACAAAATGTGATTTATGAAACACATAAACAAAGATTTCCCTCTTCAACCAGATTAATAATTAAATAGAAAGAAATGAGGAAAACATTTGTTACTATGTACCAGACACTTTATATTATCATTTTATTAAAATAGTGCATGGGAGAGCTGGACTTTGAACACACATAGTCTAGGGGCGCCTGGGTGGCTTACCCAGTTAAGCTTCTGCCTTTGGCTCAGGTCATGATCCCAGTGCTGGGACCAAACCCCATCCTGGGCCCCTTGCTCAGCGGGGAGCCTGCTTCTCCATCTCCCTCTCCCTCCACCCCACCTCTCTGCTTGTATGCTCACACGCGCACACTCTCTGTCAAACAAATAAATAAAAAAGCCTTAGAAAAAAAATGAACACACAGTCTATTCCCAGAGCCACTCACTTAGCCACTATACTATGGGTCTCGTACTAGGGGAGAGCTAAGCTTTTGTACCAATAAAAAATTATCGATTCCACAGTATTGCAAGACTTTGAAATTGCTATTTTACCATGCGTAACACAGTTTGAAAATGTACAGAAAACAGCAGAGGAGTTTGAACCAAGGGTGCTGTTTTACCCTGGATCCCTTTGAAAACTCCAATACATATTTAAGAGCACTTCACTTGAAAAAGAAAAAAAGAAAAGCACTTCTAATAGTTTAACTTTGAACATACTACCTTAATCATCTAGTAATGAAACCAGTCTTTTCCTCCCTAATTTCCCTTTTCTTGTCCTTTTCTTGCTCTCACAATTAGCAATGTAAGACTAAGAAGCCTGTGATGCCCAATGTTTACAAAAACACATCACCCCACTGTACCAAACGGCTCCAACTTCAGCAAAGGCTGACCTTCAAGTCTTGTCAGTATCCCATTCATGGTTCACGGTGACTTCCTCTCTCCTTCTCTGCCACCGCTTCTAGAGGTTCATCTTTTACGGAGTAGGACATCCACAAAGAGCCCTTGGGTTGCACTCGCCACAATGACAGTTCAATAAAGTCATTGTCCTAGTTGTGTACTGGTTGTAGAGTGGCCAACACTGCTGCCGGAGTGCTTGCTGCTGTCACTTTGTTCTCGATTTAACTTATCCACACCCAGTGTTGGACACCTCTAGGAGACCCCAAAATGCATTGCTATCATTGTCCCCAAATGGACTTCTGTAGTAATTTCTCTTTGATGCAGACTCAAAAATACATTTACTGGGCCATAGTTTATATGCTATATAACTTGGCTAATAACTACCAGAATAACTACCCAGAATAGCTGCATCCTGCCAGAAATGCATGAAAATTCTTACTGGCTATTATTATTCTTAGAGTGGTTGTCCCTAACTTAAGATCTATACTTAGGGATTCTTCCCTTTATTTTTCCTTTATTAATTTCCTCAATATAGGAATATTTGTATCTTGCAGCTTTCACACCATTTTCGTCTTCTCTCCCTGTCTCCCACCTCCAACACAACGTTGACGTTATTTAGAATTTATTTATCTCAATCTGAACTTTTAAAAATAATCATAACATCCTCTGGTTTTTCAGCTACCATTCTTCGTGTACCTCTTATAGTGCCCTTGTGCTTTTAGATGTCATCTTATTTCAGTACCCCCTCCAAGCGCTTTTCAAAGTGGGACTCCATATGGTAATTATTCTCAGGTCTGATTGGAGATAAAGCCCTTGGTTCTACCATGTAATTATGGTGTTAAGAAGGCTGATATAAATCTAAATATTTTTCCTTGGTAGCTTCCATTCTCCTGGGAAGCATTTTCGATTTGCCTTTGATTGAATACATCTAGGTGATAATAATAGCTAATACTAAAATAGTGATTATGAACAAGGCACTATTCTAAAGGCTTTACATATATTAACTCATTTACTCGTCACTGTATTTTTTTAAGATAGTAAGATAGACATTTTACTGTCCTAATCTTATTGATGGATAAACTAAGGTACAGAATGTTTACTTTATGCAGTATTTCAAATAAGAGGTCAATGTCTTTTTTTAAACTCTGGGATATTAATATTCTTTATTTCTTCAAATATATCTTTCCTTTGTCCCCCATGATGACCATCACCACCTTTCTTCTGAGATTATTATTAGCTGGATATTAGCGCTTTAATTTTTATTTACTTATTTCTATTCTCCAAATCTCTAGTTTATTGTTACTCTTTCTTTCTTTCTTTTCTTTCTTTCTTTCTTTCTTTCTTTCTGTTAACCTTCTCAGAGTGTTCAATCTGATCTTCCAGCAAATGAATTTTCTTCAGCTGAACCCTTTGGATTATTTACCCTATTTCTTCTGTTTTTTATTTCAACTATTATAATTTTCATGTTTACTCTTTCCACTTGGTTCTTTTTTATGACTTCTTCCACATTTAATTAACACCTTCCTTATCACTGAGTATCAGTTAAACTTATTTTAAATTCTTAGTCCATCTGTTCCAAGAATTCTGTTTCATATGATATTAGTTTATCTCCTTTCTTTTATGGGTTGTTTTTGCCAATATCTACATTTTTCCTTTCTGAGCTCATGACACTGTCTGATAATATGAATTAGGGAATGACCTAAGTTTTATTCCTTCTGATGAATCTAAACAAAAGGGAAAAAGTAAGAATAAGTGGGGGCCTCATAATACCAAAGAACCTCTCTCAGTCACTTCTGTCTGCTGCCACTCGACTAGACAAATCTTTTGAGTCATTTTTCAAGATGGCAAAGTCTCCCAAAAATAAAACCCACTAGCCCTACCATTTACAAGGAACTAGGGAAGGGATGTAAGATCCTGGCAGCTGACATCTGTTCCATTAGCTCTGAGCAACAGAACTTTTGCAGACCCTAATATTATGCCCTTGGCACTTCTAGGTCCAGGCTGTTGCTATGCATTTCCGTGTGGATGATGAGGCAAAAACAGGCCCAAGTAACATATAAAAGAACAAGACTCACGAGAACTGAAAACCTCTTTCCTAAACTTTCTTCCCACAGCTCAAGGGTTTCTCATAGCTTTCGCATCATTTCCAGATCCAGGCTCATCTCTGCTTCTATAGTTTCTCTGGGAGTTTGGGGGAGGGGACAGCAGACTGTGTTAATTCACTCTCTTCAGGAACCAGATGCCACATTTCTGATTTTTCTGCCTCTTTTATTTGGGAATGGGAGAGAGAAAGAAAAATTCAGTCAATCTCACCTAGATTTAGACAAATGGCTGATCAGGCTTATTTCCAAACACCAAAGCACTGGCTCTTCCTTTTTGTGTTTCAGCCGAGCAGCTTCCCTACAATCTGATCATCCAGAGTCACCTTTCCAGCTACCGCAGGGTATGCTTCAATAACCTGCAAACCCCTCCTTCTCTGGTCATGGAAACTTCGGGAGCCTAGACATTAATATATACATAAAGTGCTTGAGTTCAAATATATATATAAAGTCCAGGAACTTAGATCCAGAAATTCCCATTTTTCAAGTTCTTTGGGGCCTTACTTTGGACCTGACATTTTCAACTGGTTCTTCAACTTCAAGCATCCATAGATTATTCAATACACTACACAGTTCCCTGATATCTTAAAAATTAAACAAATAAACAAAAAATGTCACACAATCTTCCAAACGCTTTAGATTGCTTCTGAGAAGCACAAAAGGAAATTCTCACGTTTTAAATTTGTTTTGGGAAACTGCAAAAGTCTCACCACAACCTTGGCCATTACACGTTGAAGTTCAGGATAATCTAAATTCAGAATTTCTTCCTTCAAAACACTCTTACTGTTAATGAATTACACAGGTATTGTACCTTCTGTGCCTTTCCGTTCAAAAGGAGAAAAGCTGTTCTTTTCATTTGGAGCAGAGTCTGTGATTACGGACCAACTAATTAACTTGTCTGATATGGAAGGGATGATGTAATTCTCACTTCTTGCTTTTCTCTTCCATATGGACAGGGTTGCCACTCATAAACACTGCGACTGCTGTTGGGCAAAACTTGTTCTAAGAACTTGCTTTAAGCTCATTTCTACACCTACCATTAAGCTCCCTTAGCAACAGAGAAAATTTTTAAAAGCCAGCCAAACTAAGTTACCAAGTTAAATTTCCACATATTCTTATTTATGAAAAGCAGGATTTTCCTTTAGCACTTTTCTGAACTTCCTTCCAGCCTGAAATATTTTAATAGACTATCACTGTTACTTCATAAAGCAAACCATGGGATGGGAAAGAGATACTGTAGCTGGTCATGACAAAACCACAGGAGAAAATAAGCCTTCAAAAAATTCCAGCTTCCGCAGGGGCATTATAGGGATGGGGGTTCTTACTCTGCCATTTTAGTTAGAAGCTTATTTCTCTCTTGCAAAAGAGCAATTCCTGTCATTTTACTGATTAGATATCACTCTTCATCAAAGTACAGAATCAAATTAAAACTAAAGCTACTTAGCTACTTGGTTAAAAAAATAAAAACAAAAACCATAGCAAAAGACATTTAGACATTTTGCAAAGAAAAAGAAAAAGCCAGCAGCACACTTCTCATTGATCCAAAAGAAATTTGTCCAGGCCAGATATGGACAGACACGTATACTTCATCTAAAAAAAATATATTGGCAATTACATTAATATTGACAAAAATAACAAATTGCCTTCCAAAGAGGAAAGCATAGACTACAAAAAGACATCTGTGATATATAGCTCAAGAACTCAAAATTTAGATCCAGGACATAAGGGATGTTGGCTGATTTATAAAATGCCTTACTGCCTTGGGTTCGAGTGCCAGTAAGTATTTTAGATCATCAATACCATCATCCTTAATATATGCTTCTTAGAACATTTAAATAGCTGATGCAGTATTTCACTTATGACCATCCTGAGTAGGGTTTCTTTATGCAGTCTATAGACCCGGAGAAGGGAAGAAGACTGGTCAAGTGATTAAATGCACCCTGGAAATTGGCAGTATTTCTGACACTGCCTCCACCTGTTGAGTGACCTTGAGGACCTGCCATGAAATCGCAGGGCACAGAATAGACCTTAAAGATGTCTAATCCAGCCCCTCCAGGGGCATGTACTCTCCTCTGGAAATAGTTCTAAGGCTCCACTCGTACCTTCTATATCGCACTTGGCAGATAATCATAACCCACATTATTAAGTCTGATGATAATGTCAAGCACGGTTCCAAATGCTCTACGTGAATCAGCACATCCAATGCTCAACATAGGCCAATGCGGAAGGTACCATTTCTGTTCTCATTTTCCAAGATGAGGAAGTTGATTTCTAAATGTTTTAAGTTACTTTTCCAAATTTACACTGAAACTTCAAAGCCTGCACTTTAACATAAGAACTCTACACTGGTGTCATTTTCAATTCTATTTCTAACAATTGAGTTCCTGAGGGCAAAAGACATTGTCATTTACACTTGAAATACTCTCCAGAACTTAACACAGTTTTGGGTAGGCATACAAAAATACTCGTTAATGAATTCATTTTATGAAAGGTGAATGCACTAGATATTCTCTGCCTCACCAGATCTTTCTACCATTTTCCACTCTGCTCTGGAGGCTGACTTCCATAGGTACCTTTGCCCTCTGGCTTCTGCTTGGGTCTGGCCAGTGGAGAGGGCAGCGAGAGATTGAAGGGTGGGAGGAAAGAGAGATCAGAGTTATTTTCCCCCGCTCCATCACTTTGTCACAGGAGATTGTCAGTGACTGTGTGGCTCCATAGAAAGCCACGATGTCTGCTGGGCAGAGTGGCCACAGCTAGAGTCACAGCTCTTTGTGGGCCCCAGTAGCTACTCCCTCCCCTGGCCCTTCACATAATGCAGCCCCTGTTAGCCCAAAGATGAATCTTCTTCCCGTTTTGATTTCCTTTAACCTTTCCCACAACTTTATTATGAGGACCTTTGTTAAACTCCTTTTAATTACTCTGTTTGTGCATGCCATCTGTTTTCTGCCAGGCACCTGACTGATAAATAAAAATAAAGCTTAGAAAAATTAAGCAATTTGCCAATGAGTGCCATTTATATCTCCCTTAGCAGGTTAGTAACGTTATAAGCACTTCCTATATGATGGGAACTATTCTAAATGCTAACAGCCACTTGGCAATAGAGTTTAGGATGCTCTTTAAGAAATATATCCCATTCTATGTTCATATATTGCCTGTTTTCATTATAATTGGTGTGAACTTTGGCAAGTCATTTAATTGTCTGTACCTCACCTGCTCATCTGCAGAAGAGGGATAATGACACCTACTTCATAGATTTGTTACCAAGTACCTGGCACATGGTAAGTACTCAATCAATTCCTATTAGAATCTGGTGCTCTGAACTTAGAGTCATTGCCATTTTTCAAAGAATTTGAGCCTTTTGGAAACAAAAGAACAAACAAAACAGTATCATTCAATCTACTCTCAATTTCGTTCAGACTTTCCATGTTAGACTGACTTGTCTACTGTGCACATTGCTTAAACATTTTAAGGAATGCTAAGGCATTTTAATATAGACCCCAAAATATGTAAATATAACTGTTCATAGGACACATGTAACATAGTCTGAAGTCCAATATAGAAACTAAACTAAACTAACATTTAATATGCTAAACTGGTAACTTATATTAAGTGCTGTGGATAAAGAGAAATGAACCATATTGACTATATTGGCCAAAAATTATTGAATATTGGCAATTAAGTGATCTTTGAAAATTATTAGGCCACCCTCTCTTATACTGGTGATAAGAAAACTGAGGTTCAAAAAGACAAAACCAGATATGAAGTGTTGCACCCAGGCCAGTGACTAATCAGGTCTCAAAATCAGACCTCTTAACTCCTAAACAAATAGTGGTTTTTTTTTTTTTTAAGATTTTATTTATTTATTCGACAGAGATAGAGACAGCCAGTGAGAGAGGGAACACAAGCAGGGGGAGTGGGAGAGGAAGAAGCAGGCTCATAGCAGAGGAGCCTGATGTGGGGCTTGATCCCAGAACACCGGGATCACGCCCTGAGCCGAAGGCAGACGTTTAACTGCTGTGCCACCCAGGCGCACCACAAATAGTGGTTCTTACCCTAAAAATGTTGATCTCTTCAAGTTCTCCATATAAATATTGGTATGAATGCTTTAAGTCCATTTCTTTTCATTACTTCTATCTATCTATTCAAAGACTCATATTTTCACCCAGGGAAACAGTTTCATTGAATAATACTTGGTGTTATAGTGAATAGGATTCCTGAGAAAATCTAAAATATAAGACAAGTGGGGTGCCTGGCTGGTTCAGTTGGTTAAATGGTCAAGTGTCTGACTCTTGATCTCAACTCAGGTCTTGATCTTAGGGATCATGAGTTCAAGCCCCACATTGGGCTCTATGCTAGGCATGGAACTTACTTAAAAAATAAAATTTAAAATATACAAAATGAAATAAAATATAGGACAAGTACCCATGGCACAAAGAAATACAGAGAACTTGCATTTAAAAAAAATTTTAAGTAGGAATTCCTGTTCTTTGGGATTTCATAGGCCAGTATTTTTTTTTTTTTATTTGAGTTATTCACCTATTAGAATGGCCTAGCTCTGGAACACTGACAACACCAAATGTTGCTGAGGATGTGGAGCAACAGGAACTCTCATTCATTGCTGGTGCGAATGTAAAATGGTATAGCTCTTTTATAAGAGAATGTAGTAATTTCTTACAAAACTAAGCAAATGCTTACTATACAATCCACCAGTAGTGCTCCTTGGTATTTACCCAAGAGAATTAAAATATGTGTTCACACAAAAACCTCACATGGATGTTTATAGCAGCTTTATTCATGATTGCCAAAACTTGGAAGCAAGCAAGATGTTCCTCAGTAGGTAAATGGAGAAATGAACTGTGGTACATCTAGACAATGGAATATTATTTAAAACTTAAAAAAAAAAAAAGCTAGTGAGCCATGAAAAGACATGGGGGAAACTTAAATGCCTCTTACTAAAGTGAAAGAAGCCAATCTGAAAAGGCTACTTAATGTATAATTCTAACTATATGACGTTCTGGAAAAGGCAATATCATGGAGACAATAAAATGATCAGCAGTTGCTGGGTAATGGGAGTGGGGTGGGAGGGAGGGAAGGATGAACAAGTAGAGAATAGAGGATTTTTAAGGCAGTAAAAATACTCTGTACGATTCCATAATGATAGATACATGTTATTATACATTTGTCCAAGCCCGTAGAATGCCCAACACTAACGTGAAACATAATGTAAATTATGGACTTCGGGTGATTAGGCTGTGTCAGTGCAGGTTCGTCATTTAATGTACCACCTGCTGGGGGATGTAGATAAGGGGGGGCTATGTATGTGTAGGTTCAGGAGGGATGTTAGAAATCTCTGTACCTTACCATCAATTTTGCTGTGAACCTAAAACTGCCCTAAAAAAAAAAATAAAATCTTAATAAAAATGTAATAAAAGATCAAGCCACTAACAAATTGTTGCTATATCAAATAGGAGCACAATAATATCAGAGTAAGACAATTTTTCCCTGCTTCACATCACAGGATAGAACAATTTCTAGGACCAGCTATTGGAAATTACGACAATATAACACTGATATAAAACACTAAGTGCATAATTTATATCTCACCATGAACCAAGAATCTTAGGATGACTTTGATTAACTGAGCGCACTCCTCACACTTACGTGCAAGTATTTGCAGGATATGTTGTCATTCAGATCTCTAGTTTCCTATCCCGTCCTGGAATGAAACAGAAAGCCCCTTCACTTTTTCTCTAGAGACAAAACCACACAAAATTCCAGAGATTTCATCCCCAAGACAATCTTTTCCAGTTGAACAGCTATTTTTCTGCCATGACCAACCAGTCTCTTAGGAGTTTGTAAAAAATACCTTTAATTATTGCCTTCCAATGATCTGGCCATATGAGATCATCCCGCTTTACTTACTTAGTTTTAACCAAAGGGCGATTCCCTGTCAACAAACTGTTAATTCTGCAGTTCGCAGGGGAATCAAAAGGACCAATGTTGCCATGAATTGTTTTTTTTTTTTTTCCCCCAATTTATGTTCTTGTTGTGGCCAGGGGTTTCATTCCTATCACAACTGGCACAAAGGCTTTTTTGTTCTCTCAAATCTTCACCTTTCCAGAGCATATTCTTGTAGATATTTATCATCAAAAGTTCTATAATCAAGAATTATAGCAAGAGAGGGTAAATGAGAAAAAATCTTGGGTAGAGGTGCCATGGGATGCTACTCTCCTATCCTATGAGTCAATGATACTTTAGAGAGCAAGAAGGACCAAAACATCACATTATCTTAATACCAGATCTACCTAATCTACCACTTTGACTTCATTTCCTACCACTTATACTAATTCATCCACTTCTCCGTTATCTGGTCCCCTTGACTCTCCTGTACAGTAGCAAGTATGCCTCTGCCTGACAGTTTTGTACCTGCCCTTTCTCCTGCTTAGAACACACTTTCCCCCATGAAGCAATGATATTTACACCCTTACTTTATTTGGACTTTGAATGTCATCTTAGATGTCACTATCTAAAAATAACACCTGCCTATCATGCTCTAGATAAGATTGTATTATCTGCCATTATATTATATTATATTATATTATATTATATTATATTATATTATATTGTATTATATTATATATTATTTGTTGCTCGATCTCATTTTTACTACATTGCAAGATCTGGGAGGGCACAGACTTTGTTGATTTTGTTTTTCACTATACTTTCTGTTTCTGGAGTAGTACCTGGTAGTTCATACTCTGTATTTGCTGGCTGACAGGGTGAATAAATTATTATTACCAATCTTTCAGTTTAAGTATTCATTTGCATTGTTCAGATTGGATTGCTTCCACCTTTGCCCATCCCCTCAATAGTTTTGGGAAAGAAACTACCAATTACAGCCATATATAAGGAATAACTCCAAGATATATAACAAGTCAATGAACTAAAAGTCTCTTAATCTCCCAGATCTCAACAGAGCATTTCAGTGCTTCCTCAGATCCCTAAGGTGAGTCTTCATGTTGGTTAAGCTCTTAGGTGGAAGAGATATATGAAAGCGCAGAGGAAGATATTAATATGTGACTCTGTCCTCTTTCAGCAATCTTTGTGTTCTGCCTTATGGCCAAAGACAGTGGGGTTCTGGCAATCTATTTTCTTATGGACTTCAGTAATTCAGTGTTACCCCCTGAAAGTCATATGATATTGTGACCTAAGGAGCAGCAACTTCAAAAATCAGACAAACCTGGGTTCCCCTTCCCAATTCTGTTACTGTGTGATTTTGAGTCTGTTATTCGCCCTTTTCAAGTTTCAGCTTCTCAAAGATAATATTGGAATTTGTCAAAGGGTTAGTAAGAAGCTTAAAGAGAATATGTATAGAGTGAGAGACACTGAGTAGGCACTTAAGACACATTTGATTTTGTTACAGGCCAAAAACCACTTATTGCGCATGGTCCAGATCCGTGGTATTTAAACTGTAGACCACAGATCCCTTGAGTTCTATGGAGGAATCTAATTATTTGGATGGGGGTGGGTGGTGGTATTGGGTAATGAGGGGATGTGAGTGAAGATGGCTGCTGAGGGAGAGAGCCGTTGCATGAGACCTTCAGTCAGAGCAATCCCAATGTTGTGTTTGGGTTTTCTTTTTTTTTTTTTTTTTAATTTCTGATTTTTTTAAAAAGTGGTCTCTAATCCCAATGTGGGGCTTGAACTCATGACTTTGAGATCAAGAGTTGCATGTTCTACTGACTGAGCCAGACAGGCACGACTGTATTTTGAAATTCTGAATGTGATTCTCTTTCTCTTCACAAAGAAAACACGTTTGGATTTTGTATCTGATTATATAAAAATACATGATCATTTAAAAACTCTTTAATCATGTATAAAAGCATACCTATAGTTAATTCATTGAGAGAGATTCAGTAGAGTGCAAACAGGAAGTAGTGCTACTCTTTCTAGCTACATCTTTAAATCTCTCCTCTTGACTTGTTTTCCCCATATCTAAATGAGATTTCAGGCAGATTCTATAACTCTCCTAGTCATTTTCAAAAACTAACAAGTGACCTCAATATTCAGAGAATTAAAAAGTCTATAGTGCTGCCTATGAACAAAATTTCAGCATCTTATCCAATTTAAAACTTCAGCCTTTCCTGCCAGAGATTGCTTCAACAAGATTCTCATTTTCACATATTTTATGAGTCCTTTTGTCCCTTATATTCTGGAACACATGCCCAGCTTTCTGATGGTTTCCTGAAACACAAACACTTACTTGAGGAGTTGGGAGAAAACGTATCCTCCAACTTGAGAGGAGGGACAAGACCTCAGTAATCTGATAAAAAAAAAAAAAATCCCTTTCTCCAATAGTCAAATCTTCTTTTATACAGCTTAGAAGTGGGTGACCAGCTAAAGTTGGCAAGGACTCTAGGGCTGGTCCTGCACTTTTATTTATTGGTATGCAGCTTATCCTTTTCTCAGCTTTAGGTCCTCAGCTATAACTATGAGATATCAATCTCCTGAAATTTCACCACTCAGAAATAACCCCAGCAAAACGCTGGGAACATTTCCGAAATCAAGATCATAGCAAACATACAATTTTTATCATTGATACTTTCACTTTTCTTTTCTACCTCTGCCTTTCTTCTCTCTTCCTTGCTTGCCTGAATAACCAGTATTGACGACCTGGTGTATGTTCTTCAGCAATTTATAATACATAATAATAAGGGTTTCTTGTTATCTGTTTTACTAAAAGTGATAACCTTATGTTTATCATTCATATGGTTATTGGTCTTGTGCTTTTATCATTTAATATTACATCTTAAAAATCTCTCCCAAATCAACTGTGCCAGAAAAAATTTTATGTTTTCCTTACCTACATTATTCTATGTTATGAATTTACATTATTTATTCACTCATTCTCCTTTTGTTGGGCATCCACTTTGTTTTCAGTTTTCATATATCCCAGTGGCTTATTTTTCCATGGAATAGATTCCCAGCTGAGGCAATTCTGAGTTGAAAAGTATGTGTATTTTCAATTTTAATATCTGTTGCCGGATTTATTTATAAGGCTATAATAAATAACATTTCTACTTGTAAAGTATGAGCCTACCTTTTATCCTATGATTTACAAAGGGTGTTATCTCTTCTTATAATTTGGTTCAAACTTATAAGCACAAAGAATATGTCATTTTTTAAAACAAGCAGTGAGGACTACCAGTGAGGCCGAGCCTCTGTCAATATGTTCATTGGTTCTCTGGATTTACTCTTTCATAAACTATTATTTATTCATGATGCACTTTGTTCATCTATTTTTTCTCGTCATTTTCTTATCAATTTGTAAGAGCTCATTTTATTCTAACGTTGTTTTATATATATTACGAATTTTCCCCTCATTTATTATAAACTTTATTTATGATAGATTTTGCCATAAAAATGTGTCTATAGGATTTTTTGTTTTTGCTTTGCCCAGCAGAGATTTTTGTCTATATTATATAAGCCTTCTAAATTCCTAGATTATATATAGATTTATATAATCTTTAAATGTTTAAATTTAAATATATACTTCATCTATCCCTTATTTTTTTGTCAAAGTAAAATTCGGATTTATTTTCCTTCTGGAAGATTTCCAATTGTGCTTGAATTATTGATTAAGTAAAACTATTATTCCCAAATGAAAAAAAATTACCTTTATGATATCTTATATTTCTGGATTCTCTATTCTAATTCATCACTTATTTTCTTTTCTATTCTAATGACATCATATTGTTTTTATCACTATGTTTTTAGAGTATATTTTCATCACTTATAAAGCATGCTTCTCCTCACTATTTTTCTTTTTCGTAATCTCTTCGCTGTTTTCAGATAATATATTCTTTCATATCTAAATCTTTTAAATGTTATCCAGTTTGAAAACATTATGTTACTTGAAAAAAAGTTTCCACCAAAAATATTTGAAAAGCCACTCCAGATGAATGAAGGAGTGGTAATTTTATAAAAATAAGCCAATGGTTTCTGCCCTGGGTCTGATGACCTGTCAGCAGCAAACTTGAGAAGTCCTGGTGCATTCCTTCATTTTAATTCAAGGAAAACTTAAATCCTTGGTTTCATTAGCACAGTAACTGCTCATTCTGATGCTCACTTTATCTGCTAGAATTGCCTTCAGAAATTTAAGATGTTTTGGAACCATTAATTGCAAATGAGCATGCAGACTGAGAAAGTATCTGGAGAACCTAATTTTTATTTACTTCTAGTCCCAAGACTTTCATTAAGTGTGTGTGCATGTGGTAGATGAAGGGTGACATGAGGAGTCAGTGGATCAGAAGGGAAACCAAAGATTGAAGCAGAGGAAAGAAGAGTAGTACTTGGTATGAAAATTCCTTTCATGGGGCAACTGGGTGGCTCAGTCGTTAAGCGTCTGCCTTCGGCTCAGGTCATGATCCCCGGGTTCTGGGATCGAGTCCCGTGTCAGGTTCCCTGCTCAGCGGAAAGCCTGCTTCTCCCTCTCCCACTCCCCCTGCTTGTGTTTCCTTTTGCGCTGCCTCTCTGTCATGTAATTAAAAATTCCTTTCATTTTCCTGCCCTATTTGCATGCATTAAATAATTCCATAAACTTTATCTCAGTAAACACAATTGACATTCGACATTTACCTTTGACCCTAGTCCCACTTGCTCCTAAACATGTCCCTAAGCACTAGGGAAGTCATCTATGAAGGGAAGCACTAGATGCTGCTCCTTGACATTTTGCTGTTTTAGGAGTCCAATTCCTTGGAAACATCAAGACAAATAAAGTCGTTCAGCTTTTAATCACGGATGATATAAATCATCATGTCAGTTAACTCTAGGGTCCATAAATCTCTAAAAATGTGGATTTATGACATAGGGAGGCAATTTACCAGTATTGGCTTTTTCAATTTGATTAGAATGATGGGCTATGATGGAACAGATTTTTGCAATTCTGCTTGCAACCGTACCAAAAACGGAGGCTCTCAAGCTCACAGTCAGTTGGTGTATTAAGTATCAGCTTCACGTTTTCCCTGTTCAGACTAATTGCTTCTTTAATCCGTGATTGCTGACACACATGTGCAGTTGTGCAAGTTAATAAGAAGGAAGACGATTCTGATACTTTTCAGTTTCATTATATTCTGTTTTTAATTGTCTTCACTGCTAAGGCACCATTATTTTATTTGATGGTTTAATAAGCAGGAAATCCAACAATAAAATTTAAGTGTTTAAGAGAGCTATGGATAAACATTCAAAGTGCAATATACCCAAACAGACCCAAGGCCAAATGGATTCATTTAAAATATGGATAATGTTGTGAAGGGTGGTAGAGATTTACCCCCACTGGAGATTGCTCTGGTTTGTCTTGCTTGGCTTTTCAGACCACCTATCAGTAAACTTTCAAAATCTGTTCTCTCAAGTTTCCATCCACTTACCCTAATCTCATAGCAAGCACGCACGCACGCTGAGTCAAGTGCCCTGCAGCTGACTGATATGCTGATGCATTTTTAGAATGGAACAGAGTGAAGCTGAACCAATGCAGTGGCTAAAATAAGAAACCAATTTAACTCCATTGTAAAGACAGTCACCCAAATCATCTCCCCCAAATAATTCAAAATGTTGGCCTGCAATACTGAAAACACATATTTGTTCTTTTTTAGGCATGCATTTTTTTTTTTAATGTACATCTCAGTCTTTCCCTCCTACTCACTGAGGATCTCATCATCCTCTTGTTCTGGAGGTTTCTGAGCTGTTATTATATCCACACTTTCACATGATGCCTCTGTTAAGTTTGGTTCAGCATTTCCATTATAAAACCCATAAGCTTCCAGAACAGACTTATTATAACTGTCTACGTGGGAAAAAAATTGCTCCCAGCTGAAACTTAGTATATATTACATTCACTCTCAGTCCAGAAGGCACTTGTCTTCTTTAACATATTATAAAATAAAATTTCATACCATTGCTTTTACTTTCTTTAGTTGCTTCTGTCGGTAAGATAACATGAAAGAATAAAGCAGGAAGCAAAGAACCATGCATCTCACATTTTGCCTCTTTTCTCCAAGACACTGTTCCTTTCCCATTTCTGGCCTAACATTAAAGTGTCACGTCTCAGCAGAGTGTCCCTGAAGGTCCCTTTCACCAGACCAGTTCTGGCTACTGCTAGATTGTTGGATTCCAGGGATCTGGTTAATCACAGAGGGTTAAACGCAGGAGGGTTTTTATTCACCCACATTCAGGAGCAATCATGAATTAAAATAGATAAAATATAAAACACTAGAAACATTCTAAAAATGACTTCATCATAGAACATTAAAAGATACTATGCCAATTCAAGCAACCTCATTTTGGGATTAAGTATAGTTTACAGGATGTTTATTCACATTATTTTGCTGTCTGATTTTGGGAAAAAAAGGAAAAGGAGAAGGGAAGGACAAGTAAGCTTCGAAAATGAGAATTTAACTACCGGATATGGTTACAATTTTCTTCCTTTAATAATTTTCTTCCTTTATAATAGCAGTTAGTTAAACAGTATTTTTAACATGCCTTGAACCTGAGAAAATTTTTCCACTGGTTAAGTAAACATTTGAATTCCTAGTATGTCTTCATAATTAATAATACACCAGTGTAATCAATGCTAAGTAAACTCCCGCTCCTGTGACTGACTGGGCGTGAGGAGGAAATACATCACCTCTGGTAGACACCTGTACGAGAGAAGGTGCGAAGGAAGACCTGCTCAGACAAAAGGTTAATGGGAAGCCAGGGGGCAGTTGGAAAAACTGTAAACTGGTAATCCCTGATCTAGACCTAAATTGCTACATTTGGCATCCATCTTTTTCTGGCTCCACTCTGACTTCCATTCCTGTTTCTACGGCTCCCCACTGAACAGATGATTTGTAGAGGGCTAGTACAAGTGCGTCATGGTCCAGGAACCACTTGTAATTCTGCATCTGCCTAAAGCCACTTTCATCCTGAGGCAAAGATGCTGTGTCCGTTGATACTCCCTTCTCTGTTCGTAACACTTTGGCTGAGGGAAGGAGTTCTGTATCGGTAACCAAGCCTAACCCAGAAGCCAGTGCACAAGAGAAGGCAGTATTAGCATTCTGCTGTGACAGGCAAGTTGATCCAAAGACAAGTTTCAACACAAAAGCCAGCGTCTTCAGCATCCTACAGTAAAATAAAATGGAGAGAGCTGATGCTTCGTTGTAGATACAAAAGAAGCTACATAAACATCTATTTCTTCATGCAGACTATCAGATGATATAGAAATCTATCTAGAAACTTATTTGAGAACCCATTTCAGACCCAGCAGTGTGCCAGTTGAGGAGCAGAAGATAACGTGTGTGCCCTGCAGCCATTAATACTCCCATGTAAAAGCCAGCAAAAATGCCTTGAGTCTCGAGTTAGATAATGCTTCAGAGCCAATTAAATGCCATAGGTTTGCTAGTAAACACTAATAAATAGCTGCTGAAATAAAAAGATATTTCCATTTTTCAGGAAAATTGCTAATCCCTGGAATAACAGATCAGGTTGACACTTTCTATATAACATGGTATATAATTTGCTTTCATAGAAAGCAAATGAACTTTGAAGCCAGAAAGACCTATCTCTGGTAATGTACTAGTTATGTCAACTTGGCAAGCAACTTTGATCTTTTCGAGTTTAAGCTTCCTCATCTACATAAGTGGGAAGGAGTTTCTTCTGCAATAGATGTTGTACAGATAACTAAATGGGTTAACATACCCCAAACACCCAGGATGAGAGTTGGCACTCCCTCTGCTTGCTTCTGAAAACAGAACATGAAGTCTCTCCACTCAGCTTACATGCGCACTGTGGTGGTAAGAATGACAAGCAAAGTGGAGATTACCGTCTTTATTTCTGTTTGCTGAGAGGAAGGGAAAGCGCAGTCTTGAATGTAACTTCTAAGGCACCAAAGTCTTGTGTTTGAGTCTTTTGTTGACAACGAAAACTGACCAAAGGTGAGTCCCTAATATCTGAAGAGAAGACTACACTATACTTTTTATTTTTTTAAAGATTTTGTTTGTTTATTTGACACAGAGAGAGAGACAGCCAGTGAGAGATGGAACACAAGCAGGGGGAGTGGGAGAGGAAGAAGCAGGCTCCCAGCAGAGTAGGGAGCCCTATGCGGGGCTCGATCCCAGGACCCTGGAATCATGCCCTGAGCTGAAGGCAGATGCTTAACGACTGAGCCACCCAGGCGCCCCTACACTATGCTTTTAAAAGTCAGAATTCATTAGAAGCCACACACTCCGGGAAATTTACACTTCACTCTTTAATTCATTTTTATCTTGCTCAATCCTGATTTTTAAAAAATTCTCTGTGACCTTAACTTAAAACTAGAGGACTTTACAATGTTAAGTTTCCTAAGGCATAAATCACGGTCCTTCTTTCCTTCTTACAACTGCAGAGTGACGTCAGGCTCAAACTCTAAGTTACCTTCAGATTTCCACCCAGAACCAAGCAGAAATAGTGGTGTGTACAAGCTGGCCAACTGCACCTGTGAAATGATCAACCTGCACTCCAATTTACTCTCATTCCCTTCTCCACAAGCTTTACCAATCATTTGGCCCTTAACGGGTCTCTTTTGCTGTTTATCACTCTCTATCCCCATCAATTTTCATTGCTCTCTACAGCTTCTTTATCACTTTTTGTTGTCAAGAACATAACTACTTTTGGATCAGATGTTTGCCATAAATTTCTGAAATAGACATCTAGCTCATAAAGAATAGAAATGAATAGGCTAGTTTTAAATGTCACCGGTAGATAGTTCATCTCAGTAGGCGTGATTGTTAATACTTTCACATCTCGAGTTCAAAATTGAAATTTTTCTAGTGCCCTAGGCATAATTATTTTCCTCCAAATGACTTGGAAGCCAATATTACAGCATCCACCTACACATTCTATTTGACCAAAACACTGACATAAAGCAGAATCACAAAAATATATTTACGTATGCTCCTTAGTGTTGGCAGCCTTGATTTCTTAGGAAATAGCATCTTATTCAGTTGGAATAAAATTTGATAGCATTGGCAATTACTGACTTCTGCTTTAGATTAATGTCCACATTTGCAAAAAAAAATTTGGAGTTTTGTGATTCCAAATGTTGAAAAAAAATGGCAATGACACTGAAACTTTATATACCACATTTCAGCTGACAGCACAATTTAGGGTTGAGTTACACACCCTTAAAATGAAAGCTTCCAATAGAAATGCTGACAGGCCCTTTACTTATAGGGAAGTATTTGCCTCTAGAATAATAGCAATATATTATATTTAAATGGATCCTTTTATAAAGCACTTTAAAAACTGTCAACCTGTATCTCCCCTTCCTATACACATGTATCTCTCATGAAAGTCAATAGCAAAGCTACATATCTATTATTTATTTAGTTATTATGTATTTATTACATTTATGAGATTCACCCATCATTTATTAGCCTCTGGGCACCTTTGCAAGTTTCAGAGCTAAAAAAATAAGGCAGTCTGTGTCATTATGATTTGCAAGTTATTGTAGACATCATGAAAACAAGACATATTGCTTCTAGCCTTATTATCTTAGAAGTTCAACACACCTTCAAAAACATACATTCATCAGAAGAGAAACACTTAGACTGATGTAGCTCAGAATTATTTCATATGTTAGAAAAAGAAAGCAGAAGTAATACCAAGTCAAAGATATTTTATATTTTTTGTCTTTTTATATTAATGTGTTCTGAAGTGTTGTTACATAGTAGAAATTGATATAAATGGGATGTTACAGAGAAGTCTGCACTACTAATTTATTCAATTTTCTATACCATTTTCTCAAAAAAATTTACATTGCATGACTATTATGCACTTGGCGTTGTGCATACGTATAAAACTTCAATCTTAAATTGAGGATGGAGCTAAAGTCTCTAGTAGGGCTAATAGCCAGAAAGAGAGCTCCAGCTCAAAGACATTTTGATAATACAATTAAATTTAGAGTTTATCGAAGAATGTTTTCTCCATATCAAATATTTTGATCCTAATATGTATATCAATAGATCATATGGTTTAAAAAGAAAAAAAAAATGCCCCCTCCAGATACTCCCTTTCACCCCTGTTCACTCAATGTCTCTATGCCCATCCAGGAGAGATTCCAGATCTGATTTCCACTTCGGTCTCTTCCTACTTCTTTCATTGAGAAAGTACTAGGGTCAGGATGTAGAGAGATTGAAATGGCAGGATCCAAAAACCTTATAATTCCACCTCCGACCTTTATACCAATGTAGTAAGTGAGCTTGGGTTAGTTAGTGAATCACATTCTAATGTCTTTGGCAGAGAAGTAACCTCCTTCAGCTGATAATAAGTATGTTTAAATCTGAGATGTTGGAATAAAAAATGTTCTATAAATACAAAGTACATGCACAGTATAAAAATCCTTTCTATGTGTTCTTCTGTCTTTACTGGTAGAACCCATTTATCAGGACCCGTAACACCTTTGGTTTTCTATTGCTATGCTCGTACACAGTGGGAAAAAGTTTGTCCTTAACTCTAATTGCCTAGCTCTAAACCAACCAGTATATATTAAACTAAACCTGGAAAAAATGTCCTGCACTCCTGACCACTAGCCAATCAAGTTCTAAATGTAATTCCCCAAGAGTAGAGAGCAAAGCATTAATTTATCAAATTTTGGAAAGTTCTTAGCAACTCCCTGGTTCAATTTCTTTAGCTTCAAGTACAAAAAAACTCCTCCAGTAGAAGATTATGAAATGCATTTGCAACTAAACCTAGCCCAGAACACTTGTAGAAAAAGATTAGATATTTGGTTTTCAGATGGTGGAAAGACAGATAAGTGAGGCAATTATGTAATGTAAAATGAAATAACCTTTAGGAAACCAATATTTATATTTTTCCCAGATTTTCCCAGAGGATCATGTTTCTAACTAGGAACAAATGCGAAGGTATATTCAACTTTAATATCTAAAGATGTATGCATCTGTACAAGGTATTTTGATTACTTGCTAGTGATTTGTTAGAATGATACCCCACGGGCCATACCATGGTTTGTATTTATCTCTGAATTTGATTCAGAATAATTTTATAAATGGTAACATTAAACATTTTAGAGCACTGAAAACATCCCAAATACAAAGAGAGAGAGATGATCCTTGTATCCCCACCTCTACGCAGACTTAAAAATAAGTTTCTGATGAACTTGTGAATTTTCAGCTCAAGATCAGAACCTTTCTGTTCTCAGACAAGAACTTCACCACTTTCTTCTCCCATAGCATATACGCCTTCAACCCTCGCTTTCAACCCTCGTTACCAAACCTGATTTATGAAGTCTGCAGGCATGGGGAAGTGTGTTGATCTTAGAGGAGAGATTTACATTTCCTCTTCTTTCTTCCCTTCTAAAACGTTCTCTCACTTTATCATGTCAGTCATGCAGGCACCTCTTTGACAAGAGACCTGAAAGAAAGTGACAAGTCCCAGAGTAGAAGATGCTGGATCAAAAAAAAAAAAAAAAAAGACTGAAGTTTTATGAATACTTCCTGCAATTGCAGATGTTCTTTTAAAAATAGAAGCACATTAATTATTGTAAGACTATTTAAGGTATTTGCATTTTATTTCTCAAAAAAAAAATAGTAAGTGAAGCCAAAAGGCAAGGTGGGGAGAAGGTAAAGTCAAGGCTGGTAAAGAAGGGTTGTCATGGGATTTTATACTGCACAACAGGTGGCCACGGGGAATTTCATCCTATTATCCTACAAGTGCGGGAAGCTTTGCATTGCAGCCCCCTAGGGTGCTCTCAGCAGGTCTACTGCTATTCCCCAGTTATTTTTACAAGCAATACTGCCAAAGACGCTATTACTCTGGTTTACAATAGTTGATCACTGCTGTGAAATTCAGGCTGTAGACAAAATTGATTCTTTGGGGGGGAAAAGATGGTAAGGGGCCCAACAGCGCTTCTAAAGCTCTTGGACAAGTTTTGCCAAATGCTTCACTTTAGAAGGCCATTATGTCTTTCTGAATTTTCGTTTCTGTTATAGCTGATTGGTGATTGCTTAATTCCTGGTGTCTAAGTTGAGAGCCTGTGTCCCATACTTTTTTATGTGAATGTGAACTATTCCTGAGGGGCGTAGGTCTCTTTTCCCTGCCCTTTGAGACTGAATTCCAAACAAAATGCTTACTCGAGAATGTTTATTGATTATAAAAGTTTGGCAGTTTAGAGTAAAAGAAGGGTTGTATGAGGAAAAGTAACAGTTTTGTTTTGTTTTGTCTTTTCTTTAGAGGGGATGGTGAGAAGGGAGACGCAGAGGAAATTTCAAACAGGTTCAAGTCCCAGCACTGAGCACTGAGCCCCGCATGGGGCTTGATCTGAGGATCCTGAGATCATGCCCTGAGCCAAAATTAAGATTAGGTCACTTAACTGACTGAGCCACCCAGGTGCCTCAGCAGTACCAAATTTTTAATCTGAGGTGAGTAGAGATGGCTCTCATTTCCTTTATAAGTGTGTGGTACCACATTCCTCATTATGCCAAAGCACTCCAGAATCTCTTTTTGCCAGATCCCATTAGACCTACTTGAAATACGTTTATCATTTTACATACCATACAGTGCTTTGTTGGTATGTTTTTTTACTTATCTGTCTTCCCTGCAAGAATAGGAGACCAGGACATGAGGGAATGTATCAGTCTTGCTCATTATTTTATTGCCATTGCCAAACAGAAGACTTGGCACAGGGTGGTATTCAATTAATTTTTACTGTACAAATGAATAGTGGCTTTGTCTTTGTTAACATGGTTGTCATTGTAATAGAGCAACAGTTTACAAGAAAAATAAGTTGTCCACAATGAACAACCAAACAGTGCTTCAAAAAGTAGATGTAACTCTGCATTCGTGAATCTGAAGTATCATTCACGGGGTTAGAATTCTATATACTTCATTCATTGGCAAATACAATTGCACAGGTAACAACCAGAGTTTGAAGAAGATTTTATTAATCATGACATTCTGTTAGGGCAAGCCTCTTCTGAAACCAAAGCAAATAAATTATAGGCAAAACTAATAAGGTCAAGAAGCTTCTAGAACCAAAATCCTGGGAATATTCTCTAAACCTCCAAGTTACTTTTAACCAGCTTAAGTAATTGCTTTATAAATGGATAGTCACCTATAAATAGTTATTCCAGAATAGATGTTTGCCTTTTCCCTCTGGAAACACAAACTGTGAATTCCCTCTTGCCTTTTCATACCTTCCCCTATAGAACTCAAGTCCCCTTTATATCTTATACAACAATGTATGTGGAATAGTTAAAGAATAAAAACCCAGGCTGTTGCAGCCAGCAAGGAGTGTTACATACTATTACACTGCTAGGTCAATAGATTGCCTGTTATTTTAAATGTTATTTAAATTATCTTCCTAAGGAGATAATTTTCAGCTGACTCTCCATCTTCTGAAAGAATTTAACACACCTCACTGCCTCCACATGGTGAGAAAACAAAGCAATGGTCAGAAAGGACAGGAAAAGAAGCAGAAATTCATAAGGACTATACAAGCAAAGTTAGTCTAAGATAATTGTTCTCGGTGTGAGGTTCCCAGGCCAGCAGCATTAACCTCAACAGGGAACTTGGTGGAAATGCAAGTCCTAGGGTCTCATTTCAAATCAGAAAGCCTGTGGGTGGGGCCCATCAATTTTTAGTTGAACAAGCCACCAGGGTGAATTTAATGCATGCTGAAACTTAAGAACCCAGCATCTAAGGTGATAAATAAGTAAAAACAGACTTTTTTCAAAACTACCTAGGCGACATCAAGTGACCTACACATATAATTCATGAAGATTCTGTTAATAACAGAACTTAGTGGAATTGCAAATGCATTAATTATTTTGATATAAGAAAGTGTCCATATTAGTGCAGTTGTGGGTAGAAAATACATGTAAACACACACACAGCAGAAAGAATGTCAAAGGGAATTACTTTATCAAATATCACTTGACATTGATATAATTGCATTAAAATTTTTTTAAATAAATACGTTTTACTGATTTTGGTGTAAGAAAATTTTATTGACAATGCACAAAAATTATTGAGCAGAAAAAAAGTTGGAAGTTCTATGTATATTAATAAATTTATTAATTAAAAGATATATTTTAAAAGGAAAAGAAAAAAAGCTAAACTCAAAGAAGATTTTTATAATACATTTAACTGAGAAAGGATTAGTATTAAGAACATAAAAAGAACTACAAATCTCTTTAAAAAAAAGACAATAAAAACATGGACAAAACAAATGAAGTTCATTTGGCAAAAAAATACATGAAGAACAAATTACATTTGTAATTAGGAAAGTCAGGACCATAATGAGATACCACTTCCCCCTTTTCATTGGCTAAAATTAAGAAGCTTAACAATATTATGTGTTGAAGGAGAAACAGATTAAAAGGATCTTTATGTATCACAGATACGAATGTGATGGTTACAAGTTGTCTTGTAAACAAGTTGAGATTATCTTTACAAACTAAATGATAACAAACCATGGCTTCAAAATTTCACTCCTGGAAAAAATGCTCAAGTAGTTTATTACTAAAAACTGGAAACCATATAAATTCCCATCAAAAGGAAGTTTAATGATCATATTACAGCAATTTAACACAATTGGCTGTTGTAGCATGGAATAACATGGGCAATTTTAGTAATATAAAATAGAATTTTAAAAAAATTCCCAAGAGACTACAATAGTATGATACTCTTTTTACGATGTTTGAAAGTAACAATATATTCTTTAGTCATATAAAGATGTTCAAGAGAATGATGAACACAAAATTTAGGATAGCGGTCATCTCTATGAGGAAGCTGAGGGATAGTGGAGGAACACAGTTTTTGTGAATCATTGTTCTTTTAAGATATTCAGTGAGATCATTATGTTACTTAAAAATCAAGAAAAAATAATATAAAAAGAAGACAATGCATGTGGGAAATATGATGGTGCATAATGAACTAAAGATTATGATTCAACTAACTATATTTCTGAGGTCCTTAAAATAATAAATGAGAAAGAAGGAAAAAAGAGGAAAGGAGTAGTAGAAAGGAGGAAAGGAAGGAATGAGGAGAGGAGAAAAGGAAGAGGAGGGAAGGAGGGAGGGAGGGAAGAGATGAGAAAGAAGTTTGTTCTGAAATTTTTTAACCACCTAGGGTTAGGAGATTCTAATTCCTTAAGAGGAGATGTAAGGTGAACATGTGATAGGGCAAGGGGTACATAAAAAAGCTCTGTACCTCTGTTCTCAAATTCACTGTGAACTTAAAACTACTTTTAAAAACTGTCTTCAAAAATAAAAGTAAAAGGGGCGCCTGGGTGGCACAGCGGTTAAGCGCCTGCCTTCGGCTCAGGGCGTGATCCCGGCGTTACGGGATCGAGCCCCACATCAGGCTCCTCTGCTGTGAGCCTGCTTCTTCCTCTCCCACTCCCCCTGCTTGTGTTCCCTCTCTCGCTGGCTGTCTCTATCTCTGTCGAATAAATAAAAAATCTTAAAAAAAAAAATAAAATAAAAGTAAAAAAACAACAAAAGAAACTCCACTGAACATTTTTTATCAGTCCATGTTAAATCTAGTCTGTGTTAAGCCTATAATAAACTGTGTATCATTCTCATTTGTGGTATGGATAAAGGCATTATTAAATATGTTCCTGACTAGATTGAACTTCCATTTTGACTAGGTATTAATGAAAAATGAATCCTCTACTTATAAACAGCAAACAGATCACCTTCTAGAGGCCATGAGTTGGGATCTGGAGAACAGTGACAAAAAGAACAGAAAGTCTATTGAGTCCAGATGCAGATTTCCCATCAAGCTACTAATGCTTCAGCTACAAGACCCCCCATGTGAACAGGTCACTAACAATTGTGGTCAGATGTCACCGTGAGCCTTACAAAACTAGGGTTTTTTAACCAGAGTCTGTTAACACAGCTATTTCTTTCCACTCTGAATCTCCCTCCTGTTGGGATAGTTTGGAGTCGCCATGCCACTGTGAAAATCCAGGGAAAGA
>NW_024426552.1:48134287-48162538 GCF_017311325.1 Ursus maritimus | reverse complement strand
TGGGTGCATATTTAGTATATTTGGTGTAATATATTTTTGTGATTTCATAGTCATTTCCATTCTTAATAAGTTGTTGCTAGCTATCCCAGTTTAGGAGTGATTTCTAGGAATACTCCTATTACCTCCTGTATTGATTCCCTTACACCTTGACATAGTGCTATATGGACGTTTCCCCCAGTGTCCTGCACCAGAAGTAAGTGGTAAGGAGGGAAAAAGAAGATTTGGAAGGTAATGTGTCAGAAGACAATCTATGGGAAATTCTTCCAGTCATCAGAGATGTAAAATTATAAAAGAGGATTCAGTTCTCATTAATACCTAGTCAAAATGGAAGTTCCATCCTGTCAGAAATATATTTGATAATGAATATACAAATATAAATGTATAACATTTTATGAGACTCACATGAAATAGAATGTATACAATCCTTTGTTTGATGTCACAAACCTGTAATAACTTTATAAACTACAAACATATCTGTATATGAAATTACATATTTATGTACACCTCAATATCAATAAAAATTAATGATAGAAGACAGATTAAATTATCCTTCTATTCCTGATAGAGAAGTGATATTAAACCATTGACATATAAAGTGCCAAAGAGAAAGCAGCCAAAATAAGAAAAAAAAAAAGTATTGAAAAGTTGTACCAGAGAATTAATTAAGAAAAAATGTTAAGTTGTTTGGGATTTTGTGATGTTTGTGGTGTGTCTCAGCTTTTGAAAGTCTTTAACTTGGATTATTTCTGTTCTCATCATAAATATTTACTTTTTAACCTAATTTCTTATACATAAATTCAATTGTTTTTAAAAAGCCCACCACAATGTATAAACTTCAACACTTCCAAAATCTGGATAAGTCTTTAAAACACAAGCGGCATAATCTTTCTACTTATCCCAACCTGAAACACCCAGTCATTCCTTCCCCTTCTTTCCTTGGCTCTGAATGTGCTGCAGGCAAGGGCTAACCAAGGCACTTGATAAAGTCCATTTTTTTTCTTCACTGACAAAAGTTTAGGAAAAGATATGAGAAAGAATGAGATAGGAGTAAAGAACAAATACACCCTAATATGTAACAAGTATTACACTAATGACTATGTAAAATGAAAGTTTTCTGGTCACATTGTTCACAAAATAAGAGACTATGAAAACCAGAATGGGTGGTTCAAGACCATGTGGTCCAAACCTCCATTATTCTGATGCTAGATAGTCTTCTAGACGGGAGACATTGAGGGACTTTCCCAATCTCTTTGAACCCAAAGAAAGTGAGTTAGCCCTATAAATGATATTCTGTGCATCCCAATTTCACATGATGAATTAATCTATTTTCCCCATAGAAGTGTCATTAAAAATGACATGCATAGACTCTACACCGATCTTCATTCAGAGCTACATTCTGGAGAGAAGGTATATTAAATAGATATTCTAGAAGGTTTCTTATAGGCACTCAACCATTATGCATAACTTGACTTTTTATGGGGAAATGAATTCTGAGTTGCAAACAATAGATTTACAAAAGACCTTTTGAAACAAACCTTTTTCTCAATCAGAAGTTGAAGTGTCTTATTGTGCTTCTTACCTCCTCTCTTTGTACCTCAATTTCCTTGTCAGTAACACAGAAGCAGTAATCTAACTTGTCTCCCAGGGAGAAGGTGAAAAATGAGTGGGATAATTAAGACCTAAAATCTAAGACCTGGTTCTATTTTTTCTGAGTGCTCAAGGCCACAGATGTGTATGTGTGAGTAAAATCTTAGGAAGAAGCAGTATCTTTTGGTTAATATCATGCCCTGAGAAGACAGTTTTTTGTTTTGTTTTTGATTTTATTTTTTAAAATTTTTTAAAAGATTTTTTAAACTTATTTGACAGAGACAGACAGCCAGCAAGAGAGAGAACACAAGCAGGGGGAGTGGGAGAGGAAGAAGCAGGCTCCTAGCGGAGGAGCCTGACATGGGGCTCAATCCCAGAACGCTGGGATCGTGCCCTGAGCCGAAGGCAGATGCTTAAGGACTGCACCACCCAGAAGCCCATTTTTGTTTTTAATGCAAAAAGCTCATTAGTCACTGAAACTTGAGATTGATTTCTAATTCTGGCTTTCTCTCTCACTTTCTTTGGGTTCAAAGAGATTGGGAAAGTCCCTCAATGTCTCCCGTCTAGAAGACTATCTAGCATCAGAATAATGGAGGTTTGGACTACATGGCCTTTAACCATCTATTCTGGTTTTCATAGTCTCTTATTTTGTGAACAATGTGACCAGAAGACACTCATTTTTAAGAAGATATTAAAGGAAAATGTTGTTTTTACCAATCTCAAAGTTAGAGAAAGTAAGTTCCTGTGATGTATCAGACTATTTAAATCCAACCGTCCTGGGGAATAAGATATTCACATTTACAGGGAGGTCACTCAAAGACCCCTCTTTAAAAGTTTGATAATTAAAAAAAAACAAAATGTCACTTCAGATGCCACCTATGACTCATGACATCACTGTTGAAAATAAGAGGTAGGTAATTATAATAGCAAAATAAATACTTAGCAATTTTTTCATTGATATTATCTACTTTATAAGAGTCAAGATCAAGGAAAAGCTTACAATTTGCTGTAAAATTGCCCCATTTTCAAAATTTAAATAAACATGATAACATTTACAGGAAAATTAAGTCTAATGCAATAAAAAAAGTCATTGAAATAAAAATTTTAAAAAGGTCTAAAGAAGACTCACACTTCTGAGGCATGAACACTTGAATTTGGAATGTAGTTATTTTACCGCTATCTGTACGAGTGTTTCATTTTTAGCCAAGGCAAGGAAAATTAAAAATATCCAGGCAGTATGTATGTCATAAATGTAACTACTGTTTATTTTAAATCATTTCATTCCCTTTTATGCTTTTTTTTTTAAAGCAGCTGTTGCCATTGCTACATGTTTATACCAATCAATCAACCCCTTGCTCCAACGTTTGCAACAAAATCCAGAAACCACAAGCTGCAGTGTATCTATCTACTCATCTTGGCAGCAATGAAGAGAAATCAAATGAAAAGCATTTTATGTTAAAGGGGTAAAAAAGTTCCGTCTACATTTACATTTATATTTAGCTGTATTGAGTTTGCAGGCACGAGTTCTGGGATGAAATAGGGGCAAAGTTTTCTGAAATCTTAGTCCATAGGATTTCAGAAAGCTATAAAAGCTGTGGTCCTACCATGCTTTGCCTACAGAAAATTGCCCATCGACATTTTAGCTGAATTTTGAAAGGAAGGCTTATGCCCACATCCTTGTGAGAAATTTTCTCTACCACCCGTAGCTAAGCAATGTATAGTAAGTATATGACACTTCATTGCTTCTCTGATCCCAGGACAAAGTTTTTCGAATGCCTAGTGATCAACTTCCAGAATTTGTAGATGGGAAGAGAGAGACTCAATAGAAGCAAATGAGTAGATATCTGATAGCCCACCAAATATCGTTCTGAATGTCAAAATAACAATTATTATTTTCAGGACGTCTGGGTGGCTCAGTCGGTTTAGCAGCTGCCTTCGGCTCAGGTCATGATCCCAGGGTCCTGGGATCGAGTTCCGCATCAGGCTCCCTGCTCAGTGGGGAACCTGCTTTTCCCTCTGCCTGCTGCTCCCCCCACTTGGGTGCACACTCTCTCTGACAAATGAAATCCTTAAAAAATAAATAAAAAATAAATAAAATTGTTATAACTACTCACAGATAATCTCCATGAAGGCAGGAATATTGCCCATCTTATTTACTAAACTATGCCCTATATCACATCTGGCAGTAAATAGTCTTTCAACAAATATTTGTTGTTGAATAAGTGTATGAATAGAGTTTACAATTAGGAGATCTATTGACATTTTCCTACCAGATAAACTTTATAAATAATTGTTTAAAAGTGGTAAACATGGGGCAGCTGGGTGGCTCAAGTCATGATCTCGGGGTCCTAGGACTGAGCCCCATATCAGGCTCCCTGCTAAGCGGGGAGTCTGCTTCTCCCTCTGCCTCTTGCTCCTCCCCACCCCCGCTCATGCTTTGTCTCTCTCTCTCTCGCTCTCTCAAATAAATAAAATCTTTAAAAAAAAGTGGTAAACGTGTGTCTATGCATTCATGACATAGGATGGTATACTAGAGTGAGAGGTGAGAAATGAAATGACATATGCCTTTAATAGGAGTACTCATTGAATGTTAGTTTCCCTCTTTCCACTATATGACACAGCCTCTGATTTTAAAATCACTAAATACATATATAATTCCCATTAAAATAAACCAACCTATGGACTTTAAGTTCCATGAAGGCTGGAGCAATATCCATTTTGATCTGTTTTGTTTTGTTTCCCCAACTCTTACCATGATACGCAATAAATATTTGTCAAATAAAATGTGAATGAATGAATGAATGAATGAATATCCCAATGTTATTGGAAAATGTTATTGAAAAGTAATTTCTGCTTGTTTATTTGGCAATCTCCTGATGTACAGTATTAGAGACTCCTTTAAGGAAAACCATTTGCTTATAATTACCAGAGCAGAAGAAAATAAATAATTTATGGATAATCACAAATAGAATTTTCTATACAGAATTCCCTGTTTTAAACATTCCATGGCAAGAAGAAACACACAACTGACATATTCCTAGATCCAGAGGCTGTTCAGTGGGTTGAAGATTCTCATCATAAGCTTGAACTCTCCACTCTTCTCCAGGAAGAGTCAAGAACAGATCTAAAAGAGATGGGAGGCTGGGCCATCATACAGCTGGTTGTTAGTGGGGGCAAAGATCAAGTCCATTGTGCTCAGATAAGACTCTGTTTGTATTACTGTCTGCGGACCAGTTAAAGGAGTGTTGTTAAAGGAGTGTTTTACTTGACTTTCTTCACTAAATGAGAGAAGGATGAGGAGAAACATCCAGCTTAATATACGTATATCATACCTAGTTTTACATTGGCAAACATGAAGAACAATGAAGTAGTACAAATAGGATCCAAACTACGTTTATAATCTGCGTAGGAATAGTCAAATGAGAAAAGCTATATCCCTGGAAAGAACTAACATGTGGATTCTGAGAGAGGAGCATTAGTCAGTATCAATAGCAAAAGCTTTGCACAGACATCTCCTCCAGATCTTACTGGGTACCACTGTGGCGGGGACCAGCACAAGAGTAGGGACAGAACAGAGAGATGGGAGGAAAAAGAATTTCAGTGTGAGGAGTGCCTTTCGTCATGTGGATAACGTGCGTTTAGTAAGGTCGAGAATGGAACTCGAATTCATTTAACCCATTTTCTTCACAGTATTCTCCATCTTTCTCTTTCCTTGGAGCAAGAATTTTAGGGGATTCGGTCTTTAGCAAAATGGTAAAGTTCTCCTTTGCACAACTTACAAAATCTCTAGAGTACTCAACTCACTCTACAATTTCAAGATCAATTCCTGACACCTCTGTGTATACAGTTTGTCAATTCAATGGTTTTATTTCTGTAAAAATAAACTTCATTTCCTGAAAAAAGGACAAATCACAGCCACTAAAAATTCAGCTCCAATCTTGGGGAAGTCTCACCTGAGTTCCTGACCCCACCTCCTTGCTCCTGGCTGTCTTTGCCAGCGGCCAAGAAAGATTCCCACATGCAGGAGGATCGGCCTTGTGTCCAGGGCTTAGCAGAGCACAAACTCTCTGTCCTCATCAACCCAGCCACAGCTTTCAGAGCATGTGTCCCTTTGCCCTCCTGCCTGATATTCAGCCCGGCAGCCTAGAAAATCAGTTAAGCTTTTCAGTCACAGCACCCCCTGTGACAAACGTGTGGAGCACCACATGACTTCTTCGACCAGCTGGTTTTTCTGGCGTTTGAATAAAAGTAAAAATAGAAAACAAAGAGGGAGAAGAAAAGTGACAAGCTGAAACCTGCAAAGAGAAAGAGGACAAGGTACAGAAAATTGGCTTCGGGATGCCTGGGAGGGGGTGGGGTCTGATGGGCTGATGCTGCCATCTTGTGGCTGCACGATACTCGGGGAAAAAATCTCCAAGCGGAGCGATGTACTTACTTTTGAAGTGCTAGGGAAAAAAGAGAGCACTTTAAAAAAATGGGCCAGGACTGTGATGAGGACAAATGGTACTGGTAACTTGTTTGGTGAATAGGGGAAGGATAGGAAAAACCTTACCTGAGCTGCACTGCTGCCTTAACAAGTGTCTCCTCACCTTTTCTGAGACTTCGATAGAATCTACCTATTTTCAAACATTGGCTTCCCCTCACCCTAGGGTTGCCAGATTTAGAAAAAAAAAAAAAGATTTTGCTAGTTTAATTTGAATTTTAGACAAAGAAACTATTTTAGTATAAGTATGTCCTATGCGATATTTAGAACATACACTGAAAAAAAATCATCTTTTATTTGAAATCTAAATTTAACTAGTCATCTCACATTTTATCTGACAACCCTACCTCACCCCCAAGTAAAGGCAACATTTAGCCAAAATTTTAGATGATACAATTCTATTAGGGCTGACCTGAATGACAAAATATATACTTTATCATCTTTGCTACCATTTTTGGCTATTATTATAGGTGTGGGTCGGCTAAATCCTAGAAAACGAATAATTAATAAAAGTAATATCTTCAGCATTGAATTAAATTAAGTTCATATTGATCTTTCATACTGAATTCATATTTATTCTGCAACACATCTCTCTCAGCTGGGAGCTGGTAAAAAGCAACACAAGGTCTAAAGATCTAGGCATTAAAATATACCCCAAACTAATAACCACAGAGTGATTAGAAACCTGTAAAAATGTCTTACCGTGACCTTAATGTTATTATTTAGAGCTTATGTGTAGGTAAACAAAGAACTGTGAAACGTGACTGAAAAAGAGCCTGCCTCAGAAAGACTCCACGTGCCAGGAAAACAAGAGTCTAAAAAAAGACCTAAGTGTTTCAGCAGCTTTATTTTTCACCTTTAACACACTTGACCATTTGACAGTCAAATTTTGCTTTTTAGATTTTGACTTTTGATGAGAACATTTCTCTCATTTCACTTTGCTGAAGGACAAGGTTTAAATGTCCCACTGAACAATGATAGCTTGTCAACTGCTACACAGATGCTGTGAGTTGAATGATCTTGTGTATTTAGGACAACCTATTCAATTGATGGATGAGGCCAAATCTTCCAGAATTTACTGCAAATATATTTTGGATGTTGTACAATCGTGGCCATTTTTCTGCTTGTGTCTGTCATCAATAATAATGGAAAGGCTTCCTAAAATGAGAAACAATAATCTCATTTGGTGTTGAAATAGCCACAGACCCAAAGAGTACTTCTGAGTAAATGGTCAACACTATTCACTGCCCTTCGGCTGCTTGCTTTGATTCACTTCAAGCTGGCAGAGACTTTCACTGGCTTCCTTGCCTTTTTTTTTTTAATCATTTCATGTAGAAGCTGAAACGGGAAATGAGAACCATCCTATCCCCAGCCCTCACACACCCCCTACATGACACCACATTGATATCTCCTCTTTGCTCATTAATGAGAGACAAATAACCAACTTTCTGTGACTTAATTTTGTTCATCAAAGTGGGCTGAAATCTAACCTGCCTTGTCTAAATTAAAGAGCCAAGTAATAGTGGGCAAATTACTTTGAAGTTCCTGGAGTAGAACACATTCATTAGGGTTTAAATTCTTCCAATTATTAAAGGATGTCTTGGCCTCAAAATTGAGCGCACTTAGAAGTTATACACATTGGAAACTGGGCAGCTAAGTGCATTATGCACATAATGGCATTCCAACACAGGTTTGAATTGCTTAACGTAAAAGCTGCAGTCCTCCATAGGCTATCAATTCAGATCACCCGTTTTCTATTGATTAATAATGTAAATTAGGAAGTGTATTATCTTTATTTCTTTTCCTCCTTCAATTGTCAGTGATTACCAATATAGACCCTTACACTTAGCTCCTTTGCCCCTGATCAAATAGCTAATAAAAAAATAAGCAAAGAATATAAAATAGTATTTGGGGGGGGGGAGTCCTTTTTATATTAATCTTTTATTTTATAAGAATTACTCTTTTTCAATATCAATTTGTATATTTGGGATTTTTTTTCAGACACCAACACACTTCATCAACTAAATTATTTTTAGGTTATGGAAGCTATATTAGTCTTATCTAGCCAACAGAATCATTGTATAATTAGAAAAATCTATAAAATAGAAAATATAAGATTAAAGATTTATCCTATTAATCTCACAGAATTTGTGTCAAATGAGACAGCATGGATCATAGGAAACAATATGTGGTTGGGAGACCATGGGTCCCTATGTGAATGTGCACGTCTTATCAGCAGAGTTACTAATAACTTTTATCCCATATATCTTTCCCAAAATGTCTTTTTAAGACATTATTTTCAAGAGTGGCAAGCAGCCTTGGAAGATAGACGTAGTGTCACCCTCCTGGGCAGAGGGCAGATTTGTTTGCTGCCCAGCATAATAACGATAATAAAACACAGTGAGAGCTCCCTCCAGGCAAAGGTTGGGCAGGTTTGCTTGCAGCCCGTTTAAAGATTGGGATTTCTCAGCTGTGACACACACTGTACACACAGCATCTACCTGGATCCTGGATCTTCTCAAGTGACTCCCTTGGGAAGGGAATCCATGTAAACCCAAAGCCTATGGTGCTTGTTTTGCCATGAATCATCAAGTCCTTTGTCTCTACTGCCGGAATCTCCTCTCTTTCTAGCATTCGTGAGTCTAGGACAGGCTAACCCTTAGCTCAGAAGTAGGGAACTATCGCAGATCCTCAGGGTTCTTGATGTAAATACATTAATGTGAGCTTTTTAAAATTACTTGTAGATCTTTACAATTCTGAGATAGTATTATTACACTGGAGAATTACCTTACAAACTGAAAATGTGTGTATCTGTGTATTTGGGTTCATGTGTATTGTGGGTAGGGAAAAATAGCTGAGTCGCTATCTCCCAAATGTAATTTTGCTAATATGGACACCACTGTAGCATGCCTACATTCCAGCTAGCCTCTTGACACTTTAGTCCCACCATTTCTGCAGAATTCAGAAAACTCCTGGAGTGGGAATACAGTGTAGCGACTGGGAGTACAGACTGTGACGTCAGTTTGTGCTGTCTCAATTCTCAGACTGTGACGTCAGTTTGTGCTGTCTCAATTCTATCACTTTCTTGGCTATATGATCTCAGACAAGTTACTTAACGTTTCTTTGTAGTTAGTAACATATACCTCAGTGTTGTTAATAAAACCTGGCAGTCGGTAATTGTGTTGTTTTTACCTGCACAAATCAGCCTAATCAAATAATTCAGCTCTGTTTGATTTCATTGAGTCACAGTGATTTGAGGGAGACTATATATCGGATAAATCTGGCTTAATGCCTTAATTTTGTGAAATTCAATGCTTTTATTTACTTCTTAAAATTTTGTATTTTTTAACCATTGCTCTCTTTCATACCTCTTTCATGGGTTAACACCAACATTAACTGATGTGTTGTTTCCTCAAAATACCTTCATAATCAGCATAATGAAATCAACATTAAAATTTCATAACAATTGGGCACGTGAGTGGTTCAGCACCTAAAGAGTCTGACTCTTAATTTCAGCTCAGGTCATGTTTTCGGGGTTGTGAGATCAAGCCCCATGTGGGCTTCGTGTTCAGTGGGGAGTCTGCTTGAGATTCTCTCTCTTCCTCTTCCCCTCACCCTGCTCTCTCCCTCTTAAAAAAAATTCTTAGGAATTATTAGCACTACATCAAAAACTAATGATGTACTGTATGGTGACTAACAGATAATAATTTTAAGAAAAAGAATCATTACAACTCTCTCCTTATATAGCTTTTTGTCATAAAATCTTATTTGTCATAAAATCTTTGTTTCTTACTACCTGTATTAAGCATTATATATACACATATTTTTTCCGATAAGGATTTGTGGGCATTTAGTACCTATTGCCTCTTCTACCAAAATCTGAAGTTACATTCCAAAGACACCTCAAATTAACCAAAATCCTTATAAAAGTAATGATTAAAAAAAATAAAAATAAAAAGTAATGATTATAATGGGGAGAAATAGATTTTTAGAAACTACTATGCTATAATCGAAATCTTAGATTCACAATATTTTTTCCTGTGGGAACTTTTTTTTTTTTTTTTTAAGATTTTATTTGACAGAGAGAGAGTACAGCAGGGGGAGGAGCAGGCAGAGGAAGATGGAGAATGATGTTCCCCGCCGAGCGGGGAGCCCGATATGGGACTCGATCCCAGGACCCTGACACCATGACCTGAGCCGAAGCCAGACGCTTAACTGACTGAGCAACCCAGGCGCCTTTGCTGTGGAAATTTTAGTATTAAAAGTAGCTTTTATGGGGGCACCTGGGTAGCGCAGTCCTTAAGTGTCTGCCTTTGGCTCAGGGCATGATCCCGGCGTTCTAGGATCGAGTCCCATATGGGGCTCCTCTGCTGGAAGCCTGCTTCTTCCTCTCCCACTCCCCTGCTGTGTTTCCTCTCTCGCTGGCTGTCTCTCTGTCGCATAAATAAATAAAATCTTAAAAAAAAAAAGTAGCTTTTATGGTTAAAAGTTGTTTTTATTGCATCATAAATTTCTTGATCAAAGCTATAAATAAGAGACTAACCAATTCTTTGCCTTTGAGTCCACATCTGTGGGAGTTTTATAAACTTAGCCTATATTCTTATACTGTACAAAGCACACCTGAATAAGTTGCTTTTTTAAAAAAAAATCACAAAATAGCAATAAATCGTAGTGTAGTTTATAACTATCAGCAGTTAAAAAAAATATGATGGTAACCAGTAGCCATAATTCATAAATTCAAAAAAGTAGCTGAGCATATTTATGTTATCCATATAATCTTTTTTCTCTACCTTTAAGATCACTGTCTTTCCCAGTATCCTTCAAGGTCACTTCAATTTCCCCGTCCAGGGGCCATTGCACTATTTGAGTACGTACTAATTATTGTCTCTCTAGAGATAGTTAAAATGAGGATCAGAGTCAGAGACAGTCCCCATACCCCTAAGAAAAGCCCAATATATTTTCATCAGTGACAAAGAATCATCAGGAAAAATTTTTAGTGAAACATTCTAGTCTATTACTTACAAAAACTGAGTAGATTTTATATAGTGATATTCTCTTATTCTTTCTTTTTCCTCTATATACGACCTACCTCATACCTACCAATTTCTGAAAGAACTTACACGTGACAGGTGGTAGGGATGAATTGCTACATGCCTGCCTAGGTGTTGCCAGGAACAGCAGCTTAAGTCGCCATTCCAGGAATTCAGAGGGAAGAAAAGTAGTTGAAATTCAAAATATGGTCCTACAAAATCTGAAAAGCTCCCTGCTGCAATTACGTGACATACTCATTCAGCAGGCTCACTGGGCTGAAAGAGACTGAGATAAGGACCCTCTGTGGTCCTCGACTCTTTCTTCAACTCAGGAACTTGCAGAAGCCTTAAGTTTAGGGGTTAGTTTGTCATTTTTCCCAAACACATGAACAGACTCTTCTCTGGTCATTGCCAGAGACATGAGACAGAGATACGGGGTGGGGGTGGGGAGGTCTGTTCTGAAATCCGGACTCCTGAGCCCATGGCCATGCTGAGCATTCACTTGTGTGTTCTGGCTAAGGGCATATTAATATGCACTGCCTTCCTGCAGCCAGCAATGCAGCTGGGAGAAAAACAGATCATCCATTACTGCAAAAATGCTATTGGCAAATGAAGCATTTCTAAGTTTTATTCTTAAAATGTTCCTTCAGAGCAGAATATTGAAAAGCTTTACCCTTCTCAATTTCTAAGGAGGGAGACTGAGGCATGGGGAGGTTAAGTGAGTTGCCCAAGGTCACCCAGGAAGTCAGTGAATTAACCAGAAATAGTACCCAGGACTCCTGCCTCCTATACCACAGTTCCAACCGCTGGGCCATGTTTCCTGATGGCAGCGTAGTGTTAGACCACAGTGGTTTGCCAGCAACATCAAATAGCATTTTGCCAGAGTAATTTACCTCTTTCGGAATTAAATAATAATATCATTTTACCTTAATCTATCACCTTTAGTCCCAGAGGAGCCTAAAGTGCTAAGTGCTTTAGTTATGAGTTTTAGCAGCTTACATATAAATCACTTCACACACCGTTAAAATGCAGCTGTCCTTGGAGTCAATGTTGCAGCTGTTAAACATAAGTATCCCAACTGTTAAACATTTATTGAGCACCAACGATGTGCTAAATGTTGGAGAGAATGCAAAATTTGAAGTTAGGGAGTTTACAGGGCAAAGAAAGAGAGGAAAACTACTTAGAAGGTTGATAACATATAAATAGAAATCAGACTATTACTGGAACATACTTCTGTTTCAAGAGGTTGGAAATACTGCCTTTGGTTGTAAAAAGGATTTTTAGATAAGCGCTCTAAAAATGTGAAAGCAATAGTTTATACCACAAAGATGTTCCAGACTCATTCCAAGGTAGTCCACCAATCTTTACCTGATTCCTTGCGTTCCGTTTTCATTCTCCTTGTGTTCTCAGGCACGTACAATGACAAATTTCAAATAGCCAAGTACAATAAATTTACGATAACCTGACCTGATTTTTTCCATGGAGATCCATTATGAAACTACAAGCATTTCTTCCCTGGGGTTGGGGGCTGGGGGTGGAAAATGGATCCAGAAGAGAAATAAATCACACTGAGCATAGAGTAAATAATGACATGGTTAGTGGAAAAATACTAATTTTTGTGATAAATGGTTAAAATAGAATTATAAGTGTTTGTTTTTTTTCCAACCACAGCTCCCACGCCATACACTTCACAGTATGATGTGCCGTAATAAACTCTATGAACCTAATAAATGTGCAAGAGAAATTACAAAGGGAATTAACCAGGATTATTTTTATTTGCTTTTTTTTTTTTTTTTTAAACAAACCGCATGAAAAGTTAAGGGGAAGTAAAGGACAGTTCAAAGGAAGAGAAAATTCCGGATGAGGAGTGAGTTTCTATTTTATCTGTCTGCTATTCTACTCAAGTCTTCTTGAGAACATACTTTGGTTGCTCAGATGTTGTTTTGGTACTTTGTGCCAAATGATTGCTTTCAAAATGAGCAAGTTGAACTGGTCTTCAGGGAGGAAAAGACACAAAAACACATAAAGGAACCTAGTGGACATGTTACAGACATGAAAACAACAAATGGATCACATTGTCCAAAACACAGAATTTGGGAATAGGAGCAAGAAAGTCCTTTCTTCCCCCACAGTAGTCTGTGCTATCAAAAAGAACAAAAACAAACGCTCAAAATCTGCTTTAGCTTGTTGTCCTTGTTGAGTCTCAGATACCCGATAGCTTACATCAGGACGTTTTACATAAACAGCTAATAAAACCTCCCTGGAGAAGGTAATATGAAAGAATGAAGGACAGGTTAAAAGATACAAAGTTTCATTGTTTTCAAGCACCTGTTGTACTGTGAGTTAATATAAGGTCTACTCTGGATTAATAAATGGTTTAAAATAATACGGAAATATTTTAAATTAAAATATACTTTTCAGGGGCGCCTGGGTGGCTTAGTTGGTTAAGATTCTGCCTTCAGCTCAGGTCAGGATCCCAGAGTCCTGGGATCCAGCCATGTCCAGCTCCCTGTTCAGCAGGGAGTCTGCTTCTCCCTCTTCCTCTGCCCCTCCCCCTCCGCTGGTGCTCTGTCTCTCACTCTCTCTTGAATGAATAAATAAAATCTTTAAAATATATATATATACTTTTCAGATCTTAATTTTGCAATGTATACATAGGGTTAAAGTGTATGTGCATAGATGTAGCTGTGATGGAGAAAGCCTGGTTTAGCCAAGCAAAAGTGACAGAGTCTCAGAAATTTAAGTTGGCAACATGCTCAACGTGATTCCACCATACAATACAACTGCTAAAAAGACTCAAGTCTTAGTCTGCAGTCACTTATGCATTCACTCAACATTGTTTATCAAGTCTCTAGTTTGCGCCAGACCTAAGGGGAATCCAGTAATGAATAACAACACATTGTTCTTATCTCAAAGAGCTTAGCATTTAGTAGGGAAAACCAGTGTAAAATAAATAATGAATGAATGACTGAATAGATAAAATCGCTGTTCGATGTCATATGTGCCAAAATAAAGGTGTACATATAAAGTGATATTTAAGAACAGTGGTAGGCAGAGAGGAGATATCCAAATTCTAAAGAATGAATGGGATTCCATCAGGAAAAAGACGCTCAGCGTTGGGAGAGGTGGAATTTAAAAGCAGAGTATCCAAAAATAAGGGAGACAATTCTCCCAATCTACTTGATTTAAGTCCAACTCCCTGGGCAAATGAACTGTGCCCAAAGGAGACCTCTCTATTAACAGGGAACTTTCTCTGTATGGAACAATTAGAGTCAATGGAAGTACTGAGTCTTCAAGGAAGAAAAGAAGAAAAACATCTGTGTTCTCCTTAGATATTTAAAGATTTTCATGTTAAAAAAAAGAGAGAGAGAAAGAGAAAGAGAGAACAGCTTGTCCTGTTTAGCTTCAAAGAACAGAATAAAGAACAATCTTGGTAAGAAATTAGAGCGAGGCAAGCAAATTTGACTTGATACAAAGAACAGACTTATAACTAGAGCTGTTCCCAAATACAATGTGTTGTCACCACGACTGGACGTGTTGAGACTGAATGAATTATTGACAGGGACGTTGCAGAGGAAATTTAACCATCGTGTGGTGAACTAACTGACATCTACAATCCTTATCTCTTCTGGGAGTCTGTGAAAAGTAATGTAAAATCAGACTAAATTGTGGCAGACTTAGTGGGTTTTTTGTTTTGTTTTGTTTTTTTGGTTTTTTTTTTTTACAAGTACACCATTGTCTTAGTTCAGGCTGCTATGTTTATGCCCCCCCCCCAATTCATATATTGAAATCCTAACCCCCAGTATGATGGTATTAGGAGGTAGAACCTTTGGGAAGTGATTAGATCACAGTAGTGGAGCTCTCATGATTAGGATTAGTGCCCTTATTTGAGAGACCCCAGAGAGCTTCCTTGTCCTTTCTGCCATATGAGGACACAGCAAGAAGACAGCTATTTATGAACCAGATACCAGATCTGCCAGCACCCTGATGTTGGACTTCCTTGTCTCCAGAACTATAAGACATAAATACCTATAATTTATAAGCCACTAGTCCATGGTGTTTTGTTATAGCAGCCTGAACAGACTAAGACATCCCCGTAGGACCATGAACATATGCAATAAAAGAGGCTTTTGGAAAATTTGGCATATGTCCTTTGGAATATGGGAAGCATGAAGACCAGTGTATGATTCTTGCCTGAAAACAAGGAGAGAAAAGAGCTCTGTGAATGATATACATTTCCAGAGTTTGGTAGAACAAGCATATGTATTTCCCTAAAAGCCGAGTAGACGTTACCAAAGAGAACTGAGATAGATCCTTTATGAAAAGATCCTGCCCTTGACATTTCTTGCTGGCATGAGAGGACTTCAGAGGAAATCCATGGGTGGGAGCTGAGGGTTATTTATATGTTCCAAGACAGGCGTGTGCAGCATAGATGCAAGAGACTGAGAGTGGGGAGTGCGTCTTAAGAATCCACAAAAATCCCCCCCGCCCGAGAGAGAGCTGCCTTCTAGAGACTACAAAATGATCAAGAATTATAAGCAAAGCCAGGAAAGCAATATTTTGTCTCCTCCCTGCAAGCCAGAGGAGCCTGAAGCAGAAGAGCTAACAGGGGAGGAGTTGACATAAAGAAAACTTTAAGAACCGAAATCGTGTCCCTGCTCCGACGCTGGTTGGGGAAGCCCTCCCTCAGGCTCCACCTGGGGAAAGGCAGAGCTTTCAACTGCATGGAGGACAGAATTTCATTTAATTTTTTTCTTTTTTAGATAGAACTGAACTACTTAAATCTGAAAAGGATAGTATTCCCAATATCAGAAAAGTTATGTCACCTGCTTAAGATATAATCAGCATGTGGGGAATAGAGATTCAACACAATTTGTTAAAGGCAAGAGTAGAGAAATGGAAACTCTTCTCTGAACGCAGGAAAGCCACTTTTTTTTTTTTTAAACTGGCAAAATAAACAAATCCCATCAAAAGCTGCTTTATGCACTTCATTTATTCAAAACACCCCTCATTCACTTATTCATTCAGAATGTCCTTGTAACTTCCATTATTATCCACCAGATTTTATAGAATAAGCAAATTCAAAATTAGAGTTTATAATATATTAAAAGAAAAGCATTAATGTTTGCGTTTTGAACTTCTTTATGAATGAGATACCATATAGCAATTATGGAAATCAGTTTAGGGGAGAGAAATGAGAGAGAACAAATAGGGCATGATAATTAAGTTTTTGTTCTGATCTAACTTCACTCTGCTTTGCAGTGAAAAGCAGCAGGATGAGCTTCCTTTCTTGGAAACATTGACTGGGGTAATTGGTTATTGTGAGCACATTCCCTGCAATCACTGTGAAGGTTGCCTAACCACAGTAGGAGCCAGGGCAAGTTTACGCTACAATCCTGTATTACATGGGATGACTTGGTAATATACAGCCCATTCAGGACTGTTTCCTAGAAGCTTTTTATTGGATGTCACAAAATCCACACTGTGTATACAATTTGGAGTCTATCAAAGCTGACGAGAACAGATTATGCTCACTGTGATGAGGAACAGTTTCAATCAGTATCTTCACTCCAACCTGGTATTAGTGGCCTCCTACAGCACCGAGCTGAGAATGATGCTCTAATCACATCAGGGTGTAGCCAGAGTATCACATGCAATTAGTAACATGAACCATGAACAAGGAGAAGGGAGAGGTGGCCAGTGGGTCACATATTTGTCATCTCTGAGTTAAGGCCTATTTTTCCTTTCACTGTAGCTACTGATATTGAGGTAAAAGCAGGCTGTCAATTCATGTTAAAATGGAGAAAACAGTATGGTTTGACCATAGATAGGTAATGTCAAGTCATTTTACAATATTCAAAATGACATACTACTTTTGATCTCAATTGTTCGTCTAGCTATTCACCCAGTGTCAGCAGCAGAAAGTGAGCCGCTGAAGACTTAGTTATTGCAAGCTTATGGGTCCATAGGATGTGCAGACAAATGCCCAAAAAGCCACCACTACTCTCAGCTTTCTTGAGAACACACACACACATATACACACATCAATTCCATTATTCACAGTTATGTTCTTTAAACTCACCATGGACACTGAGGTAGTGAATAGTAAACAATCATTCCGAGGGTAAATACAGGTTTTCATCAACTGACCAATAAACAGCCTTATTTTATGTGTGTGTTTCCATTTAAAGACATCTTATTTAATATATATTGTTATTCATTAACATGGAGCTCATATTCAGCAGCACTAGAGCTAATGTCTGAGTGAAGCTTACCTAATACATATTTTCTCTGTAAGGCACATCATACCTTTGTACACTTGGCAATGTAGACAGCACTTCTGCACTCTGCTTGAGGGTATTTTAAACAGCAAAATCACCACCACCACCACCACCAACAAAAAATCAAAAAAGCCAAAAACATAGCACTAATTGGACCTTGAAAAGAAGACTTGTTAACAGTATGAGCGGAGAACATACACACTGGGTGCCTCAAATTTTTTGTAGACTCTGTACATGTGCACAAATGATCATGAAAGCATCAGGAGTATTGATTTTGGAATTACCAATAAATCTTAGAAAATAAGTGAATTCACAAATACAGAATCTGTGAATAATGAAGATAAACTCTGTGTGTATGTAGTTATAAATGGTAGAATGCCATGATTTTAAATTAGAAACAAAGATGCAACCTCCAATTGACCTCAAGAGTTTACATTTAATTAAACAATTAGGATTTGCACAAATGAAACATTTAAAGAAAATATAAGCTGGATATATAAGGAGACTATACTCAAAAATTAAAATGCTAATAAGGGGTGCCTGGGTGGCTCACTTTGTTAAGTGTCCAACACTTGATCTCAGCCCAGGTCTCGATCTCACAGTGGTGAGTTCAAATCCCGAGTTAGGCACCACGCTGGGTGTGCAGTCTACTTAAAAAAAAAAGGCTAATAAAATTTCAGAGTTTGGAAGACTCAAAGGTGACATATTTTTTAAATAGTGGGAATATTTCTCAGTTCTTGAGTCTTGCACAGAATTTGTCTAGGAGGGATGTAGCAGATAGGATACTCCTGGTAAAGGTTCAACATGAACAAATGTTTGGAGGCAAGCATGATGCCCTGAGGGCCCCCTATTGTGTTCCAGACCAGCAGAACATGGAAGTGGAGATGCAGAAGAGAGAAGGACTGAGCCAACAGGACCATAAAGAGCAGCAGCACGAGGGCTTCATTCTGTAGTCAATACATGCCAACCTGACCTTCATGTTCTGATTTTAGGCTCAGGCTCCTCCAGAATAATGGTTTGCCTTTTATGTGTATTTAGCTAAATTAAGCATGGGGCAGTCTGCACAGCGGAGCACTTGATAAATCTGTTTCGTAGTTATCCCTTCCCTCCTGCCTCATACAAAAGAAGTAAATGATGATAGTTGTTCCCCCTTTCCCGGCAGTGTCACAGTGTGGGAGTAGAGAGTTCCTTCTCACTGCCATTCCCTCTCCCCAGGATAAAGGAGAGAAAATGAGTCAAGTCATAATAAATATTACCCCAGGTATATTAGCAAGCATTCCCAAAGGAGTAGAGACTAAATACATCCACAAAGAGACTTTCAGAGTTCTGATATAGTCAGGGGCAATGGCCATGAGGACTTGATTTCTCAGGGCTTCTTGGGCGTTTGCCCTTGATGAAACTCTGTGCTGGCATTTGAAATGAGGGGATTCAATACTCAGCACTTAATATCATACCGTGTTTAAATATGTACTATTTTAAAACACATAAATGTTGTGTAGTTGTTACCGTTGCGACCAAAGTTCCTATTTACTAAAAGAAGGTAAGCAGACAGATGTTGCTAGGGGAAAGTGAAAGACTCAGGCCATCCTCTTGTTACAGGAGTCAGCAACATTTCTGTGAATGTCCAGATAATTCATATTTTAGGCTCTGCCTGAGAGTCATCTCTTTCACAACTACTCAACTCTGTCATGAGACAGCACTCACAGATAATCCATAACTGGATGAGCATGGCTGTGCCCCAATAAGCCTTATTTATCGGCATACATATTTCAGTTTTAAGTACTTTTCACATGTTATGAAATATTGTTCCTCTTTTGATTTTTTTCAACTGTTTCCAAATGTAATGGCCACTGTTACCTTGCCGGACACACAAAACAGATGTGGCTCAATAGGCTGTAGTTTCCTGACCTCTGCTCTCAGGTAAAAGAGGGTGAACAACTTTCAGAAGCTAGGAAAGAGAGCCTTGGGTGGGTTAGGGTATAATCATGAATCCAGGTAAGAGGACAAAGTTCTGAGTCTCTGAATGGCTTAAGCATTGCTCCTGAAGTTACACTCTCCAGGGACGTGAGTCACCAGCTTGGGCTGCTTTAACATGCTCGAAGAATATTCCAAAATAGAACCAAAGTAATGGATTCCATCAACCAAAGAGCTAATGTACCATTCAGGTTTATATTCTTAATTCTGGCCTGCCTGTCCCAGCCTCCTGGATTTAATTAAATTATTTTCCCTGGCCTCTGACAGACTCTGTCTCACTGAAGTTATCCTTTGGAAAGGGCAATCACTTGGGTGGGGGTGGGGAGCAGTGACAAGAGGTTGGTTCTGGGCTCCTGGCCATCTGGTCATCACTAGAGTAATGACCTAAAGAGTGGACAAAGATTTCCATTATAAGAATTCTAACAATAAAGATATTTAAAACTGAAAAAAAAAAAAAAAGATGACTTTCACATATGGCTTTGCATATACAGTTTGGTTTTGCAAAGATTAAACTCTGAACCAGTCTATTCCACCCCAGCTGCTACACGCAGTCACTTTCTTCAAGATATGTGGTGGAGCTGGTCTCAGCTCATGTAACAGTGGTCCATCTACCCAGAGTCATTTGAGTGACTAACAAGTGTTAAGCCCTTAGTATGCACCAAGGATCTCACATAGGGTATTTGGTGTATACTTCACAAGACCCTTGACACGGATCACCGTTATTAGGATGGCCCTGCAGATGACTAACGTGAAGCTCATAAGCGCTATGTGGTTTGTTCAAGCTAGCAAGCAACAGAAACAGGATTCAAACAGGATTCAAACCCACCTGGCCCTATTACGATATGCTGATTCCTTACTGATTTATAACATGAAGACATTAGTATGCTATACCACTTGCTTGAGGGTTTGCAGACTTATATTTTCCAGAATCCAGCTGAGAACCAAAAGGCCTCTAAACAGCCTTGTCAAGGCTCAGGAATTCAGTCTTACATTTTGCCAAAAGGCAGGTCCATCAGCCATCACTCAGAGACCACCTATGTTTATGAGAGACGTCATTTAATCAGTTTGGTTACCTGGTTTTCCAATTCCAAACAACATACTACAAAAGAAGTCGGGAAGATTGGAGAAGAGCGGATTGGACACTTTAACAGCCAGAAAACAAACAGAAAATAATTATGACATAAGGATGCAAAATACATAGCTGTCTGGGACCATTTAATGTAGTGCCTTTACTCTCTTTTATATTGTGGTGTAGTAGTTAATTTTCAAAATTAAAATGAATCATCAAGAAATGCTTAATTTTTGCTCATCATATTCTGCTTATAAAAGCAGGAAAGTTTATGAAACATTTTTTGGATTTTTTAAAAATCAAAACTAGTTTAAAATGTGAAAGAAAATTTGATAGCTTGAAAGGATACATATCAGTTATAGACAAATATTATTCTATTGCCTAGCAGCACTGGGCATTCTTTACATCAGTCCAAGTCTCAGGAGATAGTTACCCAGGAGATATCCCAGGAGATGGTTACCCAGATATACATCCCAGGCGAGCCCTGTAGGGCTCTCTGTAAGGGCAATGCATATGCATGAGAAGCCTAAGAGCTGAGCCAAACAACTTCTCACCAAAGGATTAATCCTTACAGGCAACATGCCAAAGGCAAGATGTAAAATCAGTAACCAGGAAATAGAGTTAAAGGCTAATTTCCAGGAAAGTATCAATCATTCTTTAAAGTTGAAGAGTTAAGGCAAGAGAAGGGTGAATCAGACAATAGGAAAGATTTTTTAAATGTCCCAAAGAACAAGTGGATGATAAGAAGAGGGTGTTACACATAAGAGCATGTCATCTTTAGATGAAAGCCAGAATGGTGCCTTATCCTGGTAATGAACGTCTCAGGTCAAACCAGCCTACAGTATGCACTGGCAGCACTTCTAATCTACTCCAACATTTTGTTTTGCAGATTCCTGGATTCAGGTCCTTCTTTTTCACTTTCTTCTCTTGCAGTACGGGGACTGGAGTAGGAGATGTCCCCAGTTTATAGCTCAGCCTGGATCTTAGCTTTATTAATGTGTATTCTCTTATGTTTTGGTCTCTATTCTAAGCTTCTACCTCAACATACCTACAAAAATCCCTGGAGTTAAGGGCCTAGCTAGTTGTGATATTATAAGCATTATAAGAAGAATGGAGACATCATATATGATTTTATATTATATATCCCCTATCAAATATTCTAATTGCCCATAAAAATATTATTCCAGAAATATCAGTATTTGAAACATGCAAACTCAGATTTCCCCATCATAACTAGAAACATGGCAAAAACCCATGGGAGGTAAAAACCAGAATCTATTTAGCCGAATTCATTTTCTGTCTTGCTGGGTGAATATATTTTGATTACATTAAATTAAGGCACATGCCAATATTTTTAGGCTCCAGTTGAAAATTTCTAGAGTTAATGATGGAGCATCAATAAATTACCCAACCATTTGCTCTTTTATCTTGAACTATATTGCTGAGATTTATTTGTTTTTATTGAGGGGGAAAAAAGAATTACCAAATAGACTTTGGCTTTATTTCCAATGGAACTTTTCTGATCACTTTTTCAGCCCTTTCCCATTTGCTAGCCCTCTCATTTGCTAGCCCTTTCTCTACCTCTGTGTTCTTATCTTCTGAAGTCCCAACGAAATGGTCACTTCCAGTCTGGCCATTACCCTACTGCCCTGTTCTTGGTTGGGATGCAAAGACAGGGAGAATTAAGCCTACATCTTATAGCAACCTATATGCTTGGTCCAATTACTCATTTAGATAGATAGATAGATAGATAGACAGATAGATGATAGATAAGCAAGTCACCAAGACATTTAAATTCACTGTTGACTTTCACTAATTCACTAGTCCACTTTGTTGGACAAATAAAATGTAAGCCCTGTGAAAGCTAGGACCTCTTGCTCCTTGGTATTTCAACATCACCTACAATATGTGAAATAAATGAATGGATCCATAAATATATGCTAAATAAAGGAAGGAGTAAACCCTTCTAACACCATACCCCATCACCTGAAACCACTCCAGGCACATACACATAGATTTGATTAAACATAGCAAGGCATATTAAGCAGAAAGTTGAGGCTTCATCAGAAATATAAAGCTTCTCTTATTTTCATCTCTTCTGTATAGATAGAATAATGGCAGAATCCTTTCAATGTTCTAGAATAATTAAAAATATTTTAACTTCAAAATGAAAAACTTTAACAGGAATCATAAAATTAAAGAAACAGTGATAGGTGTATGTAAATATTTTTTACCAGCTAATCTTTTTGATAGACCTAACACCCAGTTTAACAAAGAAATAGTATAGCATGGAGAGCAAGCATAGTGGCTCTAAAGTCAGACTGCCTTGATTCACACCCACTTCTGCCACCAGTTGGTATTAGACAACTAAATAAGAATCTCTGGCCCTTGTTTTATTCATTTGAAAATTGGGATAATAAAAATGCTTAATTTTTGCTCATCATATTCTGCTTATAAAAGCGGCACTTACCTCGTAGGATTATAGAGGTTAAATGATTGTGCCTATAATTTGCCTTTTGTCTCTTAGCCCAAATCTACTCTTCTAACCTCTGGTCACTGGTGCTGAGAAGGGACTCTACAAACTATATCTCTCAGACTCCTTGGCCAGTTAGTTTCTACCAATAGGAGGCACAAGAGTTAGACTGAAAAGTAGAAGGAAGAAGAATAGACTTCTTCCTGTTTCTTGCTGTTTTTGTCATCGTTATTCATGCCAGTGTATTGGGTTTCCAGCTTATTTCAAAACACTTGCCCTTTCAGAGATATAAGCAAGTGCCTGTCCATGCCATTGTTTCAGAGAATGAAACATTGGATGTATGAAGCTGTTTCTCAAATTTATGAGATGTCGAATGCAGCCAAGTGACCCTCTCATCAAAAGTCTGAGTACCCTCCTGTGATCTATCAGATTCTAGTAAATCCAGTTTCTGTTGTCCTCCCAGCTGTGGGGAGCAGAGCCCATGTAGCTCCTTCATATGGTTATTATTTCAACTCCCAACACCTATATAACCGATTTCCTAATTGCCCCTACCTGAATACCTATTGTGGTTATTATTTTTCTGACTGGACCACAATATGCAGTAAGTAGGTATTTGTAAAGTTCTTAGAATGTCCCATAGTACATAGTAAGTTTCAAACTTTTAGCATTATTAGCTTATTTCTGACTTATTTATTAGGACAATAGCACCTGATCCCTAGTTTTCATGGTCAGCAGAAAAGTAGCTGAATTTGGGAGAAAAAGGCAAACCATTTTCTCAGCAAACCCTGTGAATGAAACACACTACTTTAGAAAGAAAATAAAATGTAGTAGGCATAAGATAAATATTTGCTAAAGAGAAAAGGTGAATTTATGTTCCCTTTAACTCTTTATTGTAGTGCTTCTCTATAGTGAAGAAATGTTTTGTTGTTTTTCATTTCTAGCCCATCACAGACTGTTATGTGGTTCCCTGAGCATGATCACAATACAGCCTGTGTCACTCATGAATCAGCACATGAGTTCAATATACTCAAACTGTCCTACACCCTCTTCAACAAAACAAGTCCCCCAGCCTTGGGCTTGGATGCTGTGGCAATGTTATATTGCCTAAAGAGTTTCTAAATTCTTACTCTCAGTTTGTATACTTATCTTTTGTGGATTGGTTTCCAACACTTTTAAATTGTCTGGAACACACTTGGAGTAAGCACTGCTTTATAGTGATTTGGTGCTATCCACTCCTTTTGCTAGAAAATTCCCATTGAGTGAGAAGTTTGGTTCTCCCCTGAAAGGACTGTGGATTCCCTTTAATTACAGAATTCTCTAAATACCCAGAGAGAAGAATTTGGAGTATATTGGAGAACATATGAATGGTGACTCATTAGGCTGCCATTTTAGAAAGAAAGGCACACAGCACCTCTTACTAAGATCTTAGGTCTGGGATTGAAAAATGCCTCATCTCGGGGCGCCTGGGTGGCAGAGTTGGTTAAGTGTCCAACTCTTGGTTTCAGCTCAGGTCATGACCTCTGGGTCATGAGATTGAGCCCCATGTCAGGCTCCATGCTCAGTGCAGTTGCTTGAGATTCTCTCTCCCTCTGCCCCTCCCATTCTTGCTCTTTCTCTAAAGTAAATAAATAAATCTTTTTTAAAAAGTGCCTCATCTCACCTCCCTGTTCCCAAACAGGAACTACTAGCCATATCTTATACTTTCTAATTTCAATACTTTTAACATAGGATATCTTACACCATAATGCTCCCTTCTTATTCTCTACCTATTTATCCTTCCAAAATCAAACCCAAAGTCATTTATTCCATGAAGTCCTCTCTGATCCCCCAATAATACTTTATTTACCCCCACATACCTAACACACTTTCTAGTACTATTTTTTAAATTTTAATTCATGGCTTATCTTCTTTAAAACTTTAGCTCCTTGAGAAAAAGACTCTTTCTTATAAAACCTTGGGTCCTTTTAAGAAACCTCATGTGAAGCTCCACATAAAGGTGTTTTCTAAACGCAATTTCCCAGGCTAAAAGAGTATAGTGAGATGTCCATGTTCATAGAGGATGGCACTAGGAGAAGGAGGCATAAATTTAAGTGCTAAGAAAGTACTAAATTTGAGTGCACCATACTGTTTTTGTTTTGTTTTGTTTTGTTTTTAAACCAAACCATGGTGAGACCAATGCTTGTAGAATATTTGGAAACCCTTGGGTAAAAAAAATTTTATGAATGTAGGATACAATTAATATTTCCGGTTAGGAAAAAAAGAATCATGAAGTAAAAATTTATTAGTAGTCTGAACAATATAAAGAACAATAGTTTTATTTTTAAAGTATAATAAAGTTAAAAAACTTTTTTTATTAGGGAATATAGTAAAACGATTTGTCTATATGGAAAACAATTATCAGTGAGTTCCAGAATTCGTGTAAAGATTTTTTTTCTTTAGACATTTGGGATATTTCAATAGTTTTCAGCCAAAAATAGTAGATAAAAACTGCAGATATCTCTACCTATAAAGAAAGGATTTTCTAAACAAGACACAGTACAGTTCAGTCTTTATCTAAATTATTTAAAATCCCTTAATATTAACTAATGATTTATTTTTGTGATGCAAACATATCTAAGGAATTGGAGAAGTAGTTCAGAGAATCTGGTCACATGTATATCTATGTGTATGTATATTTATAGTCATAAATACATATATGTAGTTGTGGTTCTGTAACTTACTAGTTTTTAAATTCTCTGCATATCTCTAAGTTCATCTGAAAATGAGATTTTTAATATATGATCTCTATGCTTCTTTTCGTCCGAAGTAAGAAAAGCATTTTGCAATTTCTAAGATGAGAAGCCTCAGTGATTGTTGAACTACAGTAAGGGGCAATTTGATATTTCCTCAGTAGTTTTTGGACTAAGTCAAATCTTTCAAACTTTTAAAAGTGATAGAAAGAAAATGACTCAGGCTAACAGTTTCAAAATCTGCCTGTCTGCTGGCATGTTTGGCAGAATTCTTTTAACCCTAATCCTATCAGAACCCTCTTCTCAACAAAGGATATTTCTTTGCTTTCTTTATAAGCTCTTTGTAAGCCATATGCATCTCAAAAATATGCTTCGACCTTGACTTCAACTTGAGAAACATATTTCATGTTGTGGTCCATTTTAGGTAGAGCCAGTAATAGTGGTAGCTATTGCATTGTTAATTTCTGGCTAGTGCTTCATAAATTACTTAGACTACCCCTTTCCTAGGAATGAAAAGAAAGCTATATTCATTAAAGTTTCTCAGGGATTACACTAGCAATCCACCTTTGGCTGTGTATTTCCTGCCTATTTATAGGTTTTTTTAGTGCCTTTTTGTTGTGAATGTTCCTCTGGTACTTGAGAAATATAGGATTCATGAAAATTAATAAATCAGACAATAAGGATCCTATTCAAATGCAATTAATCCAATGCAAATATTACTGTGAATAAGGGTGACAGACCACCTTTTGTTTGGCCCTCATGGCAGGGATGTGAGTGAATATTAGCAAATGGTGTGTTGATCAAATAATTAAGATCATAAAACCTATGTTCATTCTGACACTGACTGCAGACAAGATACATGCTTTTCACATGTCTTCTTGTTTGTGCTGCTTATTTGTTGCTTATTTTGCATGTCCTCAGTAACAGGAATTATGTATAATTAGTATGACTTTTGAACAATATTATACCAAAATTATAGTTACCATGTATATAAGTAAACTCTTAATAATAACAGTTGTTATTATTACATCCTCTAGAGAGGAAGAAGGTATAGAAGTTGTCCCCAGACCAACTGCACTGCCAGAAGTATATTTTCAAAGATATGCAAAGAAGGAGTTTACCTGAGTTGTGAGCCCACTGGTGTATCTATATCCCAAAGGTGGGCAGTGATAATTGCATAAACAACACCACTTAGTCATAGATGACAGACTGATGACATCTAAGCCAATAGGTGCTTTCTGTGCCAGTAATTTTACATGGAAGATTGTCTTTTGCCAAATGTATTGTAGATAACACAGCTATAATATACTGTGTCTTTAACTCTACCATAACAGATACAGCAGCTTGCTGCGTATTTTCTTTTTTTTTCACACACACACACAAAACACTAGATGCTAATGTTAAAACAAAATTCAACTGAGTAAATCTTAAAGATCATATTGGTTTTATTCAATGATTCATGAATCAGACATCATCCAGTCTAGTGGACAGAAAAGAGCTCTGAGGAGTTGTGCAAACTGAAAGACTTTTACAGGCAGAAGGGAGCAAAAAAGTGGGTTGGTTACTGCAAAATCATTTTCCTTTAGGGGATGGCAGGGGCTTGTCAGGCAATTATTTAACTAGTGCTGATCAGGTGAGTCCTGATTGACTATTTTAAGATTCCATTTCTGAGAGAACCAAAACTATAATTAAGTCTTGGTTTGGTGACGTGGGGTTTAACATAAGGGACTCCATTTTGGCCCTATTCTCTTGTTTTTAACACAAAGAATAAAAGAATGGCCCAGTAGGAGAGAAGTAAAAGCTATATGAATATTTGAAATAGCATGTACAAAGCACTTTAATAGAGATACATGCAATGCACACTGGTAGCACAAAGGAGGGAAAAAACTTAGCTTTGGGGGAGGGTCTCAGAACAAGAGGATATAGTTGAGAAAGTTCTTTCAGATGAGTAGAAATTTCCCAGACAGTTGAGTAGAGTGATAGTAACAAATGAGTCATGAAACAGTATGAAACAGTAGGATTTGAGAATGCCAAAGAAAAATTAGAGGGCCTATTATGCTATTCAGTGATTTGGGGCTTTATGCTCTGGGCAATAGGGAGCCCCAGATGCTTTCTTAAAGCAAAGGAATAGTATGATCACGGTCGCCTCTTAGTAAGATCACTCCCACTGAAACATACTGAGTCATGCCAATTAAAGATAAAATGAGTGGTTTGGAGAGTCTTGTTAGAATTGAAGCCTGAACTAAAGATGGGGAAGAGAGTGAAAGGAAGGGACTAATTTGAAAGGCTCAGGAGGAAGAATGCCACATAACACTTACATTAAATGAGATGGATTTATTTATTTATTTTGCACTTGACCTAGGCACATTATTAGTTCCTAGGGAAACAACTAACTTGAACAGACACAGAACACGTGGCCTAACAGGTAAGACAGAACATTCAACAAACATTTCCAGTAGGAGGTAAGTGTTATGATGGGATAGCAGGGGTTGCTATGGGAGCAGAGCACAGGGTCTCCAAACCTAGACAGGAGATTAGGGAATGCTTTCCAGGGGAGATAAAATCTAAACTGAGATCTAAGAAGAGAAGTAAAGGAGGTTGAAGGAGAGATTTTCAGGAAGAGCG
>NW_024426552.1:47886425-48134278 GCF_017311325.1 Ursus maritimus | reverse complement strand
GGAGAACATTTGAAAAGATCTTGAGGTAAGAAATGGTGAAATAAGAGAGAAAACCTGAAAGAAATATGTGGAGAGATGAGAAGAGGCAAAAGAAGTAAGCAGAGGCCAGAGCATGGAAGGTCCTGAGACAAAGTTAAAGAGTTCTGCATTCATCTGAAGGGCAATATTGAGCCATTTTAATCACAGGAATAACATATATGTCTGCATTTTAAGAAAATCACCCTGGATGTGATACAGTGAAGTCACAGCTAGAAAGGGCCAGCCCTGATGTTTTCTATGTCACTTTGTTTGGCTTATTTGTTTAAAGGTTTTTCCTCCTATTAAACTACATAATTCATTAAGACAGAAAAAAAAACATCTTTTTTGTGCATTACTGTATTTCTATGCAGATATTCAACAATTTTTAATGACACAATAAACAAATGAATAAATGGATGAGAAACAGGATGTTATTATAGGATTCCACAAAGTTAATGCAGGCGTTTTGACAAGAGTGGAGATAGTGGACATAAAGATAATTGGATAAATTCAAGAGATTATTTAGAAGTAAAATTGACAGGTCATTGAAAATGATGGGAATAAAGTTATGAAGAGGCAGGAACAATTTCTAGTTTCCTGCTTCCAAAACTAGGATGACAGTGACTGACGTCTTTGTCAAGTGTCTCCACTTAACCATCTAACTTTTATTTTTCATAATTCTCCTGCCCTTAACTTCATGCTCTTCACTACTTCTTTGCAAATTATTCCTCAGATTGCCCTGCACAATTAACCATCTTCATCTTGGACTCGCTTTCCCTTGAGCTCCTCAAAATCAGATTTAAAACGCACACTTTCAAAGATTTGAACTAAGGAAAAAAAGTGATAAAAAATTAGGAAATAGTTCATAAACTAGGCAAGAAGAGATCACATAGCCAAAGCTTAAATGTAAAATAAGAGGAAAATGAGTGACCTTCATCAAAAATTATGGCTGAGGATGAATTATGGGTAAGATATTGGATAGAGATAATTAAAGAGCTGTATTCTTCTATTTCAAAGAGAGGACATTTATGTCTCATAACGCATGTGTGTATAAAGAATATACAGCAATATAAGTGCAAAATGAGAGGTAAAGAGAATATGGTCTACCTGAACCCAATTGTTGGACATATTCCTACAGAGTGGGATGCAGGGAAAGTTGAAGAAAAGACTTTGGAAGCTCCAGATGTCCTGAATCTCTTTTCAATAGAGCTTTGGATCTCTGTTAATGACTATATCAATCCCTTTCTAGTGGGTTTTTCCATCAGAATAATGTGATGTACCCCAAGTTCAAGGTTTTTGCTCCATCTTGCAGCTGGCAATCTTCCTGAGCAGACATAACTAATACCCGACAGCTGAATGTATTTGGATTGGTATTCAAAAATATTCATAGGGCCAAATGTGAGAACCACCGATATTCATACCACTCATCAAATGGGCAAATTAGTTATTTAATTTTCCCAGCCTCAGAATCTCTGTACCCTCATATCCTCTTTGCCAAAAAACTGATATCAGGAAAAGTGAGATAAAATCAGAACACGTCATCAGGCATATAGAAACTCGACTATCAGCATTAATATTGCTCTTTCGGTTTGGTGTGTTCACCTTAATGAAAATACCAGAACAGCCAGCAATTTTCTTCCTGTCTCCTGGGGAAATAAAATGCAGCAGAATCCTAATGCTTTTAATATGATCTATACACTTTGGATAGTCTAAGGTGTCATGGGAGAAATGAATGAGAGAGATAAAAGCATTACAAAAACAGAAAACAAAAAAAAATGACATGATAGGTGATGTAGTAGCCAAAAATGGGGATATAAAGGGAAGAAAAACAAGACGCCTAAGAACGAAACCATACATACTTCTCTGCAGATTTCTTTTCCACGTGAAACTGGTGTGTGGATGTGGTGTTGCTAGTGTGGTTGGTGTGGGGTTTTTGGTGGTTTGTTTTGTTTTGTTTTGTTCTAGTGTTAATGAAGAAATAGCCAGCAGCCATTTCTTCCTACTAAAGATATTCTCCAAGCAGTAAGGTAAATATATAAAGAAGAAAAGAGAACTAACTATGTCTTTTATAGAAGGAAAAAATTCCAGAAGGGCAGAGAAGGGACGTAGCAAAAATGAACAAATCAAAAACTATTGAATGCCATTGAGGTGGGACTGAGAAAGGAGGATACGAAGAAATGATACTAGAGAAATTCGAATGGCCTAAAGTGAAACAGAATTTAAAATTCAAGCAATGTAGGAATTCAACAGAAAAAAAAATGAATGTAGTAATTAGACGGAAGTGAGGGCTCTTATATCTAGGTATCTTGGTATATTCTTACTGTTACTTTTCAAGGCAAACATTTTATGAAATTAAAATGAATAAAGAACCTTAATCAGACCAACTTTTGCTTATTAAAAGATGGAGCATTTTCAGGTTAACTTCCATAACAGAATGACAACCAATTCTTGTTACCATTATGGAAATGTATAGAAGTCTCCACCCATATAGTCCCCCAGAAAGTGGGTCTTTGGAGCCGAATGTGGTGAGTACAGCAACAGGACAGACTTACTGGAAAAGCATGGGGGAAAGGGATTAGCTAACTCAGCTTCCAAAGCAAACCTGAACCCGAACAACTGAATTAACATGTGAACATAAAACTGTCTTTGCATGTTTGAGTAAATAAAGTGAGAAAAATCATCAAGTAACTCACTCGAATTTTTGAAGAAACCTTGTGCTCAGTTCCCTTAAAGGCAACAGAGCATGGAATTAACAATGAACCTGTCAGAAAAATAGTAGATGTCCATATCAAAGCTATGTTTGAGGAAGCATGGTAAAGAGGAAGGATCACAGAGAAGACCAAACCTGGGTTTGAATCTCAGCTTTTTTAATAATAATTTTTTTATTATGTTATGTTAGTTACCATACAGTATATCCTTAGTTTTTGATGTAATGTTCCATGATTCGTTATTTGCGTATAACACCCAGCACACCATGCAATATGTGTGAATCCCAGCTCTTTTCTTACTCATTTTGTGACTTTAAGTGGTAACTTATCTGAGACATTTCTCCTTTTACAAAACTAAGACAGTAATACCTATTTATGCAAGGGTGTTTTAACATGTGAATATAAATAATTTGTTCATTCAATAAACACTTTCATTCTGTTGATGAGACAGCGTAGGCTAACTACTGTCACAATTGTTGTTGGTTCGGGGGTGAACAAGCAGAGATGGTCCCTGATGATACATGCTCAATAAATTCCAACTAGTATTTTATTTGTTAAAGGAATAAGGAATGAAGTCGGGGTAATAGGAAAGAAAATCTTATATGCCATAAACTACCACCTGCACGTAGGTGGGTCTTTGCTAAATTGAAAACAAATGTGGATGATTTAGCATAAACTGTACTATTTTGACACAGTACAGACATGTTTGACAGAGTAAGAAAGCTAGCCAATGAAAGAGGTAGATGAAAACAACATGCCTGGATTTATGTGTGTATGTGGCTTCTGTAAAACCTCATCCCAGTCGTGCCATTATATATTCAACAAGATTTCCTAAATTGAAAAAGCAGATACACATTGTGTTACTGCTCCCTTACAGACCCACTGTGAGTATCAAGAGAGTTTTCAGTATTATAAAAACAAAATCGAATACCTCTCTGGGTTGGTGAATAGGCTGTATATTTAGCTCATTGTAGTAGTAGAAAATTGACTTATTCAAAATGAATCTCACAGTCCATGCTCCTGATGGTGCAAAGTCTAAGGAAAATTCCTTCTCCCATTATATAACTAAAGGAGCTGCCAGAAGCAAAGACCTTGAAATTGAGGGTAGTCTTCCTTCTGTTTTCAGAAGTCTCTGGCATTTAACTCCAGCTTCTTGGGATGCTGTTTTGTTGACAGGTAATGCCCCAGAATAATTACTTCACCCAGAAGAAGAGCCTTTGCAGAAACCCTGTGTAAATGCTACAAGCTTTCTGTCTTCTTTTCCAAGATTCTGTTTAGGTTACTATTGCAGTGACAGCTCTGTTGAGCTAGCCTCCAGTTCCATAGGCTGTCTCTAAGCTGAGGCATTAGAAGAGCTCCCAAGGAAGCATTGCTCACTGCTGAGGAAATTAAAAATGCCATTAGTCTAGAAATCTCCCCAACAGCAGCGGCCCTATCTCTATGCAGGATCCAACAAAAGCCTGAATGGAATTTCTCACTGAGATGCATGCCTGCATTTCCATGGTATTGTGAAGAGCTGCAATGAAGAAATTTCAAGGAGCAAAGGCTAAATAACAATTCTCTATGGAAATGAAATAAAGAAAGGGTCAAGTGGAGTTAAGGAGGCAAAGAGAATGAGGAGTGTTCTTTATAGGGATGCATTTCTATGATAACTGGAAAATTCTCTTCTCTGACATTTGTAGGAAAAAAAGCTATATGATGACTGTAGACATGTTGGCATTCAATTCAGTAAATGATAACCAAAAATGAAACAAAACAGTTATGTTCATTAGAGTTATAAGTGGGGATTTTTTCTTATTTTTTCTTTGGTATTTTCTCTTTTTTCTAAGAGATGTATGTTAATGTATACATTTGTTCAATAAAATATATATTTTCAAAATAAGATCAAATAGTAGGCATTGTGAGTTCTCTGTGTTCCCTGACCACATGTCAGGTATCTCTGCTCAGTCAGCCCCTTGTGATACAATTCTTTACAACTGACCCACTAAATCCATATTAAACTCAGGACCTCATTATCCCTACATATGAGGGAAGCAGGGCTGCAAATCATAGAAATCACTAAACTAGGATAATAAAAGGAGAGTGATCGATTTCATAGCATGATGGGGCTATGTCTTGGAACCCAAAACCCAAGAAAAGCAATGAACTTGAAAAGGGATTGGAACTAGTAACTGAAACAGTTATTCTCTCAAATCTCTCTGGGGTTGTTGGTCTTTCATTTCTGCCTTTTTCTACACATGCTTCATTCACTCTTTCTGCAAAGAAGGTTCTTCCATTTTACTGTTCACGTAGTGGAAAATTGCTGTCCTTTTCCAATTGGTTCCATTATGCCTCATACTAGACCCAAGGGATAAATAGAGAGCTATGGTGACTTGAGTTTAAGCAGTGGCCCCTATTCGTTATACTCAGATTTTTTTTTTTTACAGTAAATTTTGGTCAGCAATCTCCACTAGTGACAAGCAAATGCTTAACATCTAATTAGGTTCTACTGCTCCATAACATGCTGCCCCTATAAAAAAAAAAAAAAAAAAAAAAAAAAACCACAGTCAAATTTGGCCACTACTCTGAGGCTTCTGTGGCTAAGCAAAAACTTGAACTAGGACTTCACCCATTTCCTATGTTCTGGAGCTGAGCCTAACAGGCTCATCTTTCCACTCTCCAAAATGGTCTTTGGACAGTCCCTCCTTGTCCTCTTAAAATTTTTAACACTTCTTCTACATAACTTAAAAACATATACAATCAGATGAGAACTACCTCCAATTCCCGCCACCAAACATCGGTATTCTATCTTTCTTCCTATTGCAATAGATGAAATTTCCATACATTTATCTCAATCAAAATTCTCTAGCTGTGCTCTATATCTACACTGTCCAATAGAGGAGCCCTTAGTTTTATGTAGCTATTGAGCACTTAATATATGACCAATTGAAATTGAAATGTGCTGTAAGTATAAAATGCCCACCAAATTTCAGACTTAATATGATAAAAGGAATGAAAAATATCTCAATTTTGTATTCATACATATTGAAATACTATTTTGATATTTTGTGTTAAATATATTGTTAAAATTAATTTCACTATTTCTTTTTAGGAATTTAATGCGGCTACTAAAAAGTTTTTAAATTACATACATGGCTCACATTGTATTTTTATTAGACAGTGCTACTCCATATCCTATCCCTACTTGCCTACACAATGTCTTCACCTCTGCCATTATTCCCCTCTCTTTCCAATAATATCAGTTTGCTCCTCATTTCTGGATCATTCTCTTTAGCATACAAGTTTACTTTTTTATTCTAATTTTTAAAATAAGAACCTCTTTTGATTTTTCTCTGCATTTCTCCGTAACTTTTCAGCACAAAATTCCTCAAAAGATTTCTTTATCTGTAATTACTATCACCATTTCTCTCCTATTCTCTCCTAAAGACCATTCAAGTTGGGCTTACCTCTGTTCGGGTCACTACAGCATTCATCTTAAGGAATCATATGGTTGGTTCTACTCTTCCTATTCAATCTCTTGACGATACTTGACATGATTGACCACTCTTCTCTTCTAATATACTTTTCCCTAGTCTTTCTGACTATATAATACCTCCCAGTGTCCTTTGCTGGCTTCTCCTTTTCTCCTGCACTAAAATGTTTCAGCAACTGAGAGCACAATCCTAGACACCTTTATCTATCCTCTCTCACCTAAATTTCACTCACTCATCACTTCCTGCTCTTGGCTTTACATACTGTCTATATGCTGATGACTCCATTATTTATTTCTGGACCCAAAATGCATCAGTGAGCTCCAAATCCATAAGTCTAGTTGTCCCCTCAATCTTTACACTTGGATTGTGAACAGACAGCCTACGCCTTGCACAATTAAAATCTACTTCTTAATAATCCATCTGCTCTTCTTCCATCCTTTACAATCTCTATTATGGCATCATATTGACCCAAATGTTCAGGCCACAGACCTAAAAGTCATTAGTCACTTCTCTCACCATCCCCACATCCAGTGTGTTTTCCTAGCCACTTTTCAACATTTTCACTACAGCCCAGCCACTCTCATGCCTCCCAGATTATTACAAAACCCACTTCCTCCCTTGTCCCAATTCAATTCTTCTTGCTCAAAGTATATACACTGTCCTTCTAAAACCCAGATGAGTTCATATTAGCCTTTTGTTTGCAACTCTAATATCTTTGCAATCACAACTGCAACATAAACCAACTGCCTTAACATGGCCTATTAGGCTGTATAGTACGTGACTTTGGTAATATCTCGGATCTAATTTTTCACAGTATTCATATTTTGCTGGACTCCAGCTATTCTGAACCTCTTCTGAACACACCAAGTATGTTCCTGTCTCAGGAAACTTGCTGTTTCTTCCTCTTAGAATGCTCCTTGCCCAAATCTTTCCATAGTTGACCTTTTCTTATTCTCTTATTCTTATTCTCTCTCTTTTCTTATTTTATACTCAGTTATACCATTGTAAGAAAAAGGTTCCCAGATTACTCTAGATAATGTGTTATCTCCTCCACACCCATAATCCCCTTCTATTCCATTACTTAATTTTCTTCATTGTGTCTGAAAGTTCTCTCCCATTAGAATATAAGCCCTTTGAGGAGAAACCTTATTCTATTCACTATTGCATAGTCTATGCTCAGAAGAGTATCAAGATCCCACAAAGACTGATGAATGAAGATATCAGTGAAGACATAAATGGACAATACAGTGAACAGAGACAGGAAAATAATGAACCATTCTACAATTTGTTCTCGTAATATGTGAAGAATGCCAATTCCTCCGAGGCTCATACTGTGTTGAAGACACTATACTTCAGGAATTCATATCAGGCTTATTTAGCATGAGATGCCCACACACACACACACAAAAAATGGTATAATCTAGTAAAATTGAGGTCTTCTATTACCTTCAGCTTCTCCCTCATATCATTCCTAAAGTCAGAATCCTGGCTTTTTGCTGAACTGTGTAGTTTGATGATAGATGTGGCCAAAACAGGGCAGAGAATTCACCAGCTGCAATTCAACATAGCATTCAATTGATTTCTTGCTCTGAATATCAGAAATTTCAGAATTTAGGATAGTTTACAGCAGATAGAGTTTTTTATGAAGATTCTTATATTTGCAATGCTATACCTTTCTTTTTGGGGGTGGTAAACTGCCTTTCCCATAAGACTCAGTCTTATTGTATGCCAAGAAAATATGGGAGACAGTTTATTAAGTGTTTCACCATCCATCCATAAGTAAAACCATTCCCCTGCTTTGAATGAAGAAATTTTCACTGTCATTAATATTCCACATTTTTTTTTACACTGTCTGATAAATTTGTCAAGTTACATTTGGTAGCACAGCACACAAACTCACTTAACTTAAGCAAATGGAAAAATGTATCAGAATACCAGAAATGTAGCCAAGCCTCCCAAAGAAGGTAATCATTTGGGAACCAAAATTACTTTTTTTTTTTTTTTAGATTTTATTTATTTATTTGACAGAGAGAGAGAGCATGTGCACAAGGAAGGGGAGTGGAAGGCAGAGGGAGAGGGAGAGGGAGAAGCAGGCTCCCACTGAGCACAGAGCCCAACATGGGGCTCAACCCTAGGACCCTGGGATCATGACCTAAGCCGAAGGCAGATAATTAACCGAGTCCCCAGGTGTCCCTTCAATTCTCTATTTCTTTCTGCAAGCCTCTGCTAGTCTCCTCTCTTTCAACAATGACTTTCCCCCTGATTCTTCAGTTAACATACCAGAGACTAGCCACATAGGTTTCCTGCTATTTATCAACCTGTAACTTAAGTACCAACAAAGACTAAATCAATTCTGACTTCAAATTCCAAGATCCTAGAAAAGGAAATGGGTTGTGTGAGCTTGGATCATGACTATAAGTCTGGTCAAATGGCTACATTATGGAGTCATCTGGTCCACTCTCTACTTAGCAGTTGTTTTGGTTGCAGGCTTTTTAAAAAGGGGTAAATGCAGATTCTTTAAGAAGAAAGGGTGGAGACAGAGAGGTGGTAAAGAGTAAAATTTTTTGCATGTCTAGTGTAAAACCAGAAATGGAGGAAACCTAACTTCTATTGACTGCTTACTACTTCCCTAGAACACATCGGTTATCGGGGACTATGTATTTCTACTCGCCAAATAGAATCCCCAGTGCCAAGCACTGCACATTACATATAGGAATCCCAATAAATATGTGTTTCATAAATGAATGAATGAAAAACAATTGTGACACAGGAGATAAGGCAGAATAATTATAGAAAATTATAAGCCAGAAGTGAAGGGGAAGAGTCATGGAGCTATGTATTAAAGAATGGATAAACATTTAATTGATATTGGGGTTTATAAGCCTGCAAATTTAATGTAGTAGAAAAATTTTCAAAGTATGCAAATAATCTTTGAATTATTAAATAACCTATGCTTTATTTATTAAGGAATAGGGAGCCATTGTGGGAGCTAATGCAAATCAAACTATTATAATCTCCTAATTGTTCTCTAAGACTCATCTCTCCAATCTTCTAGGACATCACTAGAATGACGATTATAGATGTGATGGAGATGCACAAGATACCCAAATGAGATGTGGAAATTGCTAATGATAAATTTCACATTATTGACACTAATATTTTCCAAATATTTTCATCTGTACATTTCTTAACCTTTATCCATAATGCTTTCATATTTTTCTCTTTTTACTAATAGAAATTTTATACCCTACGTTAATAGGATAAGATTTTGTTAACAGGCCAGATATATTTACAACTGTGTTTATAATTGGACAGCACTGAGGAGCTCAGAGATAAGCTGTAGACTTTCTGGTGTGTTTATACATACCACAGAGGAAGGTAAAATGAACAGCCTATTGTTTGCTTCTCAAACAAATGAAAACATGATAAACCAACACTTAAAGATATGCCTGCCTCTTAAAAAGCTAACACACCTTTTAAAGCTATTTAGTATGCTAGTAATGTTGTTTGGTTCGAAAGGCATGTTAAAATAAAGTGGATGTCCTTGATTTTTTCTATTTACAGTGCTAAATCTATTTAGAGGGGCGCCTGGGTGGGTCAGTCGTTAAGTGTCTGCCTTCGGCTCAGGGCGTGATCCCTGCGTTCTGGGATCGAGCCCCACATCAGGCTCCTCCGCTAGGAGCCTGCTTCTTCCTCTCCCACTCCCCCTGCTTGTGTTCCCTCTCTCACTGGCTGTCTCTGTCAAATAAATAAATAAAATCTTTAAAAATAAATAAATAAATCTATTTAGATTTTGAATGACATAATTTCTTCAATTTCAATCTCTAAAGCTGGGTTTCATTATTTATAATTGTTAAACATTTACACAATGCATTTCTAGGAAAACTTAATTTTTATTTTTCCATTTTACCCTTATAATTGTTCTTTAGGGAATATAAGTTTGACAAAAATATATTGTTCAACCAAAAAAAATAGGCATTATCAAAATTAGTTTAAAAATATACTCTCCACCCTTAAGTTGTTTCTGGAGGAAATAGCCATGGAATCAGAAAATTGTCAGAGTATATAATAAGAATTAAACTACAAGTTAGTAAGGATATTCCATGAGCCCTAATGTACACTAGGAGGGTCCTACCCCAGCAAAGCAGGTAGAAATCAGCCTGATTCTTTTATAATAAGAACAAGGCAGCCAGGCAAAGGGATAAGATGGGCTCCTGGAAAGATGGAGCCAAGAGGTCTGTGCAAATATTGTGCCCATTTGACAAATAACCAATAGATGGATTTAAGCACATAGTAACTCCAGGATTGGAAGTCGTACTTCCTTTGCACTGGTTCATTTACTTTCCACTATCTAATACTATATCCCTTACACAAAGGGATTCTGTGATTACACAAAACAATTGGAAGACTGAAATTATCTGATGACCATAACCTATGGAGCTCATTAAAATCTGAAATGAAAATGAATACTTTTGTCCCTGTTAACATTTTGGTATCAGGTTTATTAATGTTTAAGCACTGTGTGTTATCTCATTTAATTTCACAAAAATGTTAGGAGAAATACTGTTTTCTTCATTTTATAAATAATAAAATTGAAGCAGAAAAAAAGTTTAAGAAAATCACCCAAGATTGCACAGCTAATAAAATAGCAGGTCTATCTAGTATCTAAATTCAGGCAGTTTAACTCCAGTATCTGTACATTTTAATAGTACATAATACCGACTACCAGACTCATCTTAACATTACTATAACTAGATTTGTGGAACAAACAGGCAATGAACGGATACATATTTCTTGAATGATATGTCATTTGTGTTTTTTTCCATGTATCTTATATTGTCAGATAATAATGTAAATGTTTGTTCATGTTTGAAAAGTTGCTGGAGTAATAAATCCTGAAATAAAGACTACCAGAGAAAGGGCACACTGGATACTTGTGAACTTAGTCCCAAATGAATAAGACTGAGGCCAAACTTAGTGAAAATGTTGGACTTTAAACTCAGGAAAGAAGTTCTTTAAATATACAGGATAAAAATTCAATTACTAATAAGGAAAATAAAATTAGATTTCTATTAGAGTTCTCAACAAAAATATGTTTAAGAAAAATACAAGTTAACATTTTATATCCAGCTAACCTATCCTTCAAGTATAAAGACTATAGACAGTTATTAACATGTAAAAATCTTAAGACTGTTGATCCCAGGAGACTTAGCTATGAAATAAAATAGAAAATAAGCTGTAGGCAGCTATAGAATACTTTCAGAAGAGTCAACCTAAGATTTGCAGTTTAACACTAAATATATTTAGCTATAATGCCAATATTAGAAAGCGTAATTATGACACAATAATATTAAGAAACACAGGGTCTGAACATACAGAAATAATATAGGTAATAAAAATGGGAAGAAAAAGAAAAAATAAAATCCATAGACAATAAGGCATTCTGATAGATTTACAGGTATTATCTGCAAGTAAAAGTTGTCACTTGCAACTAACAAACAAGTAGAATAAATTAAGTACAGTTAATATCATACATATTAAAGCAAAAGATAATATTAATAATATAAAATTGGAAGGTAGAATACAGGAAGGAGTAAAGAAAAAAATTTCTTTATTGCTTATGGGGAAACTAAGAAAGATTTCAAAGAGGAGATATTAATAGAAGTATACCACTATAAAGAAATATAAGTCTTCCTAAATTCCAAAACAAAGCAAAAACCATAAAATAATCCATGTAGTGAAAATTTCAGTATATATAACACAGAAAAAGATGAGACAACTGAAACCAAATACAAATATGTAATTTATGTTAATAACCAGAAAAGATGAAATAAAGATTGCTTACTGATGAAACTAAGATTTTTCATATTGGTTCATAACCCTAGAGTTGGATTTTTATGTTTATAAGAGGCTCACATAAACCAAATTTATTCACAAAGCAAATATGAAAAGAATTGGGGAAAAAAGTGTACCACACAAATGCAAATAACATATTCTGATAAAATGCAGTCTTAATGTCAAACAAGGTAATATTCAGGACCAAAATTATCAAATGCAACAAAGAAGGACACTTCATAATTCTAAGATCTCCATAACCAATTCATAGCAACAACTTTCATAAGGCAAAAACTACAAAAATAAAAGTAACAGATATGTACACTAATCACTAATAAGAGATTTTAACACACTTCTCAGATCTACATAGATCAAGAGGACAAAAATACTAGCAAAGATATAGAAGACCTAAGAAAGACACACAGTATGTAAGCCTAATAGATAAATTGAATTGTTTCTTATGAAAAAAATGTATCATTTTCCCCAGCACACACGTAATTATGAAAAACTACCCAATATCAGCTCAAAAAAGACCTTAAAACTTTCAAGAAAATAGAAATGCAAATAAGATACTCTAATCGTAATTAATGAAATTGGGAATTATTACTCAGTCAAAAAAAAAAAAAAAAAGAAGAAGAAGAAGGGACTGCAACTCCTTTCAGAAGCTGCAATTAAGTACCTGTGCATTAAGTCTAGTGTGGAGAGGCCAGTTTTCCCCTGAGCTCTGACAGACAGTGACATAGAAGGATCATGAATTCACCTCCTCCCACAGACACACTGAGTCTACAACTACATATGGAAAATTTTCCTCTTAAAAAAATTAAAGACTGGCTAAGTGATGACTACACATTGGGTAAAGAAGAAAAAGTGGGTAGGAGAGGCTGGGAAACAATCTCAGTAGTGGTGACTCACAACTGGAAGGAACTCAAACCCCAGACCTTCTCCCTAAGGAGCAAAGGGTTCAAACCCCACATCGGGCACCCCAACTTTTAAGACCTTCACTTGAAAGATGAGCCCCCAAATAATTTGAAAACCAACAGGGCTGTCATTCCAAGACCCATAGGACAGTAGTGATCTAAGAAATGCCCCTTAAAGGACCTGTGCTCTTGGACTCACCATCTCAGGGGCCACCAGCTCACCTGCTTATATTAAAATCTCAGCCAGAGGGGAAAAAAATATTTATTTATTTATTTTTATTTTTTAGAGAAAAAGTGGGGGGAGGGGGAGAGGGAGAGAAAAAATCTTAAGTGGGCTGGATCTCATGACCCTGAGATCATGACCTGAGCTGAAATCAAAAGTCCAATCCTTAACTGACTAAGCCACACCAGTGCCCTAAGCACATATTTTAACACACACACACACAACCCTAGGAACCTGTAGGAACCCTCTCCAGGGATGGAGACTGGTGGACACTTGTCTTTACACTGTCCCTTTGATGTGCTCTAAAGTAGCAGTGTCTCCCAGAAAGGAACATTTACACATTTCTGATGCCCCGATTTTTGCAGCTGCCACCCAGGGGGTGCCTCCTGACTGCCTGGCTCTAGAGTTAAGGGGAGCTTGCATGCCTGGTCACATGAGGCTGTAATAATCAGTGCCACCCCAAAGGAGTTTATACCCCTGTCTGGGGGCATGATGTTTTTGAATGCTGCCGTGGCACACCTCTACATAGCCTGGCTCTGCTGGCCAGTGGGGCTAACTTATGCTCATGGATCCCGCAGGACTGTAATCAATGAAGAATTCTTAAGCAGCTATCACCCTCTGGGCAAAGAAAGGGGCAACAGACCTAGGGGCTCAGACTTTCTGTGCCAGTGTCTCCTCATGGGAAACTTTATATGCATCTATTACCTGGTTTTTGCAGCCAATGTCCGGGGGATACCCCTTGATCACCTGGCTCTGGTGGCCAAAGGGACTTGCATTCCTGGGTCCCATGGGACTGTGGCAATTGGAGGGATGGTTCTTGGCACCTCCAGAGCACTGCACGGACAGTGGTCTGAGGCATCCCTCCCCCCAGTCTTTCTGTTAAAATAGGCCACTTTGCTCATCCTGGAGCTTCAGACTGAGAGGCAAACTTCAGGTTTAGTACACATTTAGTGGCCTATGGAGCTGCTCTCAAGGAACATAGGCTATGGACACCATCTTGGTACTCTTCCTCTTTGGTTTTTCTCCAGCTTTCTGGTTTCTCTTAGACAGGAACTTATACACTCATCTGTAGCCCAAATTTTTGTAATTGCCATCCAGATGCACCTCCAGATTGCTGGCCTCTAGGGGCCAGAAGAGCTTATGCTTGTGGACCCTCAGGACTACATATATTCGCATACTTTTAAGAGCTGCTGCCTGAGGGCCTGGTTTTTAGTCAGCCTGAATCTGCGGAACACTGACAGGTATTGGTACATCCTCAACTCCTGGGAGCCATTAAAAGTATAGTGGACTGCCTGGACACGCACAGAAATTTGAGAGATGACCAGGAACTGGGGCAGGGCTGAATGAAGAGTTTCATCTCCTATACAAGGCTACTCCTTCAAGACTAGAAGAGATAGCTGTTTCATCTACTGTATAGAAACCAATAGAGAGTCAAGCAAAATAGTGAAACAGAGGAATATGTTACAAATGAAAGAACAAGATAAAACCCCAGGAGGAGGGAAGGAGGAACCCTAATAAATGGAGATAAGTAAATTACCTGATAAAGAGTTCAAAGTAATGGTCATAAAGATCGACTAGGGAGAAGAACGAATGAAGAAGGTAAGAACTATAACAAAGAGATGAAAAATATAAGAAACTATCAAATAGAAGTCACGGACTAAAGAGTGCAATAACTAACCTGAAACTACACTAGAGTAGGTCAACAACAAACTAGATGAAGCAAAAGAAACGATGAGCTGACTTGAAGAGAAGGTGGAGTAACTCACCCAGAGTGGTGAAAATTAAAAAATTAAAATAAAAGTGAACACAGTTTAAGCAACATATATGACAATAACAAATGGACTAAAATTTGCATTATAGGGCTCCCAGAAGAAGAGAGAAACAAAGGGGCAGAGACCTTATTAGAAGAAAAAAGGCACCAAAAGACTTCCAGGGAAGATGGCAGAGTTGGAGGATCCTGGACAACTAGATAACACCCACGTTAGTGTAAATAAATCAGAAAATGGACGGAACAGACTCTTTATAGCTAAATGGAGAAACACATAAAGAAGGTAGGAAGGGTAGAGACATAGTTGGGAACTAAACAGGTATTCAGGATTGTCCACAGGAGGGAAGACACGGGGGGGGAGGGGGAGGTTCAGAGAGAGGAGAGGAAATGTGTAGGGCACCCCATGCACTGGGGGCCCACACTGGGAAGACGAATCCTCATAACATTTGGCTTTGAAGGACAGAGGGGACTGGCTTTAGGAGCTTTTCCAATCAGTGAGGCTTAACATGTGGAACTTTATAAAAACAGTGAGTTCTGCTCTAGAAGAGCTGGGAGGGAGATAGAAAAACTGAGTCCCCACTCTTAAAGAGATAGCACAACAAACAGCTCCAGGGAGGTACGGCATAGAAGCAGTAGTTTGAAAAATGTCTGGGATATATGGGGAGGAGATTTATTTAATAATTTCCCAGTGTATGCTGGAGGACAGGGAACTTTGGGAGACTTCAGGAACAGAAGAGTTGGAGGGTGCCATTTTCATTCCGGTTTTCATTCCCTACTCCCACCCCCCCCACCCCCGCCTAGATACATAGACACCTGTGAAAACCAGTGCAGTGCCAACGCTCTCCACCTAGCTTGCTAGCAGTATGCCCTGCCCTCTTGTTCTATTGACATGCTCCCTCCAGTCAGGCCTTGGTTCCAGGTTCTCTCCCACCGCAGACCTGCACAAACCTTGCTAAAACCATGTGCCTCACCCCCATGTTCTCCTGCAGACCTGCCTGCTCCAATATGACCTTGGCCAGAAACACCATCCAAAGTGGCTTTGTAAGCCTGACAGTATGCAAGCAGCCCAGAGAGTGTCCAGCACCACTCCAAAATGACTTCTGCCCTGGGGAGAGGGAAAGATAACCACACATACCCGTTTAAGTGCAGCCCCAGGAGTGGGCTGGGGGCAGACATCTGATCTGACCGCAGATTCTGCCCACCAATAAAAGCTTCTCAGGAAACAACACAGGGAAAGGGTCCTGCAGTTCTATGTTACTGCAGCTCTGGCAAAAGTCTGGTCTAACTGAAGTCAAGCCTAAGACAGCCCCAGATTGGTCCACTAACCGTGCAGGGATCAAATCCCACCCACGATAGGCAAAGAAAGTCATTACAGGTGACTGGACTGAAGGCAAAGTTGGCTTCATCACAATAGGGCACATGCAACGCACATAAGAGACACCACTGAAGCACCAGGTTTTGGTGAATAGGAGACATTGCACTGCAGGGAACTATAGAATCTCTTCTTCATAAGCCACTAAAGAGATGAAGCTTACTTTCTTAATACATGGAAATAGACTCAGAGAGTTAGATTAAAAAAAAAAAAAACAGACAGAGAAATACGTCCCAAATGAAAAAACAGGACAAAATCACATCAAGAGATCTAAATGAAGTGGAGATAAGTAATATGCCTGAGAGAATTTAAAATAATGGTCATTAAAGGAGACAGGAAGATGGTGGTGGAGTAGCAAAACCCAAGGCTCACCTCCTCCCACAAATACAACCAGATAACTATCAAATCATCCCAAATACCCCAGAAATCAACCTGAAGACTGGCAGAACAAACTCCACAACTAAAGGGAAAGAAGAGACCACATCAAAGAAGATAGGAAGTGTGGAGATGTGGTTTAGGAGAGAACCAGATCCTGGCTGCTGTGGAGGGAAGGGAGCCATGGTTGCAGAGAAGGGTGAGAGACAGGAACGCACAGGGGAATGCACAAGGAAAATGTTTCCTCATAGTCACTGGCTTGGAAAATGAGAGGTGCTGAATTTTGTGAGTTCTTGCAAATAGGAGGTTTAAAGCCTGGAGTTTTAAAGGTCAGCAGGGTTGGCTGGGATGGAGCCTGGAAGGCACTGTGCTGCCCTGGAGAGAAGGCAGGTAAACAACCCAGGGTCAGACAGTGTGGAAACAGTGATCTGAAGAGCACCTGGGGCACAAAGTGGGGAGATTATTTGCTCTTCTTGGAGCATGTCCCTGAGAGGCAGCATTCACAGACCTCTCCGGGAACAAAAAAGCTTGCCAGTGCCATTTCCCTATTTCCCTCCCCTGCTCCTCAGCATAAACACAGAGACACCTGCAGGAAGCAGTGCAGTATGGACACTGACTGCCTAACTTGCTTACACTAAGCCCCACACCCCTGCTCTCCAGTGGAACAGTCCTTCTCAGTCTGTGTGGTGGGCCCCTCCCCCAGAAGACCAGCACAAGCCCCTGCCCAACCATATCTCCTGACCAGAGAGTTTTGCTGGGCCTCATTTTCAGTGGAGTTGGTGACTGGTCACATTTCACAAGCAGACCAGAGCACACCTAGTTAAAACTCATCACATTCGGGCAAGTGACTGAACACTGCCCACAGTAACCAAGGAGGACCTCTGCAGATGACTGGCCTAAAGGATAGAGCAGCCAGAACACAAGGGCAGTGCATGTAATACACTGGGGACACTGGGGACACTCACGGAAGTGCCAGTTCCTGGGCACTACATCACCTCTTCTTCATAAGGTCATTATTTTCAGGAACAGGAGACATAACTTGCTTTTCTAACACAGAGAAGCAGGCAGAGACTTAGACAAAATGTGAGATAGAGGAATTTACCCCAAATGGAAGAACAAGATAAGACCACAACCAGAGATCTAAGCAAATCAGATATAAGTAACATGCCTGATGGAGAATTTAAAGCAATGGTCATAACGATATTCATTGGACTTGAGAAAAGAATAGAAGACATCAGTGAGACATTACCACAGAGACAGAAGAGTTAAAAAAGAATCCAAGATGAAGATTGTGCTTTCCCATCTTACAAGGCAAGAATGGTGACCTCTCTGCAAGACTCAATTTCGGGACCCCCAATCCTTCACCATCTGAACCAGGAGGGTGTCAAGTGGACACCTGCAGGGATCAGACATGCTGAGACTAAGAGGCCTCCCAGATGCTTAATTTCTCTCACTTCAGTTTATGGTGGGACATGAAGGGGATGGCAGGTAAAAAAGCTGAGAAACCAGATACTAAGGAGAAGAAACCTGGAACTAAGAAGACTGATGCTTGTGGAAAGGTTAAGAAGGGTAACCTCAAGGCTAAGAGGCCAAAGAAGGGGAAGCACCACTGCATCAGTAACCCTGTCCTAGACAGAGGAATAGGCAGATATTCCTGATCGGCTATGTATTCCAAAAAGGCCATGTACAAGAGGAGTATTCAGCAGCTAAGTCCAGGGTTGAAAAGAAAAAGAAGGAGAAAGTTCTTGCTACTGTCACAAAACCAATTGGTAGTGACAAGAAGGTGGTACATGAGTGGTTAAACTTTACGAAATGCCTAAGTATTATCCTACTGAAGATGTGCCTTGAAAGCTATTGAGCCATGGCAAAAAAACCTTTCTCTCAGCATTGAGAAAATTATGAGCTAGCATCACTCCTGGGACCATTTTGATCATCCTCACCGGGCGCCACAGAGGCAAGAGAGTGGTTTTCCTGAAGCAACTAAGTAGGGGCTTGCTACTTGTGACTGGACGTCTGACTCTCAACTGAGTTCCTCTGCATAGAGCAAACCAGAAATTTGTCATTACCACTTCCACCAAAATTGATATCAGCAGTATGAAAATCTCCAAACATCTCACTGATGCTTACTTCAACAAGAAGAAGCTGAATAAATCCAGACACCAGGAAGGTGAGATCTTTAACACAGAGAAATATGAGATTACAGAGCAGTGCAAGGTTGATTAGAAAGCTATGGACTCTTCTCCCTCTGTTTGTGTGTGTGCTCTCTCTCTCTCTCCCTCAAAAAAAAAAAAAAAAAAAAAGAAGAAGAAGAAGAAAAGAAAAAAAGAAAAAGAAAAGAAAGTTATGGACTCACAAATAGTGCCCAAAATCAAAGCTGTTCCTCAGCTTCAGGGCTACCTCTGTGTTTTCTCTCACAAATGGAGTTTATCCCTCACAAATTGGTGTTCTGAATTTCTTACAAAGAACCTAATTAAATAACTGATCCATTAAGAAAAGGGAGAGAGATGAAGAATGCCATAAATGAGATTAGAAAGATGCTCGATGCAATGAACAGCAGGTTGGAAGAATCAGAGAAACGAATTAATCATCTAGAAGACAAAGTAATGGAAAGCAATGAAGCTGAACCAAAAAGAGGAAGAATTATGCTAAAACAGAAGAGACAGGGAACTCGGTAACTCCATCAAATGTAATAACATTCATAAGAGTCCCAGAAGAAGAGAGAGAAGGGGCAGAAAAATTACTTAAAAAAATAACAGATGAAAACTTCCCTAATCTGGGGAAGGAAATAGACATCCAAATCCAAAAGGCACAGGGAACTCTCATCAAAATCAACAAAAGCAGGCCCGCACCAAGACATGTCTCAATTAAATTTACAAAATATAGTGATAAAGAGAAAAATCTTAAAAGCGGCAAGACAAAAGAAGTCATTAACTTACAAAGGAAAATCCTTAAGATTAGAAGATTTTTCAGCAGAAATTTGTTAAGCTGAAGAGAGTAGCATGATATATTCGAAGTGCTGAGTGGAAAAAACGTGCAGCCAAGAATGCTCTATGAAACAAGGCTATCATTCAGAACAGGAGAAATAAACAGTTTCCCAGACAAACAAAAACTAAAGGAGTTCATGACCACTAAACCAGCCCTGCAAGAAATATTAAAGGGGACTCTTTGAGTGGAAAGGAGAGACCAAAAGTGATGGTATAAAGGTAGAGAACACAAAAACAGTAAAAATGAATATTTCTGTAAAAAAAATAGAAAAAGAATTCACAAAAAAAGGAATAAAATAAAATAACATATACCCAAATCATGGAGAAGAAAGGAGAAAAGAATGGGTTCAAATTTAAATGACCATCAACTTAATATAGACTGCTATATGCAGAAGAGGTTATATACAAATTTAATGGTAGCCATATATTGAAAACCACTAATAAACAATCAAAGAATGAAGAGAAAGTAATCCAAATATATCACAAAGGAAAATCAGCAAAACATGAAAGAGAGAAAGACAAGAAAGGATCAGGGGAAACCTCCAGAAACAACCACAAATGCCAACAAATTGGACAACCAAGAAGAAATAGATTAATTCCTAGAAATATATAAATCACCAAAACTGAAACAAGAAGTAGAAAATTTGAACAGACCAGCAACCAGCAAAGAAGTTGAATCAGTAATAAAAAAAACTCTCAAAAAACAAAGGTCCAGAACCAGTTTCACAGGTGAGTTCAACCAAACATTTAAAGAAGAGATAATACCTATTCTTCTCAAACTAGTCCAAAAAATAGAAGAGGAAGGAAAGCTTCCAAATTTATTCTATGAAGCCAACATTACCCTGATACCAAAACCAGATAAAGACACCACAAAAAAAAAAAAAAAAGAGAGAGAGAGAGAGAGAGAACTATAGGTCAATATCTCTGATGAACATAGATACAAAAATCCTTAACAAAATAGCAAAGCTACCTAATCCAACAATACATTGAGAAAGTCATTCACCACGATCAAAAGGGATTCATTCCTGGATTGTGAGGGTGCTTCAATATGCACAAATCAATCAACAGGATACACCACATTAATAAAAGAAAGGGTAAAAACCATATGCTCATTTCAACAGACAGAGAAACAGCATTTGGCAAGTACAATATCCATTCATGATTAAAAATCTTGAACAAAGTAGGTTTAGAGGGAATATACCTCAACATAATAAAAGCTGTATATGAAAAACCCACAGCTGACATTATCCTAAATGGAGAAATACTGAGAGCTTTACTCTACTGTCAGGAATAAGACAGGGATGTCCATTCTCACTTTTATTCAACACAGTATTGGAAGTCCTAGCCCCAGTAATCAGACAACAGAAAGAAATCAAATGCATCTAAATCAGCAAGGAAGAAATAAAATTTTCACTATTTGAAGATGGCATGATACTGTATATGGAAAACCTAAAAGACTCCACCAAAAAATTGCTAGAACTGATAAACAAATTCAGTAAAGTCACAGAATACAAAATCAATGTACAGAAATCTATTGCATTTCTATACTCCAATAATGAAGCAACAGAAAGAGAAATTAAGGAATCAATCACGTTTACAATTACACTAAAAAATAAAATGTTGAGGAATAAACTTAACCAAAAATGTGAAAGACTGAAAACTACTCATGAAAGAAATTAAAGAAAACACAAATGGAAAGACATTCCATGCTCATGGGTTAGAAGAATAATTATTGTTAAAATGTCTATACTACCTAAGCAATCTAGACATTTAATGCAATCTCTATCAAAATACTAACAGCATTTTTTCACAGACCTAGAACAAACAATCCTAAAATTTGTATGGAACCACAAAAGACCCCAAATAGCCAAAAGCTATCTTGAAAAAGAAAAACAGTACTGGCAATGTCGTAATTCTAGACTTCAGGTTATACTACAAATCTGTAGTGATCAAAACAGTATGGTACTGGCATAAAAGTAGACACATAGATCGATGGAACAGAATAGAAAATGCAGAAATAAACTCAAAATTATATGGTAAATTAATCTTTGACAAAGGTGGCAAGAATATGCAATGGGAAAAAAATAAGGCAGCCTCTTCAAAAATGTTGTTGGGAAAACTGGACAGCTGCATGCAAAAGGATGAAAGTGGAGCACAATCTCACCCCATGCACAAAAATAAACTCAAAATGGATTAAAGGCCTAAATGTGAGACCTGAAACTGTAAAAATCCTAGAAGAGAGTGCAGGTGGTGATTTCTTTGGCATTGGCCGTGGCAACATTTTTCTAGATATGTCTCCTGAGGCAAAGGAAACAAAAGCAAAAATGAACTACCAGGACCACATCAAAATAAAAAGCTCCTACACAGCAAGGGAAACAATCAACAGAACTAAAGGACAACCTACTGAATGGGAGAAGATATGTGCCAGTGACATACCTGATAAACGGTTAGCATTCAAGATATAGAAGAACTTATATAACTCAACACAAAACCTACAAATAATCCAATTTAAAAATGGGCAGAAGACATGAGCAGACATTTCTCCAAAGAAAATGTGCAGATGGACAACAGACACATTAACAGATGCTCTACATCATTCAACACCAGGGACATGTAATTCAAAGCTACAATGAAATATCATCTCACACCTGTCAGAATGGCTAAAATCAAAAACACAAGAAACAAGAAGTATTGGTAAGGATGCAAAGACAAAGGGAACCCTCATGCACTGTTGGTGGGCAAACTGGTATAGCAACTGTGGAAAACAGCATAGGAGCACCTCAAAAAATTAAAAATAGAATCACCATATAATCCAATAATCACACTACTGGATATTTACCCAAAGAACATGAGACACTAATTCAAAAGGATAATGCACCCCTATGTTTATTGCAGCATTATTTATAATAGCCAAAATATGGAAGCAATCAAAGTGTCCATCCATAGAGGAATGATGAAGATGATGTGGTGTATATATGCAATGGAATATTACTCAGCCATAACAAAGAATGAAATCTGGCCATTTGCAACAACACGGATGAATATAGAGGGTATAATGCTAAGTGAAATAAGTTGGTAAAAGAAAGACAAATACCATATGATTTTTTTAAGATTTTATTTTATTTTTAGAGACACAGAGAGAGAATGAGTACAAGTGGGTAGGGGCAGAAGGAGAGGGAGAGAGAGAGAGAATCCTTAGCAGGCTCCATGCTGAGCATGGAGCCCAATGTGGGGCTCAGTCTCACAACCCTGAGATCATGACCTGAGCCAAAATCAAGAGTCAGAAGCTTAACTGACTGAGCCACCCAGGTGTGCTGATTTCACCCATATGTGGAATTTAAGAAACCAAACAAATTAAGAAAGAAAAGAAGAGACAAACCCCCAAACAGACTTTTAACTATAGGGAACAAACAGATGGTTAGCAGAGAGGAAGTGGGTGGGAGGATGGGTTACATAGGTGATGGGGAATAAGTGTACCTGCTGTGATGAGCACCTGGGTGTTGTACAGAAGTGTTGAATCACTACATTGTACACCCAAAACTAATATTACACTATATGTTAACTAACTAGAATTCAAATAAAAACTTTTAAAATTTTTTAAAAGATTTAGAGAGAGAGAGAGAGAGTGTGCATGGGCACACATGCACACACACTCTCACGTGCTTGCCGGTGGAGGGGCTGAGGGGCTGAGGGAGAGGAAGAGAGAGAATCTCAAGCAGACTCCATGCTGAGCATGGAGCCCAATGCAGGGCTTGATCGCACCACCCTGAGATCACGAGCTGAACCAAAATCAAGAGTCCGTGGCTTAACTAACCAAGCCACCTGGGCAGCCATAATTTTTTTTTTTAAAGGCATTCAGTTTACTGTATTTCATTATGGCAGCCCAAGCAGACTAATACAACCAAAGTGACTGAAATTAAGAGAAAAGTGCAGAATTTGGTCGTGGATGAAGCTGGAAGAGCAGGTGAGCACCCCTCTGCAGAAGATTTGCCTTTATATCAAGGTCAGTAAAAAAAACTTGTGAAATGTTTTAAGAATGATATTATTAAATTCACATTTTTTGAGAAGAACATCTTAACTGAAGAATGGAGGTGAACCAAAATGTAGAACTGTTAAGAAAGATACTACTGAAGTCCAGGAAAGAGAAGCTAGTAGCTTGGATTAGGATGGTGGCGGAAAAACTAAAGAGGAAAAGACCACAGGCAAAAGATATTTAGGTGGTAAAATATAAAGGACTCAGTAATGAATTGAATTTTTTACATAATATTATGTGAAAGAGCCAAATGCAAAATTATAGATTCATAATGATACATGTAAAACTCAGGGAAACATAGGGTAAAATATATATAAATTATAGATAACATTCTCATTTTTCTACTTTCCAGGAGAATAAAATTTTGGTTATATTATGCTTCTCCTTTTAAAATAAAAATAATATTTTAGTGTAACTGCCACAGAATTACTGTAAGGGTCACTCCTCAAGGGTAATTGAAATGTAACTATAGGTTTTGCTGAAATTTTGTGTAGAATTACTAAAATCAGGTGAGGCCTGGCAGTAGAATTATCTCTGACATTTAAAGATGCCATAGAGAGTCTATAGTAAAAAGGGTATTTCAGCATAAGAAGATCCACACAGAGCTGAAATCATTAACAAGGCTCCCCTGGTTAATTTTCTTGAAACAGTTATTTTATATACAGGTAGACAATTATGCCTCCTTTACCAGAGACAACTTTTCCAAATCCTTTAAGGATTGGCTTCATTTATAAAATAAGGGTCCTGGGGCACCTGGGTGGCACAGCGGTTAAGCGTCTGCCTTTGGCTCAGGGCGTGATCCCGGCGTTCTGGGATCGAGCCCCACATCAGGCTCCTCCGCTATGAGCCTGCTTCTTCCTCTCCCACTCCCCCTGCTTGTGTTCCCTCTCTCGCTGGCTGTCTCTATCCTGTCAAATAAATAAATAAAATCTTAAAAAAATAAAAAAAAAATAAGGGTCCTACTTTCTCTCTAGAGATATTATGAAGACACAATGAGATTGAGTTAGGTAGTCTTTTGAACAGTGCCTGTTGTATGCTAAGTGCTCAGACTGGGAGTAATAATAATAGTAATGATGGGATAATAATTAGCAGTGGTAGTCATAATTGTCTCCATACTTAGAATTTAATGCCTGGTATATGGCTAAAATAAAATAGTTTCCACCTTTTTAGTTATAAGACACAGGTTTAAGTTGAGGGAAATTATTCATATAACATGGGAGAGAAAATCAGTTTACTGGGATTTTAGGAATAGATGTTTATATAATTTAGTATAAAGTCAGCAATTCCAGAACTGATTGTCTAGGTATTATTCGACACTCACAAGTAGCATCTCCTGCTAATATGTCGTTTGAGCTTTCTTGAATAAGAACACTTTTCTTTTAAACCCACAAGGGCAATTTGGGAAACAAATTAAAAAAGCTAAATTCTTATGAAATGTTGTCTAAGCTATCTAGGGAGGCTTGAAAGGTCAAAGGTAGAGGAAACAGAGCGATTGGATTGAAAGAATCGGTCAATGTGATCCTCCAGCGACATCAAGGCACTTATTAGATGGGCACTATTTTTTTCTAAGTTGTACTCACGAAATAACCTGTAATATAAATAAAAGTGCACTTTCTGAACAAATGATGTGTTATGCTCCTGGTTGGCCATCCACTAATGGACATAACATAACTTGTTTCTCAAAAATGCATTTTGGATCCAAGGAAGTATTTAGTATCAAAATTCTGGCTTTGACTATCTACTCCATCTCTTAGTGTAGGACCTGGAGCGGGTTACCTAATGACTCTGAGCCTTAGCGTCCTTACATACAAAATGAGGAGTCCAACATTTATTTACATGGCTGAAGATTTAAGTAATATAAAATATTGAAAGGACTTCACATATGGCCTAGTACATAGCATGATTTTATGAAATTCTCATTTATCTTTCCACTTAAATCTGTAACTACTTTCTAGAACATTTTGTCAAAGGAATATGAAACAGTACATTAGTGTACAGTGGGGATAAAACATACAGTTTCAGATCCTTTCCAGTTTTAAATTTTATCTCTACATAGGTGCAAGAATAGGACCTAGATGATTGTTTTTTTAAAATGTACTTTTTCAATTAGGATATACTTAACAGACATGATTTGGAAACATACAGAAAGCAGATTTGATTGACATCTCATGGATACATTAAATCCAAAATTAAAACTACAATAAGGCATTTCCAAGTTCAATGTTTTGTTATTCCATCTCTTTATTCTTTTTTCAATTCAGCTGGAAACCTCTTCCAACTTCTATTCAGGGAAAACATTTTGAAGGGAGTATTTTAATGAGACCATTTGTGTTTCCAGTGCCTTGCTGAGTGACAGGTAATGGAAAGCATAGATAAATATTGTTTGTATTGAGAGTATAAAAATGGAAACATTTTATAAGGCTTATCAGTGTCTCACATTCAGTATGAAGTAGTGAATTTCCCAAAGTATGCCCCAAATATAAAACCTTAAAAAGGGTAAATCACTATCCCCACTGTTCTTTTCAATGAGAAAATTTGGAAATGGCACCCCATAGTGTTACGTTTCAAGCATCTCTTGCTGCTAGGTTTCTTTAAAAGTTTCTGAGTAAACAGACAAAATATTTTCCCCAGTTTTACAATACTAACAATACTAGTTCATTTCAAAGGGTTTTTACACTTTCATCAAGGCTTTCTGTGTCTACCTGGATATGTATATCTCATTAGAAACTGATGTGCCATAATCTCTGTGACTGAAAAACTGTTTATTCTACAAATTTATTTTGCCTTATAATTTTCTGGTGCCTGAAAAAGTACTGATAAATGACACCCTCCTGGTGTTCCAAATACCAAGTATAAAATGCTGTCTGTCTAAGCCTGCATTTAGTATTGATTCTTCAAATGGCAAAAGAATCTGCAAAAAACACAAGGGAATCAAGAAGGCTTTTAGACTCAGCAGTAGATTCAAGTAGAGGGGGCAGGCCAGAAGTGGTTTTAAAATGCCTGGAAATTACTGTGTAGTGTAGAGGGCTGGGAATCCACGATTTGTTAGTAAACCCAATTCTTACCATGAAAGCTGTCAAATCACCGATACTCATGCTAGTTTTGTTGTTATAGTTAACACTTTATAAACTAGTACTGTAGGATCAGTCATCAGTTCAAGTCATTTCATGAAATACTGTCCTCAGATTATCAACAACCCTTTATTCTTTCTTCCTTAGATCTGTCCCACAAAAGCTTTCGACTTAGAAAAACAACTCCATTTGTTGCAGAGTGTGGACAAAGGGGATGGTCTTGGGCTACTGCTGTGGCAGAGGAGTCTCTCTTCTTAAAAAGGGCAGGTGAGAGGTTAGACTAATTGAATCATTTAGTGGCCGCTTCTCTTTAAGTGCTTTCCTGGTTGAGGGGCCAAAATCTATATTAACACCTCTGCCCTTAGTAACGCAGTTTTTCAAGTCAAGAAGCTTTGCCCACAAGTCTTCAAGGACTCAATAGAGCTCACTAAATAAATAACAAGCAAGTGTGAATGTGACAGTCTAATGGATTATGTTGGATCAGAACTAAAAGACGAAGAAGAGGGGGAAAAAAAAAGAGCTGGTACCCATGGTCAGTTATAAAATGTCTCTCACCTGCCTTTGCCAAGCCTGTCATTCACCTCTATTCCATTTGAATTAGAAAACCCGTCTGTTTGTCCAAATGAGTCAACTGATCTGTGAATGTTAATTTGCCAAAGGCATTCTGAAAAGAAAAGTTAATGGTATAGTTGACCCTTAAACAACATGGCGGTGTTGACCCACTTCCCCCACCCTGTGCACCTGAAAATCCACATCGGACTTTTGACTCCCCAAAAACAACTTCTAATAGCCTACTATTGACTGAAAGCCTTCTCGAAAACGTAACAGTCGATTAACACACATTTTGTATGCTATATGTATTACATACTGTATTCTTACAATTCTTACAAGTGGGCTAAAGAAAAGAAAATGTTATTGAGAAAATCATAAGGAAGAAAAAATACATTTATAGGACTGTACTGTATTTGTTGAAAACAATCCACATATAAGTGACCCTGCACAGTTCAAACCCATGTTGTTCAGAGGTCAACGATAAATTTTGATACTCAAAATCTCTCCCTTACATCTCCACAACACCCCACGTGTCTGCCATAACCACGGGACTGCAGTTTTAAGGAACAGGTAAGATCAACAGCTCTTAAAAACTGGGCGTGCAGGAGTTTGAGGTACCTTTCAGATACGTTTTAGTGTGGAAAGACTACATGATAATACTATTGATTTCCTCAAAAACAATGTTTTCTACATTTAGTATATTATTTGTCTCTATTTTCCACCTTGTCAGTTTCCAAGCCAGTTATTTCATAGTTCCTTCTCTCCTTTCTCTTATCATGCTTGATTGCGAGACTTACCTTGCTTTATGTACTGAATCAGCAATTCATTTGAATGTATCAGCAATGAGTTTTTTTCAAATGTGATCAAATTATATTAAAATTCATCTAGGAGAATAAAAAAGGTGAAGCAATAGTTATCATTTATTGTGCTGATACTGTATGCAAAGTCAGGTGTTGAATGAAGCACCTTACAAATATTAAAGAATAGTAGACACTGAATCAGATAAATTTTTAAGCTACAGTAATTCTCCTGAGTCAGTCACATGCACATAGGGAATAGATTTTGATTTAGGTGATGTTAGGAAGCACCATGCCTACATGTTTCTCCCCAAAAGACCCTGAAATTTTACTAAGCAAGACTTATTTCTTGGATTCTGATATCATTCCTTAGGAATACTTTAAGGCAAACAACTCTCCCAAGTTCCACTTCCCTAAGGTGCTCTAAATCTCCCTTTGTTAAATCCCTAACTTTTCCCTCTCATGATTCTTCATCTGTCCACTACTTTTTTTCTCCTATACATTAATAACCTGCAAAGACTACCATGAAGTCCCAGGAACTTCTGCTTGTTTTAAAGGAAATCCCATCCCACTATACCACATTCAATTATTCTCCCACAATGGAACACTCCAGTCTTGCAGGAGAAATTTTACCTTTAGTGCAAAAATGCAAACTGTCTTAAACAGGTGAAGTTACTTGAGAAGTATAATCCTATGAATTCATTGGAGAAGGATGTCAATGCCCAGGAAAAAAAAAGAATTGGTAGTAAAGATCTAGAAGGAAACAGTGCAGAAAGAGGGAGAACAAATGTCATCTAAGTTAAAAATAACTGGAAAAGAACATTACAGGGTATGTTTAAGACACTGGCACACATCAAAGAACTGAAGGGAAGGAAGAACTGGAATTTGCTACCGGAATACTTCTGTGACTGAATGGGGGAGGGGGTAAGTGGGGCTGGAGGATTTGAAATTAAGAAGAATTTACAGCAACTCTTTGATTTTGTAAACTTACGTTTTGTTCTAAGCAACTGGCCTACCAATATGGAAGCCATCATGAAGGAGTCGACTCTAATACAGTCCTTGACACAAGAAGAGAATGGGAAGAAATTCAAAAATTTGGTGCCAGTATTTATATGAACCATATTCTTCTTTGCGGAAAATGTTTGGGGCCCCTGGTCTACCACTGGGAAACTAGGAGAATATGATCTATGATCTTTCTCCTGAAAACTAGTCATGTCCTAACTCTGGGCCCAGATCTGACAGACATTTCTCAGACTACCCTGTGAGCCAGACTTTAAACATAGATCATGCTTCTACACCAGGACTTCCCTACTCTGAAGAGGACTCTGATGTCACCCTGAGACTTATAATCAGGTACCAGATTGGTGTGTGTCAGAGATGCCCATAGGCTTTGAGAATCTGACTTTGTCTCTCTTTTTTTTTTTTCCATCTAAACTTCATGACATGGTTTCTGTTTGGTTTCTTGTTTTATTTTGTCTTGGCAAGCTGATCCCCAGGTTCCTAGAACCCTATTGACACACCTTGCCTTCTTAGGTGCACGTTCATCACCAAATTCAACAGCCAAGCCTATTTCCATAAGAATGAGTCCCTCATTTCATTTGCTCCATATTGCTGGCCAGACACTTAGACCCATGGTGAATGTTTCACAGAGGAGCCCAAGACCAGGAGAAGACTACTGGAGGATAGGGAGAACCCAGTGGAGAGAACACAAAAGACATAAGTTGAATAGGCATGTAAGGCACGGTGACTTGAAAATAAGTAAAAAAACACTGCAGTAGAGGGGGGAAAAAAAGCTCTGTTTTTCAGAAAAAATTAGAGACTCCCTAATGGATTAAGGAATAAAGGTATTTGTATGTTATGTATTTGAATGTTTGTTTTCCTCCCAAATTCATATGTTGGAAATCCAATCCCCAATGTCATGAATTTGAGGTGGAGCCTTGAGAAAGTAATCAGGTCACAGGGGAAAAGCCCTCATGAATGGGTTTAGTGCCCTTCTAAGGAGCAGAGAGTGGGCTCAATAGGAGGAACTGTCTGCAACCTGGAAGAGGAAACTTACCAGAGGCCAACAATGCTGGCACCATGATCTTGGATTTCAACCTTCAGAACTATAAGAAATAAATGTTTCTTATCGATAAGCTGCCCTGTTTATGGTATTTTATTACAGCAGCCCAAATTGATTAGGGCAGCCTATTCACCAGAAACTCTAAAGGGCTCAAGTAACAAGATTATGAAAAGTCTGCAAAGAGAAAGAGACGTTGTATGGAGAACTAAAGTTAGCCAGAAGTAAGTCCCCCCATTTAACTAAACCATTTTAACCCCCGCCAGGACAGAAACCATCAGATGTCTTGCTCTACTCACTTCTGTCCCATGAATCCCTGCATGCAGGGCAACGTGTCCTATCCTTTGATTTCTCCCCACCAGGACTAGTTCCTCAAAATTTGCCTGTTGCATTAAAAAAAGAAAATCCTGGGGCGCCTGGGGTGGTTCAGTCGGTTCAGCATCTGCCTTCAGCTCAAGTCATGATCCCAGGGTTCTGCATGGAGCTTGCTGCTCAGCGGGGAGTCTGTTTCTCCCTCTGCCTCTCCCCCCTGGTTTGTGCTCTCTCTCTCACTCTTTCTCTCTCAAATAAATAAAATCTTTTAAAAAAATCCTGCCAGCAGGTTATTTTATATATAGATATAAATGGGCTGATATCACCTATGTCACCTATATCTATACAATTTATCCCCAGAACAAGGCTTGTGCTCTCCTGCTCTCTTTCCCCTTCTCTCTTCCTCTTTCCCTCCCTTCACTACCTCCTCTAACCCTCTCTTTTTATCTCTCTCTGTGTCTCCCACTACCTGGATTTCAGGAAGCTCTTTGCCAATGGACCACCTTGCCAGGGTCCTCCCTTATTTTGTCTATGTCTCAGTGAGTAATACAGCTTTAGATGATCTGCAATCCCTCTCTCAGGCATGCTATGTTTTAATACCCTATACCGTTAATGGGAGGTAATAGGCAGACTACTGATCCAGCAAGGCACCAAGTTGTTTCAGCATACTTTCCTTAGAAAGCAGACTGAGAAGAAATCTCTCTCCTGCAAGTTTAATGGGGAATTTTTTTAGGATCAGTATCTGCATGAAATGGAAGGAAGCAGGGCTGGGCTGAGGGAGATGTAGGGCCTCATGCAGTCACAGAAAGGGTTCAGCCAATTCCCTAAGCACCTCTAAAATGGACTAGCCCCTCAAAGTTGCCCTGAGTTGGGCAAAGGGGCTAGGCCTGAGACCCTAACTGGGCTGAAGACTGCCCCTGGAAAGGGCTGTGACCTTGGGCAATATGGGTCTCTTCAGCTAAGACAAATTCCTAGAAAGATTAGACAGCTGAGGACTATTTGTGGGAAGCAATCCCAGTTACTGGGAGAGGTTTCTCAGTGCCAGAGGGATATCTGGAGTACCAGCACAGCATTTACTGTAGAAGCAGAGGCAGAAGACATTTAATGTGGGTTTGGATGTGTTTTTGAGATACAGATTTCCCCCACCCCCACCCCCCACCCCCAACTGTCTCTCTGTGCCAACAAGGGAGTTTCCGGCAGGGTGGACAGCAGCAGTAGCCAACAGGACTTCCAGACTTAAGATTTCTAAATCTTTTATTTTCTTTTTTCTTTTTTTTTAAGATTTTATTTATTTATTTGACAGAGAGAGACACACAGTGAGAGAGGGAACACAAGCAGGGGGAGCAGGAGAGGGAGAAGCAGGCTCCCCACTCAGCAGGGAGCCCGGTGTGGGGCTCGATCCCAGGACCCTGGGATCATGACCTCAGCCGAAGGCAGATGCTTAACAACTGAGCCACCCAGGCACCCCAAGATTTCTAAATTTTATGCCTGATTTGGAGACTAGGGTTTTAGAATGGCAAGGAAGAGGACTGTAGATCCTAGATCAGTAGGGAGCTTGCCCTCGAAGACAGCAAGAGAAGACTCTATGTGGGATTTCTAAAAAGAGGGAGCACGGACATCAGAGTACTCAGCCCCATGAAAATAACTCTCTCTGGTGAGGATGAGATCTGAGTGGGCTGTGTAGATGAGCACAGGGGACATACTGGTAGTTACTAGTGTGGTCACATAACCATTACCAGAGGGTGCCCCCTCCCATTCCACCAAGAATCACACCCTGCATCAAACCTTGTCCATCTCCGGGAGGAGGAAAGCCCAACGCATAGCAAAGCCTGAATATCTCACCAGCCTGCAGGATGAGGGCTTGGCATCAAAATAATGTTAGGGGCACCTGGGTGGCACAGCGGTTAAGCGTCTGCCTTTGGCTCAGGGCGTGATCCCGGCGTTATGGGATCGAGCCCCACATCAGGCTCCTCCACTATGAGCCTGCTTCTTCCTCTCCCACTCCCCCTGCTTGTGTTCCCTCTCTCTCTGGCTATCTCTATCTCTGTCAAATAAATAAATAAAATCTTTAAAAAAAAATAACATTAAGTCAGGGACAATGGACAAATACAGTATGTCTTGTAAATCTAAGTTTCTGGCCTCGGGTCTATACCCAGTTGCCATCTACGTGGGACTAGCTAAGAAATGGAAAGTCTGTTACTGTGTAACCCCTCTTGACAGTATGGAATTCACCAAAAGAGTTTCACACCATATTTAAAAACTGTTGCTAATACTGATGGACAGAAAGTTCCAGTCTGCCACAGAAAACATTGCAGTGGAGGAAGTTTAATATTACTAGAGAAAGGAGAGACAGAAAATGTTTTGGCAAGTCCAAATGACTTGTAGAAGCCATAAAAATACTCATACAAGGAGGAGAATAACAGAAACCCCACTGAATGAGCCAGCATTTGAGAGTTTGTCTAATAATGGAAATAATCACACAGGCAATATGTGCTATCAAAATTTAATATTTCTTTTAGCATTTTAATAAAAATCAGTACAAAGCAAACGAAAGTTTAAAAAGAGAATGAGAAAATACTTAGGTACTTCTGCAGGCAACGATATGCCTAATTTTTTAAGGAATGACAGCACTTTTGCTGTGAATCCGACATAGAATGTGTTAGAGATTATGTAATAAATCTATCATGACGTTAGCCCTAATGCATAAAGAACAAGATTTTTTTTTTCCATTTGTTTCAGCTGTTCGGTGTGCCTGTGGGACAGCAGACTTTAACACTGCGATATTTATAATTTTCCAGAGGAATGTTAAATCCTGTCAACTCAATGTGCCGATTTTTAAAAACTCATTCATACATTATGTATAATACCACAAGCACTCTGGAAACTAAATGGTATCACTAGGAGAGAAAACAAGGAATCCTAAGGAAAAGCTAAACTAATGAAAGAGAGTTGACTAGTGACACTGTATGTAGAAAAGAATTTTGAATTTGCCTTCTCAAAGGGTAACTTAAATTCTTTAAACTTTTGGGTAGAATTTGGAGATGAAACCTAAGAATTGCACAGGAAGAATCTAGCCTTGCGGCAGCATTTACACATGGCAATTCTATTTGCATTCCATTAGAATCGACCTTTTATGAATTTGAGGCAATGCTGGAAGAGGTATCAGCTCCCCCTGGTCCAAATGGAGAAGAAATGCTGATAACTTGCTAGTGGAGGTCATTAAGCGGCCGGATATGGAAATCAATAAAACTATGCACTTATGTAAGAGAAGGATATTGAACAGAAAATTGCAAGATTAACAGTAAGGTTCTACTGAGAGAAGTTTGTGTTCAAGTTAGAGTTCTCAGAAGCCCCCTCTCAGGTCATGATCAGAAATAACTGTAATGATATGCAGGAAAGCAGATGGAATTTGGCACCATTCCAAAGACTGCAGATTGGATGCTATGTATTTAAACTACATGTAATTGGGAAATTATGAATGAGTCTTTGAGATAGAAAATGCCAACCATCTCCTGTTATACTGCAATTGGTTTGATTTATAATGACTTCATAAATAGTAAAATAAAAGGAAATGTATGTACTAAAATATTAGAGCAGAATAGGAAAGATCAGTGAAGTTCTCAATTACAAAGAAGGCCATTTCTTTTCTAATGGAAAATGATTGACATTCAATTCGAAAGTAATAAATAAGTTTGTCCTGGTATTACTGTTCTATCAAAATGTAGAAAGCACTGTGATAGGCCAAAAGACCAATAGACAAAGATACAAAATAAATAATGCAGGCCAAAGTGTAGCTTTGAAAAGGGAAGAAAAGGCCTAGTTGCAATTTTTCCCCATTGTTCCAAAGCCAATCTTTTTGTTCTCTGATCTATCTGCAGATAGTTTATTTTGCTTCTGACTGCGCAGTAATCAGCGTCTTGCCCTAGGCATAGCTGGATACTCAACCTCTGTTTCTCTGGGGACTCAGTAGGGAAGCCAACAGTAAAAACAGCCAAGCACTAGGATTGAACATGTTGACTAAAAACTCAAGGACCGCAGCTTGGTGGGAATGCTGGTTTTTCTAGGCAGTAATTGTACTCAACAACAAAAAAGATCCTTGGTTTATATAGTGATTGTGTTAAGGAGCCAAGCCCCTCTGCATTTACATATCGTGTTCTCATCAGGCTTTTATCTTAGAATTACTCCAAGCCACGACTCAAAGGCTCTCTTGCTGTTTAATGAAAACAGTTGCCGATGAAACCTCAGTACTGTAAAACTTACCAAGACTTGGCATCTGTCTCAGGAAGTACTCCTGTGTCATTTTCTCTCATCAGAATCCCTGGCTCTGAATGACCTGAATAAGTAATGTTTTCTTCCTCTTTCTTTAGGAGTGAATGGTATCCCATATCCAGCAATGTAATCACGGATCATCCCTCTACCTGAAGTCACTTCTGGATGTTCAAAAGATTTAGGAATGTACTGAGCAGTCTGCCCACTTCTAGCTAGCTCTTTGTCTGGTTTTCCAACGCCCTGAAGAGTCTTTTAAAGAGCACGTGCCCCTCTTCTTGCCCAGTCACTTCAGAGACCGTTCTTATTACAGGAAACAGACAAATCCCAGAGGGACCTACACCATGGTCTCTTTTCTCAAAATCAACACAGAGTTCGTTGATGTATAAACTAGGTATTTAAACTGCACGTGGAGCATAGAGAAAAGCAATCCTCCTTACAAACCACGAATAAAAATAAACAGAAATTATTTTTGGAACAAACTTGTAAGTCTTCGTCAAATCAAAAAAAACAAAAACAAAAACAAAAACATTTCTGGACCTTGGTAAGGAGAGACCTTATTCAAAAGGATAATTATAAGCTGTGAGAGAGACTCTCAGAGGAGGAAAAGGGGAGCTATTGCAACAGGAATAATCTGTGGCCATAAGATCTGCAAGAATCTCAAGAATTAGGCGAAAAGGGCTATGTTTTTACAGAGAGGAATCGACAAGATAGAGGACGAGATGTGGGGAAGTGGGGTGAAAAGTGGTGGGATCAGATAGTGGACCAGAGAAAGTGCCATCAGGCCTCTTTTTTCAGCCAGCCCATTTTTCTGTTTTCCAGGAGGGGCCCTTCGGGAGGATTCTGTGCTGGATCAGGCTGAGGGTGGGCCACAGTTCAGGGACTTGAGGGAGGGAGAGAATCCTAACCACAATTTGGCTACCAAGCACTTCATTCTGACTAAGTGGTGGGGACAAGCAGCGCAGCTAATTATTTACGAGGCAAAGAAAGGGAATATGGAGTAAACAGTGGGGGTGGAGGCATCCCAGAGCCTCAGCTGAGTTTATCAAAGTAAATAGGGGGAAGAGTGGTTCTTCGTAGGAAGTGCTTTTGTTTTCTTTCATTGTAGATAAGGATAGACATTCCTATCAACGTCACTGTTTACCAGAATCACAGGGCCTGGGGAAAATTCAACATTGTCATCTTTATGTAAAGATATATTTTATGGCTAGAATTGCTCAACTTGGATTCCCAGTCTCTAGAGTTGCTGGCCTTGCATAGAAGAGATTTTAGGGGTTTCGAGAGCTCAAGGGTAAGATTTCTTATCTTTTATACACAAGGTGATGAACCTCTCGTATATTCTCATGTCCATTTCTGCCTTCGTCTCAAAATGTTAACAGGCAAGTCTGGTTGTAGGAATACAAAAGAAATTAAAGGCTCCCAAGCCACCTTCACTTTAAAATCCTTAAAGTCGGTACAATCCTATTTTAGATGTATTTGATCAAGAGTAGAAGGGCCCTGGGATTGCTAATTAAGATCACAGACCACCACAAAGGCTGGTTCTTTGGGAGAAGTGTGAATTGATTTTCCATGAACGCAAGCCAGTTTAAATTGACATAGGAAACCACTGCTGCAGACCCTCTGACTTCTCACTCAGAGACACCTCCATCATCATGGCCACACTGCCTTGGCAGATAATTGAGGTTATTTGTTGTGGTTATGGTGTCACTTGTGTTACTCTTATCTTCTCATTTCACACTGATCTGATCTCCCCACAGAACATAAGGAACATTAAAAGTACCCAATTGACCTTAATGGATTCCTGCATTCCTTCCTGCTAAAATAAAGGCCCTTTGTGTACTTAAAGAGACTCAGGTAACTGGAGACGACACAGTGAAGAGGAGGCGGATTTGGGAAGGAGAGTGGAGGCTTTGTACAAAGCCCCACAATTCTTAGGGTGGAGAAAAGATGCAACTTAGGTCATTTTATTTCTTCTTTACTTTCAGCCTCCGTGGCATACCTTCTCTTTAATGACCAAAGTTTTATAGGTGACTTATTTGAAAATATCTTTCAAAATAATCTTGTTGAACTAGCCCTTCACTCTGTCCTATGTATTTTTCAGAGTCTATGAAGAGGAGCTTCTGCCAAGTCAGAATTTATTCTTCTCTACATCTGTCAGCAATGGAATAACCAAAAGCTAACAAAAGTTCTGGGGTTTGGGTATGGTGGATAAATCCTTTTGCTCCAGTTCATTGTGAAAGATGATTATGTCTCCCGCAAATAGTTTTGATCCTGAAAAAGAGAAGCCCTACTTCCTCAGGGCCGGAGAACAGGAGGGCTACTGTTTTCAGCTGCTCCCCATGCTACCCCTCCCCTTCTCTCCACCCCCCAAGTGACTGAATGAATCAACGGATTAAGCCATAGGCTTAAATAACCCCCATTACCTCCCTGAAGGGCTTGAAGTGCTTGGAGGACCACCTTTGCAACGTGATTTTGGAAGATTTTATTGGTGACTCATGGGTGTCACAGACAAAGTTGTACTGGTGACGTGGAGCCGGGAAACATAAGTCCAGGTCTTCTAGGACTGTGTTCCCTCAGGAACTGATCCTTTATACCCACTTGGGTTTCCACTTTCAAGACATATACACACACTCATACACACAGACATTCTCTGCTTTCTAGTGAACGCCAACATGATTGCATTGCAAATACCCTTTCAAACCATTTAAACAGAAAACAATGTCACTATCTTCACATTTATGACTTCTGGATTTTTTAAAAAAAATTTACTCCCCTGTCCTCCCCTTGGCTTAGATGCTTGATAATTCCAATATCATTTCACTCATGGATAGATCACTCTTCTGAAAATGAAAACTCGGCTCAGGTGCACTCCTAACATTTTGTGAATCCTTCACCTAATTAACGAGAGGTTAGTCTCTTAACCTACTGCCCAGGTCCCATGGCAGATTATCAGCACTAGTGCTTTGATGGATCTTTTTAACTGCTCCTCTTGGGAAAGATATTTGAAAGTCACATTTAAATAAGGATCCAAAAATTACTGAACATTAATTCTCTTCCAGTCTCAGATGCTATTTCTGGCGAAGGTTATGGAGGCAATTTTAACAGGAGAAATACACCATTATTTAGTTACCCCTGCTTCCTAATACGCAGCAAAGGACTTTGCTAATCTTCCCCCACACACACATCCCCCCGACCTTCTCTAATGTTATAATGGATTTTCATTCCTACTGGAAGCACAGAGAATGAAGCGAAAGAGGAAAGAACTAGAGCTCATGGAGGTTTATTCTCTTTATCTCAAACACAACCCTCAGGGAGGTGGCATCTTGATCAAAGCATTCATATGACTTGCAATTCAGTGTTATATCCAAGAAAATTCTTACTTTTTCTCTCCCCTGCCTTCTCAATTGGTACATTAGAGTAAAACCAAAGAGGCCTTTTCTCACAAAGACTTAAAAAGCTGAAAAGAACTGAAATTCAATTCATCATCCTCCTCCCCCAACCCTCTGCCCATAAAAAGGACAGACTCAGAGTATAAGTAACTTGCCCAAAGATACAAGCTTGTTAGCAGTAAAGCTATGACTTGAGATCAGGTCTCCTGATACCCAGTATTCTGCCTGCATGAGGCCACTTAAGTATAATTTGTGAATTAGTCATTTTTTAAAAAGTCAAGATTATCCTTTTCTACCCTAAGACAAAATTTTAGATAGAGTAGGTTCAGATGTCAAAGGAAATAATTATGGAATGGCAATTAATTTAAATTTTCTACTGTGTATAATGAAAGCTGCTTATGGATGAGAAAAGGGGAAACATGAACTTAAAAAGGAAATGAGTTTGAAACTTTCTTAAATTTTCCAAAAATCTTACGTAAAGAGATATATTCAGAAGAGCAACCAAAATACTAACTAATGGCAGAGGAAGACACTAAAAATACAAAGTAATGCTAAATTCAACTTTCACAAAGTGTTTCTACTATCAGGAAGGCAAGAGACCAAGAAGGAAGAAATGAGAATATCAGTGGGTGAAACTGGAAATGAAGATGCTGCGGATGGCATATCTATTAAAAAGAAAGGAGGAATATAATTCACATATTAAATGAACACAAAGTATCTGTCATCAAACATTGATTTTACATTTAGGCATCATAGGGGACCTCAGTCAAAAAGCAAAGATAGTTAAATTAGGCCAACAGTGCAAAGCCACAGAACTGGAGGGAATGATCACAGAATTTTATTTCAGGGAAAATAAGAGAACAGTTTATGTAACAGTTTAACAAAAGGCTGATTTATCCTTCTGTATGCACATGTAAATCCTGTTATCTTCGTAGGGAGTTCATGCATGACCAAAAAGCTGCTGCTTTATCCCTTGAGTGAGCAAATAGGACTGTGTGCACAGCAGCATGCTAGAAGTTATGGGTGTATTAGGGAAGTCAGGGCACAGGTGGGACTTCTTCTAAGACACTCATCCTCAATAGAAAAGGGCTTTGAGATAGGAGAAGCCACGGATCACTTATTTAGCACAGATTTACATCCCTTTCTCAATGAGGAGAGCATTGAACTTACAAGCCAGATCTTAGAATTTCTATTGCATGTACTTGTGGCAGTAAGACACACAGACTTTCTCAGGTGAAGCCCAGTGTCTCCCATTTCAAATGTACAACATCCTCCCTTAGGCTTAAAATTGGGATTGAAATTATTTATAATAAATCTTCTGAAGTGTATATTCCACAACCTTATACAATTACATATAATCATAAAAATTCCACCTTTCTGCCCAAAAAATGCACATATTTCTTTCACATACTTCTAATGAATCAGACACAAAATCACATGGTAGATTTTTCAACGGCTATCAGTAAATATCACTGTGTAAAAGTGTGCATAACCATAATTAATTGAAAGAAGTAAAATTTAAAGTTTTCAGAGGCATCAGTGTTAATTTTTAGGACAAATCCTAATCACACAGTAGGAGTTAACCAGAAAGTACTTAGCTGGAAACCGTGGGCAATTTAAGCTTTATTTGGACAACATACTAAGAGGTGGGGCTGTAGGGTCAATAGGATACTTGCCCAAAGGCAGTAGCTGCCTGTTGCGATAGCACAGAAGGCAGGAGCTTGCCCAATGGTCTGGTCAGATATTGCAGACACTGCAAAGTAGTTCTTTGCAGCCAGGGTAATGTGACTAGCTCGCTCTCATGCCCACCTTTGATCCCTCCTGAGTGAATTGAATATGTGAGAGATTGGCTGCAGAAGCTGGGAAAATGATTTAGCCTCCAAAGATCAGCCTAGGATTACAAACTTATGAAGGACAGAGAGAAGAAATGGAGTCACTTTGGAAAGGAGAAACCTTATTGAGGAAGACAGCATTCAGTGCTCTGGGCTTGATCCTGGATACTGAGGAAGCAGGTTTTAGAACAGTGGTTTTGTTCATAGTTGACTTCATAACTTTATGTCAACAGTTAAGGGGTATTCATTTCTTTCATAACACTCTCATTCCTTTTCATTTTTTCCCCTATGGGCTTTCTTATGAACGTGAAAAAAAAAAAAAAAAGAAGAAGAAGTTTATGCCTTGTGTGTCTGGGGTGCACAATCCTTGGTACACACACGGTGGCATGTCATGCTTAAGAATGTCACCGGTCATGTGCAGCGAGTCAATTAGGGTATAACACTCAGATGGTGTCACTGAAAGTCTGTTCTCCATTTTGGGGGTGAGGGGTATTAGAGGTTGGCAGAAAAGAGGAAATACAAAGAATAAGGCAATCATTCGAGAAGCAAAACCAAGAAGCAGAAATCGCTGAGAGTGTTCTCTCTCCTTCAGGAGAGCAGTTTCTATTCCTGCTGCGGATGGTTTCAAACTTCCCAAACCAGAAATGGCGGCACATAAGCAGCAACTACTGCACGAGGCAATAAATCAGAAGGAAGGACAGGGGGAGGGACAGGAAAACACAGCAGGCCAACAGAAACCATGCAAGAAACTAGGACCATGCCTGTTAAGGACTTGATGTGTTCAAAGATCCAGACACTATCTTAATTGAAGCCAAGAAATGAACTCCCAAAGCCAGGTTAAGTTAAGACAGAACTAAACACTCCTTCCTCTGTGACGTCAAAGCATGTATTACAATGCAGAGTAAACAATAATTGTTCATCTACTTACCCATCTCCCTCACTAAATTGTGAGTTTCTATAAGGACAGGAACCATGTCTTACTCACCTGCCAGTTCCTGACATCACAAGTGGGACCTGGCTTAGCGTAAAGGCCCATAAATGTTTATTGAAAGAGAAATTATAAAGACCTTTGGAAGGGACATGCCGGACAGGAGAAAGGACACAGTGGTGGTATTAAGGAGACTGCCTCTTATAATTCTGCCTCTGGCAGGAACCAGCTGTGAGACCTTGGAAAGCCATTTAATATTTCTGAGACTTGGTTTCCTTATTGGCAAAATAAGCCCATTTATCCAAATTACTCTAAATTCTATTACTTTGAAAATAAGGTCTAGATTTTTTTTGAAAGTTTGCTTATTGCAGCTAAGTACCATTTTTTACTAGATTTAGCACTTCAAAAAATGGTATATGTTAAAACCCCAAATTTCAAGATTTTAATTCATCTTAGTAAATGTACTAAACACATAATTTACTGAACTACTGCCTCAATGATAAAGTCAATGAGTTGTGAGAAATACATTTTCATCTCTTCAAAATGGAGATATACTATTCTTACTATTCTCATGTAAAAGCTGTGAGGTGGTTATTATTTTGCACTAGCTTAATTTCTGATTGTAAAGTGAGTTATTGAGGTTTTACCCTAGGTTGATGAGTTTTATTAATCTTTCAGGTGATGTCTTTTTAAAAGAAAATAAAAATTGTAGGTTCTCTAATGTCTTTATTCCTCCAAAATGAGGGTGTTTTATAAAGACTGGGAATGTTTAATATGAATTGTGTAAGGGCATATTTATTTGTTTAATTATCTGTGTAAGCTATAGTATAATGAAAATATTGTAATTGTACCACTTTTCAAAGCAACACTGAGGAGAAAATTGTAAACATCATGGATGGGGAATTATGCACACAAAGACTAACAGCCACAATAATGTTATTCAGAACTGTGCTTGTAATTTGCCCCTTAGGGGGTGAATTTGGGAAAAAATATGTATAAAGTTGAATCATGTGACTTTCACTTAATGGGTGTTGTACTGCAAAAGCCACATACACCACATTGAGCATTCAGGAATAATTATTTCTTTTAGTTATTCTCCTGGTGGCTTCTCTAGTGTCTAAAATTGCCACATTCTCAAAACCAACATTCGTCATATGGCACCTGCCCAACAAGTAAAATGGAATGGTGGTTACAGCATAGAAATTCCTTTCAACATTTCATTACTGAGGGCTTCTTCTAAAGAGGAAAAAATAAAATGAGTAGATGAAGTTTTATCTTTAGACCTAGGAATCTCAGCTGGAATAGTCTTTTTATTAAGTGCTTTACTTAGGGATTATTTGTCAAATATGCTAGAGAAAATGGCTTGCTTTTTGGATAGAAAAGCAATCTACGTTTTATTTGGAAATTGTGCTGACTATTCTCCATTTGCCAGTTCTTATCATTCTTTGCTCTTCTCATCCTACTCTTTGCCATAGGAGACTAACTCTTGTGCACTGCATTTCTGACACTCACTGGTTAGGTGACTTGCAGTTCGGTTGGCCAATAAGAGGTCACCAACGTGTAATTAAGGGCTTCAGCACCACTTCTCTGTTAGTAGTTGTGCATCTCCGGGACTACAGTTCCTTCTAGCGTAGACCTTCCTCTGTCTCTCCAACTTTCGTTGGGTTTCCATATCTCTCTTTACATCTCTTGTCCTTTCAACTTAAGTTGAATGAATTGCACCCTACCATTGCTAGTCTTCTAGTATGCCTTGTTATCCCTATATATCCCCTGACCCATCTTTATCTTTAAAGTGCTACTTTAATAGACAGGATCATTCCAGATGGTTCAAATGATGAGCTGTCTTTTTCCAAGACACTGGTCATAAGTGCTAACAGTGTGTACACTTAATGGTAGTTAAGGATAGGAGATGTTTGCAAGCATGTTGCTTGATTGTAAGTCAAATATTGCTAGTACAGTTAACTGTGCACTCTTTCTTTACGTAACAATGTACTATAGTGGATATTGTGCTACTCCACTCAAAGATGTAAATGATTAGATTACATAGAGATAAGAAGTCCTTGCCCTTTACCTCCATTTAGGATAATTCTGAGGGCCATCCCAACTCCAGAGCTTGCCATAGAGTGGCTGGCTAATGTCTCGTTAGTTACTCATTATGGGTCAGCTTCTTCTTCTGCCCAGTCTTGCTGATATATCTCCTGAGAGCAGCCCCCAATAAATATGCATGCAATTCTCAGTTTCTGGGACTGTCTCCAGGGAATCCAATCTAAGTCATGTGGTGACTGGGCTTAGCCTAGACCTGAGCTTGCAGAGGAATATAGCTAAAACCCCAAACCCAGCAAATACTTAGATGTAACTATAAGCATCAAATGCTCCTGTAGAATTTCATGAAAAAATTTACTGTAGCCATTAGTGCAGCTGTCACTGAGTATAACCCTTCCAGTGTTAGAGCTATTTTTACTAGGCATCCGCACTGAATGACATTAGTTTCTAAGAAATTGTCTTCCATCAGGGATTAGGTAGGTGAACACTTGCATTATGCCAACTAGTGGTACCTCCCAAACCACCTCTCCTGGTTTCTGGCATCTATTCTCCCTTCTTTCAGGAATCATGGCTAACCTTTCATGTTACAATGGGTTGGTCCCATGGAACCAAATTAGAGGGTTCCTACCTGAGGCAGCCAGGTTGTTATGACTCTGAGGAGTGAAGCAAATTGGTCTTTAAAGAGAGCTGATCAAAAGGGATCACTGAATCAAAAATGGCCAGAAATAGGTTTAAAGTTTGAATTACACAAGCAAAAATATTTGAAAGGGATGGATTGGGGCAAAAAAGGTCAGCAACAAATGAAGACCATTCTGAGCATCTGCCATGAAAAAAGGAGTGGGTCTTAGAAACTCAAGTGTGTTGTTGAGGGTGGATAGGGCAATAAAAACAAAAGGCCATTTCCGTTATCACAACCCCTCTCCTCTCAATGATTCCTGGAGCCAGATTCATTAGTATGATAATGATTCCTTTCCATGAGAAGTCAGGGAGGCTTGGAGAAGCTACAAACAGGGTTCTCTGTGCAAGGGACTACAGTCAGCTAGAATGGGTGAGAAAATCAGAGACTTGGCAGAGGCAGAATGGGAAATGAAGGCAGAAGAAGGGGGATAGGCACAGAGCTTTTAAATCTATGGCAATGTAATCAGCATCAAGAAAGAATGTCAGCATAATATGCATATAAGATAACTGGATATTTGAAATTACATTTAAATAAAGTCCACTGAAAATGATCAATAGTAATTTAAGACTTCTTCATAAGATCAACTTCACACAACTCTTAGAGGCTTCATTCCACACAGAAGAGATGAAAGAAAATCAAAACAGGGAAAAAAGATGACCATAGTTAGTGATTGAAAAAACCCTAAATGACCAATCAATTTTCTTTGGAAATATATGTTTGAATATCATAGCTTAAAAGCTTGCATTAGTTTCTGTTTCGAAGCTTAAAAGTGAGCAATAGAATAATGCAATTTTCTTTGCAGTAATGATAGTCTTGCTGCGCCTACTTAATATAAACAAAAGATAAAAATTGCTCAATAACACAATGTGTTTATTTACCTCCCATTCTCTTAGGCAGAGTCTAGCTAAATAAAAAGGGTAATTTAAGGTTAGTCTTTCATGGAAATGTTCTCTTAATGAAAAATAAACCATTTTAACTAATATTCATTTTAAACAGATTTCAAATTAAGAATCCTCTTTGAATTCAGTCTAATAAATCAGGTTGATTCTAAGTACTTGTAGTCCAAATAGATTTTTACCAAAAGATTTGTTATTGCGGTGGGGCAGATTTAGTGGGACCGACCCCACAAGCAATGGGGATTCAGAAACACAAATAGAGTTACTCACAAAACAGTCCTAATGAACTGCAACTAAGTGTAATAACCATTTTGCAAGGTGGTTTCTGCCCAATTTAACCACATTCATGGAGGTAGTACTTTTAGGAAGGGGTGACCTTGAAGTCTTCTTTCATTTTAGAAACTCTCAATCATTTTCCAGATCTTCTAATCTCATAATGTTCTAGGTGATTGGCATGTTTCCCCACAACATCTCAATGAAGAATAGCAGACTTGTGTTCTTGGAAGGCCATTGACAAGTCTAAGGCAGGAAGCACACGTGGTGTCCCCCATAGCATGCTTCCTTGTGTATGGCTCTTTGCACTGTGGATGGAGGAAGGGGGTATAGAAGCATGAATTCTAAGGTGGCTCCCAAGATTTCCACCCTAAAGTGTACATACTTTGTGTAATTCTTTCCACTTGAGTGCCAGTGATGCCCGTGAATATGATGATACAGTTTCTCCCTTGAATAAGTGGGGGGATTGTCACTCCTGCTGGACTCAAAGAGCCAAGTTGGCATGTTGGGGAGAAGGCCACATGGCAGGGAAAGGTGGATGGTCTCTAGGAGCTGAACACCTCAGCCTACAATTATGAGGAACTGAATTCTGACAATAATCGCATGACCCCAGAAGAGAATCTCAAACTCCAGAAAGGAGCACAGCTCAGCTGACAACTTGATTTTTTTTATAATAATATTTTTTATTATATTATGTTAGTCACCATATAGTACATCCCTGGTTTTTGATGTAAAGTTCCATGATTCATTAGTTGCATATAACACCCAGTGCATCATGCAATACGTGCCCTCCTTACTACCCATCACCAGCCTATCCCATTCCCCCACCCCCCCCGAAGCCCTCAGTTTGTTTTTCAGAGTCCATAGTCTCTCATGCTTCATTCCCCCTTCTGATTACCCCCCCTTTCTTTATCCCTTTCTTCTCCTACCGATCTTCCTACTTCTTATGTTCCATAGATGAGTGAAATCATATGATAATTGTCTTTCTCTGCTTGACTTATTTCACTTAGCATTATCTCCTCCAGTGCCGTCCATGTTGCAGCAAATGTTGAGAAATCGTTCTTTTTGATAGCCGAGTAATATTCCATTGTACGCATGGACCACATCTTCTTAATACAGTCATCTGTTGAAGGGCATCTCAGCTCCTTCCACGATTTAGCTATTGTGGACAATGCTGCTATGAACATTGGAGTGCATATGGCCCTTCTCTTCACTACGTCTGTATCTTTGGGGTAAACACTCAGTAGTGCAATTGCTGGGTCATAGGGTAGCTCAATTTTTAACTTTTTAAGGGACGTCCACACTGTTTTCCAGAGTGGCTGTACCAACTTGCATTCCCACCAACAATGTAGGAGGGATCCCCTTTCTCCACATCCTCTCCAACAATTGTTGTTTCTTGCCTTGTCAATTTTTGCCATTCTAACTGGCATAAGGCATTATCTCAGTGTGGTGACAACTTGATTTTAACCTAGCGAGACCCTGAGATCCCAGTTGGGACTCTTGATTCACAGAAGATAATAAATGGACACTGTTTTAAGTTGCTAAGTGTGTGTTAATTTGCTACACAGCAATAGCAAACTAATACAGAGGTGGGGGAAGAATGGTTGGGATCTTATATAGTGTTAATGAGTCCCCTGTTTCATGTATATGAAATATTTGGGGTTTCTCTAAGCTACCTTTGCAAAGACCCTGATAGCAAAGAAGAGGGAGTATCAGAGTGGCTAGGAGAATGGACCCTGGAGTCAAGCTGTAAAGTTTAAATTCCCATTCTGCCACTTGATCACTGAACTCAAATAAGAAAATTAATGTATTTGTGTCTCAGCTTCCTCATTTATAAAATAAAGACAATAATAGTTCCTAGAGTCACTGTAGCTATTGAATGACCTAATTCATACAAAGTGCCAAGCTGGGAACACAGTAATCATTCAAATCTGTTATCTTCACTGTTACTATTTTTCAGATTCCTGCCATAAATGGAAGGGCTATCTCTCTAATCTCAGCACAATAGAATTAGGATACTTTTGCTGCAGGAATAGAAACTCCAGCACACTAGCTTAGATGAAAAGAAATAAAAAGGTTTTTGGGCTTTTTTTTTTTTCTTTTTGTCTCAGAAAACTCCGGCAATGGGATGCTTTCAGGTACTGACAGGCTGAGACACAATGTCATCAGGGCATAGCTCTATGTCTTGGTATCCTTCCTTCTGTAAATTGGCTTTATCTGCTTTTTTGATGCCCCTAATGGTAGTGAGATGGCTTTAGTAGATTCAAACTTCAAATCCTTATACCATACTTTGTCTCCAAAAATTAAACAAGTAAACAAATAAGCCCCCCTTTTTCCCAAGAACCCCAGCAAATGTCTCCTAGTGTCTCAACAGTTGTAACTGAAAGACATCCACACCCAGAACCAAGCAGAGGGGCCAGGGAGATGAGGTAGGATTCTCTGCCTAAACCAGTCATAGTTCTTCCTTGGAATTGAGACTTGGTCAATTCAATCCTATTCAAAATTCAAGCCTGAGAATTGAGAGCGTAATGGTTCCTCCAAAAAAAAAAAAAAATCAAGAGATTGTATTCTGTGTCTCCCAAAAAAAGGTATATTGTCTACCCACAAACATACATTGTGTCTCCCCAAAAAGTATGTTGAAGCTCTAACCCCCAGGACATATGAATGCAACCTTAAACGGAAACTGGCTTTTTAAAGATGTGATCAAATTAAAATGAGGTTATTAGGGTGGACCCTAATCCAACATGACTCATGTCTTCATAATAGAGGGAAATCTGGACACAGATGCACAGAGAAGATGGCCATGTGAGGACGGAGACAGAAGCCGCAGTGATGCATTTTCAAACAAGGAACAGCAAGGACTGCTGGCAAACACCAGAAGGTAGAAGGGGTAAGAAATGATTCCTCTTGACACATTTCAAAGGAAGCATGGTCCTGCTGACACACTAATTTCAGACATTTAGTTTCCAAAACTGTGAGGCATTAAAGTTGTTTTCAGCCATCCATTGGAGAAAGAGGAAGGAATAAGAGAAAAAAGCTCAAGCTACAAAGAGCACCTCCTATATGCCCAACTCTTACCTCATTTGATCACTGCAACAAGACTGTGAGGCAGATATTTGTGCCTATTCTATAAATAAAAAAGTGATAAAGGTCAGAAAGTTAGTAATACACTATTGTAGGCTGAATACTGGCCCACAAAATTATCAGGAGGTCTTAATCCCAGGAAGCTTTAAATGTTATCTTATTTGGAAAGAGCTTCTTTGCATATGTAATTAGGAATCTTAAAACGAGGAGATTGTCTTGGACTATCCAGGTTGGCCCTTAACGCAATCACAAGTGTCCTTATAAGAAAGGCTATACCACATAGAGAAGAGGTGATATATAGGAGTAGGTAGAGATAGGAGTGACGCAGCCACAGGCAGGGGATGCCAGTAGCCACTAGAAGCAGGAAGAGGCAAAGAACATATCCTCCTTTAGAGCCTCCAAAGGGGGTGCATCCCTGCCAATACCTTGACTTTGGCCCAATAAAACTCATTTTGGACTTCCTCTCCTCAACTATTGCTTATTGTTTTAACCTACCAAGTGTGTGGTAATTTGTTTCAGCAGCCATAGGAAACTAACACATACACCTAGTTGATAATTATTAGTGCTTTTCTGTGTCCTGGGGTCTGGTAAAAAAATATTACACAACAAACCTAAGAAGTGGGCAATATTATAATTTATGTTCTACAGAAGGGGAAAATGAGGCACAAAAGAAAGATTGAATCAAGATTACACAGCTAGTGGGTTATGGTTACCAACTACACCAGTTTGCTTAATACTGTCCCAGTTTTAGCACTGAATGTCCTTTTTTCAAGAAATTTCTTCATCCCAAGCCAATCTGGATGCTTGATTACCCTACAGAGAGATTTGAATCTAAGCAGGCTGATACAGAGATGGTTTTTTAAATGACTTCAGCCCATACCTTCCATTTCAATCTTTGTCATTTGGGTGGTAAGGCATGACGTGATTTGATTCACCCATGACTGGTGCAAAGCCTACGCTCTGTTATACTGTAGCCCACTACGTCTCTGATTCCACAGCCCTAGACATTTGTCAGAAGCTTCACTTTGCATTCATAGAATAGAAGCTACCCTTCTTTTGTCTCCTAAGAAATGTGGCAGCAAAATGTGCTTCCCCCCACCCACCCTGCTTTCTTAGGGCCACTTCTCAAAGGAGGAGGGAGTTTTCATTTGCACAGGTGGTTCCAGGGAATAAGGGCAAAATTCGTGTTTCCCCATGGGCTCCTCTCCTGAAATAGGACATAGAACTTACTAAAGTCTCTGAGTGAAGAGCCAGAGTGACAGGTTAGCTAAGTCACCTGTTCTGTGCTGTGACTCAACCTCAGCACTTTATTTCAGAACAGGTCAATCTACAAGATCCGAATGCTCTTTATATGCTATGGATTTCTTCTAAAAAAAGACCTTCTAATTCTATTGATATCCATTTTCTGATGGCTATTGCTCTTGTTAAAAGTCCTATGACACAGCTAAAGCCATCTTTAAATACATTACCAGTCATATTAGAAGAATAATTTCAGGTATTCTCTTACATTTCCTTAACCTTCCTGAACTAAAAGCACTTTAGTTTTTGGAGGTTATCAGAAAGAGAGAAGAGCACTAAAGGCTGAATTTCCACTTTTGTAATTCAGTCCCTCTCTTCTCCCTGCCTTTCCCCTCCCACAAAAGTCTCCCTTACTCTTCATGGTTCAACCCAAATCTCATCTTCTCCAGGAAGACTTTCCAATCTTCTTTGTACACAAATAATGATAAAATTTTATAAGATTTTACTGTGCGCCAAGCACTGTTCTTTATAGGTAAATAAGTAGACAGATAATCTTTGATTAAATAAGATCATAATCTTATTTATATGTTTTTACAAATACATTTATTGTATATAAATATTTTAACTTAGGGACACGTGGGTGGCTCAGTCGATTAAGCATCTGCCTTCAGCTCAGGTCATGATCCCAGGGTCTGGGATCGAGTCCCGCATCGGGCTCCCTGCTCAGCGGGGTGCCTGCTTCTCCCTCTGCCTGCCGCTCTCCCTGCTTGTTGTGCTTGAGCTCTTTCTCTCTGACAAATAAATAAATAAAATCTTTTAAAAAATAAATATGTTAGCTTACACACACACATATCTATTAGATATAAGATACATAGAAGACATATTAGACATAAGACACATACACATCTTGTTTAATTTCACAACCCCCTGTGAAGTAGGAAGTACCCTAATTATCTTAATTCACAGGTCAGAAAATTAAGTCACACACAATTTGCCCAAGGTCGCAGAACTAGGCAGAGTCAAAGCTCAAACCCAGATCTGTCTAAAGGAAAAGTCTATGTCCCTAACCTATAACTACCTCATGGTAATTCCCCAAACATTTACTTCTAAAAACACTCATCGAGTATGCTGTTCCTCTGTGGTTCAGCATATGTTCCTGACTATTGTTAGGTAATTTATGCGCATGTCTTGCTCACTCCAGGTATATCTAAAAACTCCTAGGTTAAAGGAACTTCGCTTTATGCCCGTTTGACTATTCAGCACTTAGCATAGTGCCTTCCTGAGCATGAACCTTGGCCTTCATCCTAATCAAATAGTATGATAGTCTTTGTCTTAGAAGAAATGCAAGTATAGGTCGATTACATACAGAAAATGAGCATTTGATTTATAAGCACACAATGTTTTATTTACTTACATTATAATTATTGAAATTTATTATGAGAGAGATTACATTCATTCATTATATGTTTGGCATTATTTATCAAACAAATATTTATCTACATTTCTGCTTAAAGATAATTTTATGAGCATTGAGTGAATGCCAAATGCAGATATTTGCCTTAAAGGATTTTCAATCTACAAAGAAGCGAAGGCATGTACATAAATGATTAGGAAGTAAAATAAGTGAAGATTAGCTATGTAAGAGGGACAGATATTCTTATCTCTACTGCTATAACTTGTGTTACTTCAGTGATCTCTCTGGAATGAAAATCAGCTCATCATATCCTAGTTTAGAACTTTCCAAATTTTTCTCAGTGCCAAAAGTATAAACTCTTAGTTCCTCAGATCGCTCTAGAATTTCCTGCTACACTCACACATGCCCTCTATATTTATAGTCCTGGCTATGCCATGCACTTCACTTCTCCATGCTATTCCCTTGGTTTGGAATACTTTCCTGTATTCATCCTAAATGATTTTATTTAAACATCTCCTTCTCTGCACTTTCCCAGACCTTAGCCATAAAAACATAGTTGATTGTTTCACCACTCTATTATACTCTATTATAGCGCTCATTAAGTGTTACATTCATTTCTTTATATAGTAGATATCTCTGGTAACCTATATTATCTTTAGGGCAAGGACAACATCCCCTAAAACAATGTCTGGCATGCTTGGTACTCATAAATATTTTGAATTAATTAATTATTCGTAAACTCAGAGTATGGTAGGATAACTTCTTAAACATTGATTCTTCTCCAACACAAAAATCAGTCAGTGCTGATATCACAGCAGTTGTGATACGCAGAATGCCCCCCAAAAGATGTCCATGTTCTAATCCCCATACCCTGTGAATTGTTATGTTATATAGAAAAAGAGAATTAAGGTTCCAAATAGAATTAAGGTCTTATTACCTTAATTCTTTAATTACCTTGTACCTAGTACCTTAATTCCTTTAAAATGGGGAGATTATTCTGGATTATTAGGGTGGGTCCAATCTAATCAAAGAAGGTTTTAAAAGTAGAAGAAGGCAGAGGAGTGTCAGAGAGATAGAATGTGAGAAGGACTCAATCCTGTCTTGATGGTTTTGAAGATGGAGGAAAGGAAACATGAACCAAAGAATAAGGCAGGCTCTAGAAGGTGGGACTAGCCCTCAGGTGACAGGCACAAGTCTGTCAGTAGACAAAGGAAACCAAGCATCTCCTAGAGCTTCCGGAAAGGAACACAGCCTACCACCAAGTGAGATGTCTCCGGATTTCTGACCCATAGAACTCTAAGGTAACAAATTTGTTATTTTAAGCCACTAAGCTTGAGGTCATTTGATATGGCAGCACAGGAAATTAATAGAGTAGATATTCAATAAATGCTTGCCCTTTACATAAAAAGGTCAGCCCAATGTAATGAGTTGCATGGGAGTTTCAAGGTACATGTAGTCCAGCCTCCTATATCAGGGAAATTTCTCATTCAACTATGACTATTATCAAGCATTTCAAATGTCTAGGGATAAAGACAGCATTGCTTTCCTCCGCAGGCAATTTCAGTGTTTTATCACCCGGGTGATCAAGAAGTACCTCCCATGTCCAACAGAGCTCTCTCTTGCCATTGATTTAAGATTATTTTCTCTTGACCCTGCCTTGTGGACATAGAGTATAACTGAGCAACATTCCCTGACAAAACGTCCTACAAATTCTCAAAGACAGTAATCAGGTTTGCCCTTAGGGTTCTTCTCACCAGAGTTTAACTTTTTCTCAAATGACTTTTCGATTTGTATAATCATTTTTACTTCCCTTGTTTGGATTCCTTTTTAAATAATTAACATGAGATGCAATATAGCTGGTCAGTACTACAGCTAGGCTAAAATTAGAAGAAAGATTCCTCATCCTCAAACCTCTTGTAGTGACAGAACCATGCCAACTTCAACAATTATAGTTATGTTATATGGAATTGCTCAGATTAGGTAAATACTTGTTAAGCAATAATTCTTAGCCACTTTCAATCTGTTTGGACTAAAGCCTATAAAATGCACATTCTTTTATAAAATCTTTGACCAGAGGAACTGAAAAGGAGGGAGATAGAAAGCAACAAGAGAAGATGAGAAATTGCATTTAGAAGGGAAAGACTTATTTTTATAAAAGTGTATTTCCTTCCTAGAAATTTATATAAAGATGTTCCTCTACCTGTATAAGGGCCAGCCTTCCCCAATCAAGGATTTGGCTTTTCTGCTTCCTTTTAAATCTCAGCAGCATTTCAAAAAATCAATATGCCTTAGTAATAATTCATAATCCTCTCTGTGTTGCCTTTATGGGCCAGTTAGAGCAGTCATATCTTGCTAGCTGGGTTTTTAGGAAGAATACTCAACAACAAAACAAGAATCACAAATCACAAGTGCAGAGTTCTCAGAAGCCGGCTTGTTCTGCTGAGTGGTGTCACAGTGTGAGCCAAGCATAGAAAACAACTTTGATATAAGCAAAGTCAGAGTTTTCCCCGGAAAAAGTAGTTGGACACTTGCCTAATGTTCTTGTTGTGCCCTTAGAAGAGAAAGATTGGGGGTCCTAAAAAATCATGCCATCTTCCCATTGATCTAAGTCTATGGAATACAATCTGTGATCCTTGACCTCCAGAAAACCAAAGAGAGTCTCTTCAATCTATATGCATGTCAAAATGCTTTTTGCAGGATGAATAAATCAAATATCTTTTAGAAATGTGTACTTGTGATAGTTTTATGTGTTGACTTGGCTAGGCTACTGTACCAAGCTATTTGATAAAACACTAATGTAGGTGTTTTCTTGAAGCTGTTTTGTAGTGAATTTTAACATCCATAATAAGTTGGCTTTAAGTAAAGGAGATTAGCCCCTCATAATGTGAGTGGGCCTCATTCAATCAAATGAAAAGCCTTAAGAGCGAGACTGAGGTTCCCTGAAGAAATTCTACCTCAAGATCCCAACATCAGCTCCTCTTCAAGAGCTACCAGCCTGCCAGCCTGCCCCACAAATTTTGGACTTAACAGCCCCACATTCATGTAAGTCATACATGGCATCCATATTGCTTCATTTTCCCTGGAGAGCTCTAAGTGATACAATACAATTTTTCGATGTATGTAAATACTACTGAGGTTTAAAAGCACAAATTGATTGTAAATATATTCCTATGTGGTGATATTTGTTAGTATTTATTGATCAATTGTGAAAATACATAAGATAAAACTAATACCAAATGAGATCTGCAACACTGACATTAAGGGTTTTTATACCAGGAAAATTTGGCAAGTACAAGATGATCAATGACTTTGGAGACTAAATTTCACCAACTCTATAGTAGAACAGACCATGTGTATGACTATAATAGGTAGAGAAAAATGAGACCCTGAGGCTCAGAGTTCAAAATCACAGGCTGCTTTCAGGCAACTGCTGGGCTGGGTATTTCAGGAGCAGCCTTCAGAACCAAAGCAAGGCCTCCTTCCCTTACCCTAGCTCTTATCACAGTGTTGCTATTGTCTGATCCCCTCAGTGGCTCCATGAGGCCAAGGACTACAATCTTCACTCCTACTGGTCACAGTCATAACTACCATATCTTGAGCACAACCTATGTGCCATGCTTCTTTATAGATTATGCAAGGTACATACGTTATTCTCAAAACCCTGTGAGATAGGAATTATCTGTAACACTTGTTTTGTTCATGAAAAAGCTGGACCTTGGAGAAATAATTGTCCAGTGTCTTTAGTTTTAAGTTGACTACCTAGCACTCATCACAATACTTAGTATTGTAGGTGCTCACTAAATATTGGTACATGAAGTAATACGGATGCCCTGAAGAGAATCTGATGCAAATAATGTATTAAACAGATGAGTAAACTGAGGCCAAGACAGGCTAAGTGACTTGTTCCACAAAGCATAGCAAGTTAATGGCACAGTCAGGACCAGAAGCCACCTCTCTTAACTATTAGGCCGGAATATCATAGAGTTGATGTTGCTGCTCCTAACAGCTGTGGCTCCCCAGGCCTTCTGTACCATCAAAATATCCTTGCACCACCCATCGAGATGTCATGTTTGGGCCCTGTCAGAGACTGGGAAAAGCTATTTGCTAATCTATTGCACCCCTACCCAGGACAAATGCTGTCCCCCAACAAAAGCTATCACTGATGATTTCAGTCTTCCCTTGATTAAAAACAAACATAAAAACACTCTCCTAATCCATACAACCAGTAAGTTATTATTTATTTGAGCTCAGAAATCTGGCTTAACCCTCCCTAGTATGTTCAGTGTTTGTGCAGAACATGGGTAACTTCCTATAAAGAACCTCGGAAGACCTCAAAAATTGTGTGTTCCCTAGCCAGTGGTTCTATGAAAGGATGATACAAACATGTCTCAGGCTTTTAAATTTCCAAATTAGGAACTATTTTTAGAAGTATTAACTGAGAAAGATATTTTTGGGTGAGAAAATTTTCTAAAAAATTTAAAGGGAAATGGCAAAAATTATAAGCCAGGGCTGAATTCAAGATCCATATTGCTGGCATTTAGATGAATACATAGATTTGAAACCAAAAATATACATCTTAAGTATCTATGTAGAGAGAGAGTGCAACAGAATAAGAGAGACTCAAATTCAGAGCAAAAAATCTCAAGTTGGGGGGAAAAAAAAGCATAAGATTCCAAACTCTCAGAAACTCTAGAATGAACAAATTTCCTGGCTACTAGAACCCCTGAGTTTTCCCAAGTATAAGTGATCACATGAATAATGTGTCTTAGAGAGGTGTCTAAGCTGTGACCTGGATGGAAGGATCCCACTGATCGATAAGCAATCATCTGTAATAAAGATAAACTTCACTTTTCCAAGAGTAGAAAGGAAGAGCTGTATGCTTCTTCCCTTCAAGTTCTGATTCTTGGCCAGTAGAGACCATCTCTGTCTATGCAGAAAAGTTAACATATAAAATTACACCTCCTTTGATAGCCAAATACATTAAGCCTTATCTACTGAAATCTTCTAGCACAGTGGAAACGCTTAACTACATCCTTAACCCATCATTATGAAAATCAACTTATGTGTCCACCCTATTCCAACCCCAGCAGTATTCTTTGGATTCTTTTAGTACTTCAAACATTCTCCCACACCAGGTTTTTTGGGTGTTTGTTCCACTAGAATGGTTTCTTCGTATCTCTCAGGTCCACCTAAATGTACTCTCAGGAGTATATTGATCATACTGCCTAAAATAGTTCTTTTCACATGCTATTCCCTATTACAAACACATTTGTTTTCTTTAGAGTTCTCAACACAATTCGTACTTTTTTGTTTGTTTCTTTATTTCCATTTCCTTTTGTAGAGAGTAAACTCTTTGAGGTCAGAACTCTTTATATTCCTAATATCCAGCAGAGCACCCAGCATATAAGAGATGCTCAGTAACTAAAGATCAGATGAATGTTCCATCTCACAAACATAAATGTGCAAAAATAAGACTTGTGCATTTATGTGTGGACTGCAATATGCTCTTCCTTGTTCTTCTCCACAGATAGCTAATAAGTTTTGGGCATTTTATCTAGAAGTGTTCTAGAAAACACAGGGTAGTGTGTGTGTGTGTGTGTGTGTGTGTGTGTGTGTGTGTGTGTGTGTCATTTTTGCCTATAATTCAACACCACAGAGAATTACAATTCTTGAGAGCCCTTAAAATTTTAAAAGGACCAAGATAACTTTTGCTGACTTTCCAAATACATATGGCAAATTTTTTAAATAATTTTTTATTATGTTATGTTAGTCACCATATAGTACATCCTTAGTTTCTGATGTAATGTTCCATGATTCATTATTTGCACATAACACCTAGTGACATATGGCAAATTTTAATGCCAGGACACTTTCTAATCCTTGTTGCCTCCCATGTGGTAGTAGGGATGCTTCCTCTGTGCTTTAAGAAAGGCCTGGAGAGCATTTTCAAAGGCCAGTGGTTCTCTAATAGTAATTACAGATTTGCATTCAGTAACCAATTCAAATAACTAATTCTTAGTAATTTGCTTATAACCAAGATCTTAGAACTGCCACACCAGCACTACTGTATCATCCGTTTGCAACATCCCTTCCATAATCTCACATTCTCCATCAGGTGCAATGATGATGCGTACAGCTTATTTCTTCCATCTTAGATCTTTTTTCTCTTTGAAAGTCAGTGAAATGCTTTATTCAGATAATTCAATCTTCCACCAATACCTCCAAAGTGACTGAAACATACAGTCCAGCTAATTATATGCCCTTCCAAGCTCAGCTTCATACCTCTCAGCATTCTTCTGAATGATTTAAACTTATTTCTTTCAGTGCCACATTGTGACTCCCATCAGCAAAGGTTACTCGTGTAGTCTCAAAACAGTAGGAAAGGAGCCATATTTGTCAAGAACTAGTGTACTACCCATATATCACATTAGCAAATTTTAAAAATTCCATTTGCAAGTAGAAAATCCTGTGGGTGAGATGTTCATAAAAGGATATTCTTGCTCATACACATTTAAATTGAAAAATCAGAAGTGAAAAGAAGATTGTTTTTCCATTTCTAAACTTTGGAAAAGTAAGGCACTACTCTTGCTAAAGCCAATATTGGGTATCGTAAATTCAGTTTTGTACGTGATACAGCATGTAAAAGTATACAACAAAGTTAGAGGAAGATGTTGCCTATTAACAGTGTAATCTTTAAAAATGCACCTTATAAGTAAAGGGTAACATAGGAAAGCTGCAGCCAAATTGCTGTTATCATCTAGCACAAAGTCACAGTGTCTTCTCTTTTCTACCTTATTTATTTAGTAAAACAGTTTGAAAACAGCAGGGTACTCTCTAAGGTCATCTCCACACTCACCATAGAAGATGGGCTGGCCGCAGATCCTTGGACCTTTCACTTACGTAGCCTTGCCCCACCACAACCCCTAGCGGAAAATGAGCATAGTGGCATAATAAATCTTTAGAAGGCAAACAAATATTATATATAGAGAGAGAGGTTTATCTTGTAATAAATAAGATTGTGAAATTCTAGAGCAAAGAAGTTTTGGAGCCTTGGTCTCAGAGAATAACTGGAACTTGTGGGCTTGGGGCACAGGTAGTTGAGGCCGAGGGAGCTGATAAGCTAAAGGGAGAGAAGGGAATAGAAAATAAAGGAAGAGACCTTTAGGTGCCCTTTGACAAATAAATGCATTGCCTTGTGCCTTACCTTGTGCAACTGACTGTGAATAATTACTGGCTTATTTCTGGTGATAAGGTGAGCCCACAAACCATTCCAGTCGTTGCAGGGCATACACCAAAGCTTATAAGATAAATAATTGTGAATTGTCAGGTGAATGCAGCCCATACATAAAGCCAGGCACAGTGTAAATGTAAAAATTTGGGGGCAAGGGTTTTGTAGGCTTTGTAGGAATATTTAAATACTACAGACCATTCATAGACGGTTCACTATAGCTGTGTCAAAAAACTCTGATTCTAATATTCCCAGTAACAGAAATAGGGCATAGTAGCAAAGGAGTATTTTTACTTCATGGTTTCTATTCCTTCAATCAACCTGTCTCCCCTATATGTAAATCACTGAGTGACTCTATTAGAATAGCATGACTGAATGGTCAGAAAAGATCAGCTTCTATTACTAGGCTTTGGTAGATATAGTCATAATCTAAGACCAAAGATTTTGCACACATTCACCATTAATTGAGATAAATAACAGATATTTGGTTATAGATGATTCTATTTAGAATTATGAAGAGAATCCAAATACAGAAAGGGTAAAGATATAGAAGACTAATCTAGATCAGCTCCTTAGGCTGGTCGTCTTCATTACATAATTCGATTTTCTTTTGTTTATGTAGACCAGGCTTAGTGTATAAAGAAATAATAGCCTCTCCTTTTGATTAAAAAAAAAAGTTTTATAACATTGAGAAAATTTATAAATTACAAGTTTTTGGTCCTTCAAATGGAGTCTCCTATTATTTGTCTATTTTCCTTAAAATGGCATTTTCCCATTTCTGAACATTACTGCTGCTGTAGGCCATTCAATAAAAATATTATTTCCACCCTATAAATGTCTGTTCTGATTTACTTTTATATTGTTTCTTTAACCCCGATTTAGTTTTATCCCATGGCGATATTTTGAGCTGAAAAGGGTAACTTTACTTGGCATTATACCTGTAAGAATTACTGGTGTGAAGATGTCACAGTTTTAAACCAAGTACAGCAATGATTAAAATAGAAGAATGAGAAGAAAAGAGTTAGTGTTACTGAAAAATACCCCTTTCAAGCATCTAACCCTTAATGGATACTATTCTCCCAGCATACTAGTAAGTATATGAATAATCTTTGAGAATTGAAATATTAAAATAGTATACTGTAACAAATGGTACATCTTTGTGACCACAACGCTTGTGGTTATTCTAATTACCAAAGTATGCTATAAAAACAGTTGCATGATTTCTTTCTAAAGCAAAGGCATTTGCTGAAACATCCTAGCCAGCAAGAAATGGTAACATTCAGCTGAAGGATGACCTTCAAGCAAGGGCTGACCTTCATGCACCAGACATAAGCTGTGGTCCCCCTGCTAAAGAAGAGCTCTACACAGGCGAACCGGACTGGACTGAATGCCATGGATGGAGTAATGGAATCAGAAAAGCTTTTTTTTTTCTTATGAGACTATCCCAACCAAGATCACCAGGTATACTGTGAGGAAACACTGATGAATTACACAAATTTTCAGCATTTAAATATCAGAAGGAATCTTTCCCTTTCCTGCATTCCTTCCAGAAAAGTTTACATGCCCACAGAGATCCCAAGGCAAACTATGACAATCCAAACTTTGCGAAAAGGAAAAACTAAATGGTTGCCTGTTTTCTAGCAGACGAAATTTCTGGTCTGGGTTAGTTATTGTCTAAGCAGAGTTAGGTGAGACCACTAAAAAGCTTGAAAGTCTCCCAGGAAATGATGAGTATAATACCATAAGATGGGAAATATCATTTGGGTGACTATTGGCCTGCAAAGCAACTTGCCTTCTTTTCCTGACAGTAATAGCTCTCAGTAAAATAAGGACCATTAGATGCAGGCCCCACCCACAGAAGCTTAAAAGAATCATCTCTGGCCTAGGGATTTGCAGGCAACACTTCCTCCTCCAAAATTTACATTTTAAATTTTCACACCGCCCCACTCCTGGCCCCATCTCAGGTTAAAGTTTCCCAAGGAGCATAAAATAGGGAGAGCAAAATGGATACAGAATGCAAAATGAGATACTGACTAGAGGGAATTTATAAAGTTCAATATCTATGATCCAACTAACAAATCTAATTTACTACTTTTTTATGTTTAATAACAGAGCAGCTTCTCTGCAAACCACAAAGTTGGCATCTGAAAAATGGCTGATAATGAGCCCAGGCTGTAATGAATCTCATCACTGGTGTTTGTGAATGCTTTTTATTTACTGTTTCACATGGTGTGATGGAATCTGTTCATTACAATTTTATCTGGCGATGTACTACCTGTGAATTCTCATGGGGTCTAAGAATGTGAAAAATGATTTGTAGATATTCGCAGGAATCCTTCAAGCCTGGTTTAATATAAAACATCCCCATCTTTACTTTTGAAAATCTGCAAAATGTGCAGAGAAGGGAGTACTTTGAAAGTGTGGGACTCTCAAGGAATGACACAGACGTGTGTGGAGCATAACATTCAGGTTTAAGATAGTACCAGGGAAGTAAGAGCTTGGGAGTTGGAGAGAAAAGCACCAGAATAAAGGAGATAAATGCAAGAGAAGGCATACCAAACAGAAACTTTGCCCATTTCCAAATTTTGCTTACCACGATTATCTTGTACTCAGTAAGCAGTATCTATGTACAGATATCTTTTATTGACTGCAAATTTCAGACCACTGCTTATTATGACTTCTATTAATTTGTCTGTTTTTAATCGATTTACTAGGTCTTGTGAGCTAGTCTATAAATAGGCTTTTGTGGACTGGTTTCGGAATTCATTCACCACTAGTTTGGTTGCTTCTATAATAAATTGCAGTTTCAATTTTTAAAAGTCATTTAGAGCACATTCTATTTAAAAGTCAAGGGGCTGGGGAGCACAGGGAATGGGAAGTCATTGTTTAATGGGCACAGAAGTTCAGTTTTACAAGACGTAAAAAGTTCTGGAGATGGGTGGTAGTGATGGTTGTACAGTGTGAATATATTTAATATCACTGAACTACACACTTAAAAATGTTTAAGATGGTAAATTTTATATTATGTGTATTTCATCACCATAATTTTTTTTAAAGAGTCAGGGGATATTTTAGCATCTCTATGACTAAAATAATTTGTACCTAACTAAAATCAAAGGAAAGTCGTGGGACACCTGGGTGGCTCAGTCAGTTAAGCAGCTGACTCGATTTCAGCTCAGGTCATGATCTCAGGATCCTGAGATCAAGCCCTGGTAAGCCCCCCACTCAGTGGGGAGTCTGCTTCAGGATTCTCTCTCTCATTCTGTCCCTCCCCCTGCTCTCTCTCTAAAATTATAAATCTTGAAAAGAAAATCAAAGTCCCTAAAGTTTACTCCATGTTACTATATCTGAAACTATAAAAGACACCCAAAGACACTAGATATGAACTACAAAAAAAAAATTCTGACGTTACAAGAAAGATCATATATATTGCAGGTAATTTATCAATCAGCAAACACCTCTCTATCAACTGTGATTTCCTTTGTTTGCATTTGTTTGCTCGAAATGAAAACACAATATTCTTAACTCCCTGATTAGACTCAGAATAGTAAGGTTTTCTATCTACCACTTAATCTGCATATTAATTAAACCATTAAATGCTATCTCCGTGCATACAGAAATTAGCTGTGCTTCTCTATCTCCTTTTCACTCAAAGGTTTCAATCTGAAATAAAAAATAATTTCTCGTTTTAAGAAAAGCCTAGTGAGTGACCAATAGAAGCCAGAGTCTGGGATTTATAGATTAACTTTCTAAGATTTGCCTTCTTTTCACTTTTTGGCTTATAAAGTTATTTATTCAAGGCTTAGTCATTCCTTTCCCAAAGGAGATTTTACAAATGGGTTTTCAGGGTTCTTTATCAAAAATTATTATATTTTTTCCATAGCTCCTAAAAGACAAGGAGGAATTAATGCCTCCATCACACAGAATACTAGAAGTAAATGGAAGAAACTGGGATGTTTCAAGCAGAATTAGAAGTTCAAATTCACAGCATGTTGGATTGTAGATAGAAGAGGAAACCAGTCCTATTACTACCTGGCTTTAAATCCTGGCCCATGGAATTGGAACCCATTCTGCCCAAAGTAATTCTTCCTTTTCCATGATGTCACTGCTTTGAGAAAGCCTTTTACTTTGGGTTACATGCCCCTCTTAAACATTCCATTAACTCTATCTCCCCTCTGCGGCAATGAGCAGATGTGGTGACTCTCACAGTGGGTCCAAGGAGGGAGGTTATGAGATGTAGACTGATCATTTTTAAGGCTAGGTTCACCATTTTCACTGAAAATTCCCACTGGGCACAGAAGAGTTAAATGGCTTTTAGAACACATCTGAGAAAACTTGTCACTGCTTAAATATAATCGGTCATTTAGACAAGTGAGGCAAAACCTTCAGTAAATTTTATTTCCTCTCAAAACAGTTGTAAATTTAGGTTTAGAAATAGCATCAAAAATGTTCTAGAATTCAGAAGAATATGTAGAAGAGCCTAGGTCAAGGATGCTGAGCTACAACTGAAAATATGAGTAGAGGAAGGAATTAGTGCATTATTTGCCAAATTTTAAATTCATAGTGCATGTGTTTATATATTGGAACATCTCAGGCATTAATGGAGCAGGACCTGAAGACATATCTTGACAGGAAGCAGGAAAGAAAGATACAGAAAACACTCACAAAGCAATGCACATTTTCCTGTGACACCACACTAATGGCACTTCAACTGTACGTAAAACACTTTTACAAGCAGATATCTTTCCAAGAAAATGAAAAGACATGCTTAATCTGTAAGAAAATAAAACTTCCTGGGGTGAGGTCTCAGACAATTGGTTTTAAAGGTTCATTCTTTTTCAGTTGTGGTATTTGGTATTTTGTTTTAACAAGGCACATGAAACGCTTCAGTTTAGCCCTTGGCCATCTTAAAACCTTATTTTCATTCCCATATGTCCTTAATAGGATTCTTGGAAAAGAGACATTTCTCCATTTTCATGAAAGTTGGCCAAGTCAAGGAGCTCAAGCTTCACATAGAAGGGAGTTCCTGGATCACTAAGAAAGTAACCATGGCACACAGATGGATGTGAACCAAGCACAATGGTTAGAAGTAGCCAAAGGTGTAAATTTAATAGGCACCAGATATCCTCTTCAAGATCTATGGTGGGGCATGAAAGAAATGAGGTCATTATTATTCATATGTTTCACGTCTTCTCTCCTCTAAAATGTTCACTACGGTCCCTCTCTACTTCACTCCTAACTCACATGCTGAGGAAATATGAAAAACAACACCAGAAGAGAGCCACAAGGAATGCTAATAACCTCTTTTCATGTTGCAATTTCTATGGGTAAGATCCTTCCACCTGCACCCTGATCCCAACCTTCTTCTCAACCTTCAGGACTTTGCTCCTGCAACATCCCCCTTCTTTCACCGTCACCTCTCTCCCTGCAGGATCACTCCTATTTTATAAGAGGCGGTGCCCTCTACTCTAAAAAGCATGGGCTCTGGAAATCTAGAGTGCTGAGATTGGAATCCTGGCCCCACCTGTTGTAGCTGCATTACTAACCCCTTTTGTGAGTTCATTTCATCTGTAGGGTGGTAGGTTCATATGAAAATTGAGAATTCCTTAATTGAGAATTAAGGAAGCTTATGTTTGGGGAGCACTCAGTTTCAGGCACATGGTAAGCTACGTAAGTAGAGCTATTTTTATTATTAACATAAAAATGTACTTCAATATTTTCCATATTTGAAAAAAAAAATCCTCTTTAGACACAAGGCCACAGCCTCATTTCACCAATCTTTTTTCTAGTGAACTCTTCAAAATGACATTTTCTCATATCTCCACTGCCACACCTCCCACTCTTCCCAATAAGCCCCCCGCCCCCATGCACAGGACTCCACTGAATAAGCTCTCAATTAATGTCATTAGTGGCCTTCACTATAGCCAAGTGAGTGAGACCCAGGTCAGCCAAAGCAGAACCCAGAGTCCGATACAGACTATTAAGCACCCAAAACTCACACAAGTCTTGGGACGGCACATGAGACTAAGATGCAAGGTAATAAAACTGTGCTAATTTCATCTTACCAAAAAGGATAGAGTGACTTCAACTAATACCCAGGTTACATTAATATCTACATAAACAGAATATCCCCTAGGATCACACAAAATGAACTCACTTTGACAGTTAGACCTAAAGCCCATTAAATTAATAGCTCTCACGCACCGTCACAGGACCTTATCCCTCTTCTGTGTAATATAGCTGTGAAAATCCCTAGAGTGGGGCCATCGCATATGGTGTCACATACTCGCCTCCCATTTCTCTCTGCCTTCCTGCTGTTCCCGTGCAATCTCACTGTCTTCTCTAAACTTTACTCTGCTGGTTTCTGCTGATGGTGCCTGCATTAGGCTTTACTTTCTAGGGTGAATTTATTAAGCACATTGGGACACCATTGAGAGTAAAAGGATGTTGCCTTAGGTCAAGTCCCCAAAAAGAAGCCACCTGAGACAAGGATTTACATACATGTGACTTACTGAGGGGAAGCTCTCCAGGGTAAAACTATAAGGGAGTAAGGCAAGCGGAATAGGAAAAGGGGAAAGAACTGAGCAAGCGGGCTTAGCCTGGTCCTGGTGTGATCCACAGGAAACTGAGGCATCAATTGCTCTACAGAGTTACCTCCCTCTTGAGCTGAGGGAAGGACCCTTTGTATCTATTTTGCTAGCCATTGACTGTGAATCCCACTCCACCCCTTTAGTTGAGCGTGTGTGTGTGTGTGTGTGTGTGTGTGCATGCGCGCGCGTGTGTTGGGCAGGGAGGGCTGAGCTGGTGCCAGTCGTAAGCCATTAGCCGTCCACACTCACAGCAGTTGAGAAGTGGGTACACCAGCCTGTAAAAGCATCTCAGTGAGTCCCTAGTGGGACTCACTATAGGAGGATCATTAATAATTATGCCAGGACCATTTCAAGCAAACCAGGACATTTGGCCACCTGATTGCTGTTTCTCACACTGCCAGCCATGCTGTAGCACTGCTCTGCTTTGACCTCCCATGGGCCCTACAGTTATTAAGGATTGCTATCCTAGCCACCTAGGACCCACCACCTGGCCTTTCCCGGGCTGCTGCTCCATACCACTGCCCCCAGCCTGCACTCTTCACGCAGACCACTCCATGGGCTGCAAGCTACGTCTGCTGCACCTGCAGACACCGCAACGTGGCTTGAAAATCTTTGCCTTCGTGACCTGTCTGCACCTCTGCCCGTGAGTCCCTTTTGCCTACGGCTCTTGGAGACTTTTACCATCAGAGTCCATCTCTTAATCTTTGATGATTTTTGCTCTTCTAACAGAAGGAAAGCCTTATTTCTCTTAAATGTTATTCTTTTAGCAAAAGGACCCACAGTGGTGTTATTTAGGTCTGGTAACAGCATATACAAATTTAACTGGAATAGTCAGGAATATGCATTTTGTCCCAGAGTAATTATAAATAACATCTCCTTTGACTCTCAACTTTGTCCTCTTTGGGATAACAAATTATAATTTCACCTTGCTGAGAATCCTGGTTTTCAATATTCAGACCTCTTCTGCAGAGGGTCTGCAAAATGAACTTCTTCTGATCTCTACATAGGAACTGCAAGGGCACCTTGGGCAGAGTGAATTCAAATGCAGCCTCTCTCTGTACTTATGATCACCGACCCCCTGTACTTCAGGCCAGGTCACCAAATTTGGTCGACAAGACTCCTTGTCCCTTAGCAAATTCTCGCAAGGATCTTGTAGCTCTCTTTGTAGTTTGCATTATTTGGGCCTCCTCCCAAGATCAGCAGATACTCAAAGGTATTTCTGATCCTTAAGTGTAGACAAGTTATTTACTAGGAGGCTCAAAGTCTTCTACAAATAAATGCACAAAACTGGAGCTAGGTAACGGGATGCCTAACTCCAAATAGAACTTAAAATTGAGCTTCCACTCTGAACTGACAGACTCTTAAACACAAAAGGACATTGTGAAGTATGGCGATTTATAACTTTGCCTGCATTTATTTGCATCTGATTATGATCCTAAAGTAAGCTTGAAGAAATGGCTCTTAGATAAAAGAGCACGCCTGGTGGTATCTGAACAGATATAAGTTTCTTTCCATTTTCTTGTAAAAAGCTCAGAGGGTTATCTGGAATTCACTTCACATCACCGTGTGCAAATATGCTAATGCCCTGCATAATTACTCAGCCTCATTTGTACATGAATGGTCACATACAATAGATGTTCTGAGTCAGAGTTAAAGTCAATATGAATTTGAACATCTGAGAACAGCATTAAGTCCAGCAATTCTTATTATATAATATTCTTATTTAGATAGTTCCCACATCTTAGACAATTATTTAATGGCAGAGTGATAAGAATGAAGAGCACTTGAATACAAGATGTGTTTACAGGTGAGACCATTATCTCCTGTAAAAGGTAGTAATCTGTAAAGAAAATGATCATACACTATATACATATTCATATATCAAATAAACCCCAATATTTCTGAATATGTATGCTTGCAGTATATCTTTCACTTAAGAAATCTGCAAATTAAAGTTCATTGCTATTGAAGATATGTCTGATGTGATCACCAAGTTATAACCAGTATGTTCTGACAATCAGCAAAAAACTGGAAATTAGCACATCTGGAAGTTATTGCCTATGGTTAAATTATAAAGAATGTTAGGTACACTATAAAATGTTATGTACTTAGTTGCTGATAGCCCTTAACAAAATGAACTCCATTGCTGAGATTTATTAACTCCATTCAGCCTGGACAGTCATTCAGCTCAAACTTTAAAAGCTTTCAAAATGTTTAGTACCCGTCTGGTTTTAATATAAGTAACAAAGTGATCATAAAAATCCACTGAATAGTGGATTTCCGGAAATTTACCAATCTTGCATTAATTTTTAATGGCTTTATCAGAGCCATGGGTCAAATCTATGACCTGGTGGCTAAAGATGAAATTATCTCTTAAGGGGGGGGATATACCCACTATCAGTCTTCCCAGGTAGAGTTAATCCTGGGGTAGATTATTAGGCAAGAATTTGAACTGATGATGGAGAAGAGACTTTTTCCTGTGACTTGGAGCCAAAAGACTCTTAATTAACCAGGGTCCCTGAGGGAAGCAGAAGCAATAGGAAAACACACACACACAAATGAATGAGGAGATTTATTACAGGAGGCTGAGCAGTCCCATGACTTGCCCTCTGGAAGCTGGAGAAACAAGAGAGCTAGTGGTATAATTTAGTCTGAGTCCAAAGTCCTGTGAACTAGGAAAGCCAATTGTCTAACTCTCAGTTTGAGGCCAAAGTCCTGAGAAGGAGCTGGGATGTGGGGCAGAGTGCAGCTGATACAAGTCCCAAGGTCCTAAGGTCTCACAACCAGGAGCTCCAATGTCCAAGGGCAGGGGAAGATGGATGCCTCAGCCCAAGAGAAAAAACTGCTCTCCCTCCACCTCTTTGTTCCTAACTGATTCGAGGATACCTGCCCGCGTTGGTAAGGGTGAATCTTCTTTACCCAGTGTACTGATTCAAACACTAATCTCTTCCAGAAACATACCCAGAAATAAATTTTTACCAGCTATCTGGGCATCCCTCAGTCAAGTTGACACATAAAATTAATCATCACAAACTTCAAAGAGTGGAAAGGCCTGGAGTGATTCCTGGAATGCAGTGACAGTCTCCGGGCCATGTGGAGGCAGTGAGCTTCTACTCTTTGCCAGCAGCAGGACGGCAGGACATTGCCCTTGGCAGTCACCACAGGGCAGTACAGGGAGGGCCTAGCCTCCAGAGCAGCCACCATTCGCAGCAGCAAGTAAGAGCAGTCAAGACTGACCTTTGGACGGATTAGTGAGAAGTGCCCCTTCTGAGATGGGAATGGGGGAAGAGGTGACATCCGTAGTACAGATAGCTTTGCCCAGCAGAATTCATAATTCACAAGCATCTCCAGCAACAGGCATAGCAGGCTGGTGGCAAGAAAGAGGCCGTGAGTCAAAGAATCTGAAGATCTTGTTTTGGTGTTAGTACCTTAGGAAACTTCCCAGAAATCCATGAAATCTCTTGGAGAGTAATTTCTGACAAGGCAGTACATAGGGGCTTATGCTATTATGATCTAAGTAAACAAAGAAGTGTAACTTGGTTTGTGATCACAGACTGGAGAGAAGAAGGCTAGATGGGATAGACAGACAAATTATTAAGGTATTTTTGATTGAGATCTAGTTGCTTAGTTTTTCTACATCGTGAACACTTTGAAAGACAGCTCTTGGGAATCAGAAAAATCAGTGACTCGTTTTTAGTTTCTCAGTGGAGAAGGAAAACTTGATGCCAAAAAATATGATGCCAAAAGTAAGTTTCTAGAAAATCAGTTGAACCAAAATTAAGTCTAAAAAAAATTAAAAGTGACTATAAAATTGACTTTTATTGTCAAGATTTACTAATTATATTTATCAGGACACTTAACTTCCAGTTGAAAACTTTTTTGTAACTCTGTTTCAACAGGGTTTTCTCATTTTAGAGCTAAAATGACGATTTTTCTTTGGTCACTGTGCTTCAAATGATAGACTCTCGAATATTTCTTGTTTTGATTTGAAGTAAAATTTCTAGCATTTATAAAGTATTGCACTTTACAATATGTTCTCTCATAATTATTTTACTTCACCTTATAATTACCCTTTGATATAATTACTCTGTGATCATTTCATTGTTATTACCATTATTCTTAGAACCATTCTTTTTTTTAACATATAAAAAGAAAGGTCAAAAAAATTAAGATTTTTCCAGGATTATCAAAGTAGTGAAGTTTAGAGACCAACTATTCACATCATAAAACTTTACTTTGATTTATAAAGGCCTCCAGAGTGTTTTTATGTATAGGGAACCTAATATATTAAAGCTTCCCAAAACTTATTATAGGCCACATTATGGACATTATGGACAAAAATAAGGACATTTTGTTTGCACAGTTGTATTTGAAAATGTCTTTTAAGTGATAAAACTCTATTTACAAATATTTAGGGAAAAAGCATGGATTTGCCATATGAACTTCAACTTCATCTGGTTGTTTACGAGAACAAGAGTAATTTTTTTAAATCAAATTTAGATCAAGTTTGTCTAAATTAAAAAAAATTGAAAGCAGATTTTAGTTAAGCTGGAGTTCTGCATGTAAAAAGAAATGGAGAATTGGAGTAAAAGCGAGAACATCCTAAACCCTGAATTTTATTTGAAATTTTACCAAAATTTACCTCAAAACTGTGGTTAAAGTGATTTTTAAGTTTTGTTTTCATGTAAATATTTTGGTAAGTCGTTCAACAAAGACTTACTGAATACTAATAATGACGTAAGCAATGCATTTTCTCCATTAGTGGAGAAAACAGTAGAAACCAAAAGAATAAAAATATGGTATAATAACGAGAAATGATCTTTTCCATGAAGGGGAAGAAAGCAGTGAAAGAAGGTGAAGAATAATGGAGCGAGGGGGTGGGGCCCAGGTACTATTTGATATAGTGCAACCAGGTAGGCCCTTCTGTAAGCAAGTGGTATTTGAGAAGACACAGTAATTTAAAAAGAAGGTGTTTGAGGCAGAAGGAAAAGACCTTAAGACAAAAATTAACTTGGTGTATTCAAAAAATATCAAGAAGGCCAGTGTGAACAGGGCGGAGTAAGTGACAGAGAGCAACAGATAAAGTTGGAGGGCTTGCTTGGACGTGCAACACAGAACTGGTAGAGCGTTCAGAGCGTAATATTTCGCCACCGAAGAGCTAGGAGCAGGGATGAGGGACGAACTGAACCATGCTTGTTTCTTCTGAATTCTTTGAAATTGAATTAAAAATTTACATAAAGCAAAACGAGAACATCTGAAGTATACAGATCAATGACTTTTTACAAAAATATACACCATGTAACCACCAGTCAGAATTATGCTTTTAAAAGATCATTGTAGGGAGTGAGCGAAATTAAAGCAAAAGAAAAGAACCTGGAGACTAGTTAGGAAGAAATGACTATAGTTTATGTAAAAGAGATAATGCACAGTTAAACTAGGATGGTAAATTTTTGAAGTGATGAGAAAAGAAAAACTGGAAATTGCGATTTACGTTTCAAGGTAGAGCGAATAGGCTTTTTCTTTTTTTTCTGTATTGCGTACGGGTGGGAGGAAATAAGCAGCGTACGGGATGACTCCAAAGTTGTGGTTCTGAACAATGGTAGTAATTGCTGGTACTGTTACTGAGACAGAGGAAGAGTGATTGAGAGAGAAATACTAAGAATTCTGTTCTGGCATGTCGAGTTTGCACCGTCCCTTAGAATCCCTGGATTCTGAAGCTCTAGGGGGAGGTTGGATGAAGTTGTTTATAAACGGTAAGAGTAGACAGAGAAAGGCAGAGGACAAAAAGCAGTAGAGCTAGCGAATGCCTAGGAAGGAAAAGCCAGGGAAGTAGACGGCAAAACCGGAGACCACCAACTTTAGCAAAGCATGAGCGTGCCTCTCGCTGGCTGTCTCTCTGTCACATAAAAAATAAAATCTTTAAAAAAAAAAACAAAAACAAACAAAAAAAAAAAACGGTAAGAGTAGACAGAGAAAGGCAGAGGACAAAAAGCAGTAGAGCTAGCGAATGCCTAGGAAGGAAAAGCCAGGGAAGTAGACGGCAAAACCGGAGACCACCAACTTTAGCAAAGCATGAGCGTGCACGTGCAATTCTCTGTGGAAGAATTCTCTGTGAGGCAGTTGTTAGGGGCTGAATTTGTAACCCCCCCCCCAAAAAAAAAATTGTTTGTTAAAATCCTAACCCCTGCGTCTCAGAACGTGACTATATTTGAAGACAACCAACTGTAAGATAAGGAGAGAGACCTCAGAAGAAATCAGCCTGCCAACACCTTATCTTGGGCCTTTCGCCTCTAGAATTGTGAGAAAATAAACCTGTTGTGTAAACTACCTAGGTACTTTGTTATGGCAGAAAAAGAAAGAGATACAAAGAGAAACCAGTGTGTTTAGCAAAGACTGCTGACTTTTTTCCAATATCCATTCTCCCCTAAGGCCTCTTCCAAGTACTAACTCAAGTAAGTTTTAGCTAGAATACCCTTGTATCATGTGATTAAGTTTTGACCAATAAGATATGCAAAAGGTCTTCCAAGATATCCTTAAAGAGAGATGCGCACCCTTTTAACGCTTTCCTCTTTCTTACAGTCTGGAATATGGGCATGATCCTTGGCGATTCAGCAGTATTTGGTAGAATGTAGCTTGCTGAGAACAGCAGAGCAACAAGAAAGAAGCATGGTCCTTGATGCCATGAAATGACCTAATGGCCATAGAAATAAACTTGTCTTGTTTGTTACCATTATTTTTGGTGTTTTTTCTGTTACTCATAACCAAATCATTTTAACTACGTATCTCCAAAGGCACATTTTTGCTAGTATAAACACATGCAATACAATGAAGGATGTTTCGTTTTTCAATACTCATTTCAATAAAATTCAATAAAATTCAGACTTTGAATTTGGGCACATGCAGTGGTACGACTTGTGCATTACACAAGTCCATGGGACCTTATTCACACCAGGGTCCACGGAATGGCACCCCTGGAGTTGTACAGTGACCTGGAGTCTGATGATGTCTATTTAACACTAAAATCTCTTTCACTTCCCATAAGGATAAAAACTGTACTTTTAGAAACTACTCTTTAGAAAAAATAAGCATGTCTATTATAAATTAACTGCATTTTTTTATTAATCACATGGCATCTATTTACTCTTGAAATATAACAATGCATGTGTATAACACTATTCAGTCTACAAATTCTGCTTTGGATACATGTGGGCTGTGAATGTTTTACAGGACCTGTGACCACCTCCCCCCTCCTGACCCCCGCCCCAGCCCCTCACCCTCAGAGTCCAGGGTCCAGGAATTAGAGCTACTAACAGACTATTTGAATTGTGAGAATGCTTCAGTTCATATAAAGTGGGTATTTTAAGGTAGCATTTAAGTATAAGGGCTTTGGAATCCGAGAGACGTAGGTTTCAGTTTCTTTTCCATTACTTACTGTTACTAAGAATTAAGGCCTCTGTGACCCTTGATATTAAAAATGTGGATTCTGATCATTGGAGGATCACATCAGCTTCATGTCTAAGCGCTCAATACGGAAACTGTCAGACAGTAAGCGCCAGTACCTGCTAGCTCTCATTACTGGCAGTGATAGTGATGTTAGTGATTCGGTGAATGATAATACCAACAGTCTCTGACTTAAGATTCGACAGGTGATTTTTCAGCTTTACAATGCTGTAAAAGCAATACACATTCACTAGAAACCATACTTTGAATTTTGAAAGTGGATCTCACATTTGGGTGAGATGATTTTGCCCAGCTGTGGCCTAATATAAGTGTTCTGAGCACGATTAAAGTAGGCTAGGTTAAGCTCTGATGTTGGGTAGGTTAGGTGTATAAATGCATTTTCCCCTTTTATTTTCAATTTACGATGGGTTTACCAAGATGTAACCCCATCACATATCAAGGGAGATCTGTAGTCCTTCTTCATTTCGCAGATGAACAGACTGAAACGGAGACAATCTGAGTTATGACCCCAGGTGTCTGTTCCACTTTTGCCAACTAACTGCTAAATCCGTGCTCTGCCCCTTGAGTATCAGAGGGAAGCAGACTCTGGCAGTGAGACTTCCCATCCAAAGCAGCTGCTATAACAGCATTATTGCCATTATTATCTCTTAAACTTTGCCTTTCAAGTGCCTGCTTTATTTAGCAAGACTTGTATGCTTTTAAGCAAATAATAATGTCGATGACAAATGCAGAAATAATGTGTTTTATATTGAAAGCCTCATCCTTTAAAACAAATTACCTCAGATCAACAATTATTTTCAACAATTTCCCAAGATTTGAACAGGTTTTAAATTGGGAAATGTTTTCTGTACAGACATTGCACTGCTACCTCCCCAGAATGCTTCAGATTTTTTTGCAGCAAATAAAATGCTCACAAATTACCATCTCAACTTAGTTAGGGCCTTACACAGTAAGGAAGTATGTTTCTTTAACAGAGGAAAAGATTGAGAGTTCCAGGGGTCAGATTTATTTAACACTTAGCCAAGGTGACAGGGCTGGGAACAACTACATGTTGACTAGCAATCATTACTCTTGATTTGGGTTTTTAGAAATCATGACAAAGTTTGGATATATGCAAAATATTTTTTATTATGTTCAGTTAACCACTGTATAGTACATCATTAGTTTTTGATGTAGTGTTCAATGATTCATTAGTTACGTATAATAAATAGCTTCATGACTACCACACCTTAGATGTATACCTTGATGATTCTAACCATGTCATCTTCCACATTCTCAGCCCCTGAATATATAGTCACACACATCCAAATCTTAACTTTTGGACCAGAAATTAATTTCAGTTAAATATACCCAGTATAAATCATCGTCTTACTTTCTGAGTTGAATCCGCCCTTACATAAAGTATATGCTCAGTGAATGGTTTATCGAGTGAAGAACTGAAATTCAAGTTTTGTTTGTTTTAAGTAGGCTCCATGCCTAGCATGGAGCCCAACATGGGGCTTGAGCTGATGACCCTGAGATCAAGACCGGAGCTGAGATCAAGAGTTGGATGCTTAACTGGCGACTCAGCCACCTAGGCACCCTGAAATTCAAGTATTTCTTAATGGGGGAACTTACTCTCCTACATAAAACAAAATACCTTGATTTTTTTATTTTTATCTTGTTTTATTTTAACTCCAGTATAATTAACATAGTGTTAAATTAGTTTCAGGCATACAATATAGTGATTCAGCAATTCCATATATTACTCAGAACTCATCAGTATCTCCTTAATTCCCATCACCTATTTCACCCATCCCCCCTACCCATCTCCCCTCTGATAACCATCTGTTTGTTCTCTATAGTTAAGAGTCAGTTTCTGGTTTGTGTTTTTTTCCTTTGTTCATTTGTTTTGTTTCTTAAATCCCAAATGAGTGAAAAAATCATAGAGTATTTCTTTCTCTGATTTATTTCACTAGCATTATATTCTCTAGATCCATCCATGTTGCAAATGGCAAGATTTCATTCTTTTTTATGGCTGAATAATATTCCATTGTGTATATGCATATATATACACACACACCACATCTTCTTTATCCATTCATCTATCAATGGACATGGGCTGCTTCCATATTTTGGCTATTATAAATAATGTAATAAACATAGTGGTGCACATATCCTTCCGAGTGCGTGTTTTCATATTCTTTGGGTAAATACCCAGTAGTGTGATTACTGGATCATATGGTAGTACTACTTTTAACTTTTTGAAGAACTTCCATACTGCTTTCCACAGTGACTGCATCAGTTTGCATTCCCAACAACAGTGCCAAGGGTTCCTTTTCCTCCATATCCTCACCAACACTTGTTTCTTATCTTCTTGATTTTAGCCATTCTAACAGGTGTGAGGTGATATCCCATTGTGGCTTATTTTTTTTAAGTAATTAAATAGTAATTAAATAAGGGTGTATGGTGAAAAGAAACTTTCCTATTTATCCCTACACTTTCCACATTTCAGAGACAATCATGTTTAGCCACTTCTGGCTGTTTCCCCCTCCTCAATAATTGTACTATTAATATGTTAACTTTTAGCTTATTATTTCAGACCTTGTCTACTAACTTTGTGTTATGGGGGCTTGAACTCTCTGCCCTTCCACCCCCTTTCCTCCACCTTAGTACAGTGATCTCTGCAACCTCAAACATCATCTTTACATTCTGCTTTTGTTCATCAATTATAGAAGGTCTGTCTTGATGTCCTTCTCTGTCCAATCTAATATCTTCCTTCATTCTCTTCTACATCCCTTCCTCCATCAACTATAACTTTACACTGGCATTTACTTTTTCTCTTGTAATCATTTAAAATGTTTTTGTATAATTTATCTGTTAGTGTATTTAAAAGTTGAGTACCAGGAAACTATGTTTTCATTAGTATGACTATGTAGCTATTTTTCCTTGAAACATCAAGCAGTATACAAACATTACATTTCCTTCTGTATAGGTCAATACCTTGGGCTCCCAGGTCTCTCCTGTACAGTTCAAATAAGAGTTTTATTGCTTTCATTTTAAGTTTCAATGGATTTTTGTTTTGTAATTTACCAATGGTATTTATCAGAACCCTGAGTTCTTCTAAGCTCTAGTTCATTCTATCACTTATGTCAAAACCCCTTTATCCCAGACACGTCCTTCCTAGAATCTACTTGAAGGTTTATAGTGAATATTAATGAAAACACGAAGAGTGATTAGCACCATATTTGACACTACTAGTTAACCATCAGTGTTATTTATATTATTAATATAATAGCACTATTATTGGTAGTACCATAATGCTATTAAGTTTTCAGGGGATAGAGGTGCTATTAAAGCTCCTTTTTCTTGTTTACTATTATATCTGTTATCTGACACAGCGTAGTTGACAAATAATTGATGCATATTTTGTAATGATCTTTAAGAATTTTTTTTTAAAGTTGCTTAGTTGTCTCAATGTTTAACATTGCACATAATCAGCAGGATCTTTAATATAATAAAAATGTAAATGAATGTTATTTTTTAAATTTATCTATATTTTTAAAAATCACTCGGGAAAATATATTTCAATATTCTCTAAAATTTTTAATGTATCTGCTCAAACTAACTCATCCACAAGGTCACATGATGAAAAGAAATAATTTCTTATACACTTACAGTGACTAGGTCTTTATATAGACTACATTGTATTCACTGCTCTGTCCTATTGAATTAAAGCAAGTTAAATTTGTTACATGCTGGCAATTTTATGAGTACAGTGCGTGAGATTAGCAATAATTTAGAATTTTTCTTTTGGCCTATAAGTGAAAGCCTATTGTTTTCTGCTCTGTGGAAAAATTGCAGGTTCTGAATTCTTCCATAGTTTTTCAGAGTAATTTCAGGGTATGAGCTTTTAAAATGTTCAAACACCAATTTTCGGGGAAGTGAATAAAAAATAATGTACTTTATGATATATATTAATTAATAATTAAAATTGTGACTAATTATAGATTCTCATGTAGTTGTAAGAAGCAATATAGGGAGCTCCGTTAAGCCCTTTGCCAGTTTCCTCCAGTGGTAACATTGTTCATAACTACAGTGTGATATCACAATCAGGAAATTGACATTGATACAATCTGCTGACCTATTCAGATTTTGCTAGTTCTAAATGCACTCCTGTGTTTGTGTGCATGCACATAATTTATCATATGTGCAGAGTCTTGTAACCATCACCAGAGGCAAGATATAAAGCATAACTATCACTTGCTGTTGTTTTTTGACTTTGGATTTTTTTATCACTAAGATTTAAAAGAAAAAATTGAGTTTCCTAGAAGCTTTCCTGTCTTTTACAGATAAGATCCAACCAATCCCAAACATGGCTGTAAGCAGCTCTTGGTTTCCCTCAAATGTTGATAAAATACATCTTTCTAATTCAACCAGAATTTGTCAGCAACTCTGAAAACTCCAATGAGCTTTGGGGGAAAATACGTGACAAGTATATTTCTAGCTTCTGATCTTTTTTTTAATGAGATACCTGAGTAGCTGTCTTAACATGAAATGTATTCAGTTGCCTTACTTTTCCAGGCAGCCTTTTGAGAATCAGGTATCCCCCCGTACTCCTCAGGACTCCATATCCTAACCCCAAGGCAAGCAAAAATGAAAGAGAAATTAAAGAAACATCATGAAGGTGCTGGTCTGCATGAAAACACCATGATTATCTTTTTCTAATCAGATGGGAGTAATTTTCTTGCTCTCCAACGGACTAATTTTCTTCACTCTTCCCCTCCTCCCATCAGGTATCTAGCTGCTAAATGTTTACAGATTAATTTGTATGAAATGGTCCTTTAGCAACAATCACTCACAGGATCAAATTCCTTTGCTCTTAGATTCAGACTTTTTTTTTTTTTTCTGATGTTACGCCTGGATTTTAAATAAAGATTTAAAATTGAAAATAAAACTCAAGTCCCAGAATGCAGCCTACATAAGGTCATAGCTTTTAAAATCAGTTTTAAAGACCATGGTTTTTAGACAGATATAAAGTGTTTTCAAGCCCCAGAATATTTTATGTGTTTTAGATCACATCTATACAACGGAAAAATTTATATCGGCTGATTAGTTTAAAAAATGCAGTTTCAGTCTGCTGTCAAAGTCAAGTCAATAGGTCACCAGGCTTCGCTGTCCACCTCTCTACAACTCTGACTTCCATGCCCTGTAAGCTGAAGTAACTGATGCCAGGAGTGATAGGGAATATGGCAATAATGAAAGGTTCATGGTGTAACAAGACTGGCCTTTTCTGGCGCTGATTGATTCCATGATTTTGTCAAATCAAAGACAGTTTAAAGAATTAGCTTCCCATTCTGTCAAATGATTATGACCTTGCGAACTTGATTTATCAGTTGGTTTTATTCTCAAATTATAGCCAGTTGAGAGGTTGTGGAGGACTCTGATGCAAAGGCAAACCGCGACTTCCCATAAACAGAAGAGGGCGAAGAGTGGACCACTTTTCTTAGTGAGGAAGAGATGACTGGAGGTAGGAGGTGGCAGAGATTCCCAAACTAGCCCCTTCTCCAACCACAGCAGCCATGGCTTTTCAGCCATAGGATCTGTGAAATGTGTCAGTAAGTCCCCAACTACCAGATCTTTGCCACAGTTTTGTTGTTGTTGTTCTACCTGGTTCCCAGAAAGCTCAAGGTTAAGGGAAAACTGTTTTTCAATTATTGATTTAGTTGCAAAAATCTGGTGTCAGGACCCTAGTGACCGAAGCGGTTATGCCTTCACCAACCCAAAGGGCAAGACTTTACCTAGGTCAACTGTGTTATCAAAATGCCACAAATCTCTCTAGGCAACTGAAGGGAGGAGGTATTAAACCTGATATTATTCAACAACATCATACCAGTCATTCTGGATGTTTGCAATGGACTTGGGATTTTCCCAGACCCTTGTCAGATAGGCAGAAAAAGATCACTCTCTCCGTTTTACAAATCATCAATGTATTAGGGTTCTCCAGCAAACAGAACCCACAGGATACACCTATCTATACCGATATAGATAGATGAGACTGAGACAGACAGAAAGAAGGGGGGCGGAGAGAGAGAGAATGAGAAAATGAATGAGTAAGAAGGTCCAGGATAGCTGATGGTTTAGTTTTAGTCCAAGCCTGAAGACCTGAAAACCAAGAGAACAAATGGTGTGGTTCCAAACCAAAGCCTGACGTGCTTGAGACCCAGGAAGAATGGATTCAGTTTGGGCCCAAAGGAGGAAAAAGATGATATCCCAGTTAAAAGGCAACCAGGTAGTGGGAATCCTCATTCACTCTAGGGTGGGGAGTGGGGTCAGCATTTTTGTTCTATTCAGCCGTTTGACTGACTGGATGGGGCCCAGCCGCATTAGGGAGGGTAATCTGCTTTTCTCAGTCTACTGATTTAATCTCATCCCAAAACACACAGAATGACATTTGACCAAACATTTGGATACCCATAATCCAGTCAAAGTCAACACAAAAAAATAACCATCACAATGTGTCAACTAATCTTATTATGGTAATCATTTCTCAACATATGTATATCGAACCATCACGTCATACACCTTAAATTTACATAATGTTATATATTAATTATATCTCAATAAAGCTGGAAGAATTAATCATCATAATGTTCTTTCAACGTGTGCATGAAACACACACCACCAGAAACATCTGCATTCCCCGCAGTCTATTTTGTAAACTTCGTATTTAGTGACAGTAAACCTGGGTTGACAGAGAGGCCAGCAGAGGATTTGCATGAATATTTTGCCTATTTGTGATATACGGTATCACATTCCTGTGGGAAATATTGTTTGGCATAATCCGCGGTGCTACCATCTTTCAGATTAATTGTTCTGACCTTGGTCTACAAGCATAAACAGAAATGTATTTCAGATAATGTTAGTTCCCATCATAATTATATTCTGTGCACATTCAGGTGGAGAGGAGTTAAGGAGCATCTGTGTTTGCCAGCGGGAGCAAGAAACCCTGAACCAAAAACAAATGCATAAATCTCATCTTAGGGAGGATGCTAGCCATTAGATGAACACTGACCATGGACAGAGAGATGTGCAACTGCAAATCTTCACCTCAACCAAAACTACAGCATCCAGAAGATAACATTAATGATAAATTACCATAATCTTGTGCCTATAAAATGAATCTTCTGAACTGGCTTGAAAACCTTTGTGTGATTACATCTATTAGATACTGGGTATGATAAACACCTTTTAATATATTTTACAATTTGCTGCAGGCTTGCCAGTGTTTAAAAAAGCAACAACAACTGTCAAATGAGTATGTATTGACAGTACTGTGGATCACACCGCATTTTTCAAAGCTAATTCTATTGGGGAATTTTATGAAATTATGACAATATGGTGATCGATAACAATAGTAAAGAAACTTAGGGTCCTAAAAGTAACTTTGCAACTTATAAACATTTGGTTTACAAATATTTACCAAACCTGCTATATATGAAAAAAAATCAATGTGTATCTGTTTTTTTAATTGTGCATGTTTATTTAAAAATGTGTGCTAAAATAATATAAATTGGGAAGGGGGTGAGCATGTCCCAGTTTCACAGAAGGAAATGGATTGGGATGATTGGAGAAATAATCTTTCCTCTAGCAGAGAAAATACTCACAGGGTTTGACACAACCAAGACAAGCCATCCACAATGAAGCCCATTTTTCATTTTGCTTTGACTGTGCATGGGGGCAAGAAAAGCCCGGGGTGGGGGGTGGGGAGGAGGCGGGGGAGAGAAAGAGAGAAGAGCAAGAGAGGGAGGGAGGGAGGGAGAAGCTAGGAAGGAAGCAAGGAAGGAAGGGAGGGAGGGAGGGAGGGAGGGAGGGAGGGAGGGAGGGAAGTTGTGTCTGTCCAAGACATGGATCAGAACAAACCACAGGCAGGAGCCTGGTTTTCCCTTGCAGGGTATTTCCAGAAGCACAAAGCAAATCAAAATCATCCCTCAGAAGCTAAACAGATAGCTTTAAAACTTTTGAATCTATTCTGAAGTCGGAAGTAGCTGCAACACCTGTAGCAAGATTCATTGCAAAGGATGAGAAGCAAAAGGAAGAGGCAAATGGAATTTTGTGCAGAAATAAAATTAAATAGGTGAGAAAAGTAAAAATTATTCTTATGGGTAAGAATAAAAGTCAACATTTAGCTAAGCAACGATTGATAACATCTGATTGAGTGGGTATATATGCCATCATTGTATTTAACTATTCTTTAAAATGTACTTCACTCTGAATCCTTCTGTTCATCACTGTAAAAGAATACATTATCTACCGCTATTTTGCTAGGTATGCTTTTAATAAGTATAACTAAAACATTTGACTTCACTTCTCATTATATTGAGTAATCTCTATGCATCAACATCCAAAGTATCAGCCTTTACATAACGTTAGCTTCTGAAAAAGCAGACAAGACTGCTGGGGGGGAGAAAGCTATTTCTATTGAGCCACTTTTCATTTCCAAAGGTGCAAAATGTATTAGTCAAAATATTTTAAATTACATATGAATAAACCTAGCTGACACAAGCTTAAGTAAAGGGAAATTGAGCCATATAACTAGAAAGCCCAAAAGTGAAATTCAGGTATGTCTAGATCAAGGAGTTCAATGACCCTCCTTCCATATTTGGCTCCATTTCTTGCTGCTCTTTGCATATTGGCCTCATGTTCTCTTTCAACAAACTGACTCTGTATGGAAAGATAGATGCTCTCTGGTCTATTTTAACAGCTTCCAATCTAAAAGGATGTGTTTCTCTCTCTTAACATCTAGGTATAAAATATCATGGAAAGCTTATCGACCTTGTTAAAAACAGGTGTCTATTGTACTGTTAGTGGGAAAATATATTCCATATTTAGAGGATCCTAGGGCATAATTCCTGTTGTCAAGCAATGAGACACTGGTTAACAGACATGCTATGTTGCATGCTTAAAACATGGGGCTATCCATTGAAAAAAGGTATTGGAAAGGCCAAAACCATAGAATTCCACTGCTGTAAGTGGCCTAAAATTTCCATGAGACATATTAATTTATATTTTTTTCTCACTTAACTCCAAAATCCTGGGTTTTATAATAGACATGTCCAATTCCAACATACTGCACATAGCCACCATTTATTCAAAGCACCACATTAAGCATTACAAAGTTATAAAAGAAAGAGAAAATAATTCTTTCAATGACCTTATAACCTATAAAGCTGTTATGGGGGAAAAAACATGAAAATGCATTTTGAAAGGAGAAAAAGAAACAGTTATAAAATTATAATGAAAACTCCTTTCATCACATATTTTATTTATACTCCACAAACAAGTCAAAGATCTGATACAAATACAGGATAGTTCTCCTGTATAAGCAAGCATTTACTTATTTTCTTTATTTATTGACTTAATTATTTCTCTTCCCTGGGGTTCCATTTGGCAAATTAACACACCAGGACACTAAATGGTACTGAGGTGATCCTAAAGAATTTAGATTCCTTTCAATTTGCCCGAAACCCAGTTTGCCCAAAGGTGACCTAATTAAGTAGGTTTTAAAACACTCCCAAGAGAAGGCTCAAGTTGCTGAATAGAAAGCTGTGATACAATATTTCCATTAAACAGTATCTATCGCCCTGTTTTTCTACATACATGGCTTAAGCAGCAGAGAAATCTGTGCAAGAATATCTAAGTGTAAGGACATCATGGGAGGAATTCAAACATCACGCTTCCACATAGACTTTATTTAACAACATGCTTACTGTGCCTTCCTTCTTTCATTAGCCTCTGGATTATAGATTTTTTTTAATGTGACTATTGGTCAATAAGTCAATAAGTTCCTGGAGTGCATTACATCTATCTGTCACTCTATATGTTTCTACAAATTGTTTTTTTTTTTTCTTTCAGACTTAGAAGAAGGTCATGCCAGAAATAAAATTATCATCAGGAGAAAATGTTTGGACTATAAGCCGTTCTGCGTCATTGGAGAAAATATCGAAGTAAACATATTACCCAGGGAGGAGTCCTGCCGAGCCATCCAGAACCACTTTTACCAAAATATAATTACAGGGGCTGTAAATATATTTGCTTTAATGGCTGGTACTACACCTACAATTATAAGCACTCCATTTACCTGATGCAGCTCTGAACAAATAAAGCAATAAAGGGCTTTGAAATACTGGACAGCAGAGGGTGTTTCTTGTTGGTTCTCAGTGAGTTACACCCATGACGACAATCTCAGTGATAGAGAGGCCGTTAGCCTCCTGCACTCGATGGGGATTCCACACCTGAAGTGCCACTGACTTCTCCAGACATACCCATCGCTCTTGTTGGTTTTGCCTTTTCTGACTGAATAGGTTATTTTTACTGCTTTTTCAAACTTAAGGTACCAAAGGATGCCAGAAACAGTAAACAGAAATGTTCTTTAATCAAAAAACTTTCTATCTAGAATTTCATATACAGAGGAGAAATCTGAAGGATAAATACCCTTACTTAGCCTTCTCACTAATCATAGATTTTAGCATAAATGAAGGGGTCACGTAGGAGAGAAGACGGTAAGTAGGTTCAAAACTGCAGACCTGGGGCCTAAAGGAAATTTAGTACAAAAATGCGGAAACTGCAGAGCAGAATATCACAAGTCCATGATCCGTTCCTTAAAAGCCAAATGAGTTTTAGAATTCAGAATTTTTCCAATTTGAAAAAGATAGCATGGTGTCCACACCATGTATTTCATAATCGCCCCCCCCCCCAGCTGATTGTGGCAAAGTACCGGTAATCAAACACTCCAACAATCTGCAGTGACATTTAGAATAGTCAAAGAGGGTCAGATAAAGGCTCAGGATGTATGCGTCAATTCACTTCAGGTTTTCCCACCAAATATCTTTGCAGAAAACTTAGGGGGAAAAAAATCTTTATTTTCAGAGCTGTTTTGGTTTGAGATGCAAAAAAAAAAAAAAGGCCTATCTTAGCTTCACAAACCTGGCTGCTTCTTTTGCACAGCCCTGTCTCCTCAGAGCCTTTCTGTCTCCTTCGCTAGTAGGCTCTGCCCAGACCTGCCCAATTCCCAGCCTCCATACAGCCCAGGCTCAAGCTGAGAATCCCATACGTACTTCCGGGGCGGAATCTTTAAGTGCTTAACTCCCCAAAGCATGTCTGTTATCATTTGCATTAAATTCCCCTACCACTCTTGAGTTAATTCCATTCAAAGAACCACATACCATGAGAGTAAACATGTTTTGTGATAAGGCTGTTGAATAACAAGAATGCGAAAATATTTTTTAGATCAACTGTGCTACGCAATGAAGTCACAACCAATCCACCAAATTACTCAGCCGATTTTGTTGAGGGATGGATTGGGGTAAGAAAGGGACATTCTATCGTCCAAGCTCAAATGCTGCTGTCTTAGTCTGTTCAGGTTGCTCTTTCAAAATAGCACAAATGGGGGGCTTATAAACAACAGAAATTTATTTCTCACAGTTCTGGAGGCTGGAAGTCTGCTGTCAGTGTGTCAGCGCCGCCGGGGAGGCCTCTTCCTGGACGTAGACTTGCGGCTGTGTGCTCACACAGTGGAAGCGTCTACACTGCTTCTGTGGAGCGTCTTTTATAGGGGCGCCAATCCCATTCAAGAGGGCTCCACCCTCAAGGCCCTCCCCAGTCTCGCCTCCTAAAAACACCATCTTTGGGGGTTAGGATTTCAATATATGCGTTTGAGGAGGACACAACATTCAGACCACAGCAGGTGCTATCAAATATCTTACCTGTCGATATTCCTATTTATGGTACACTTAGTACTTGTTGACATAACGAGTTGGGAGGGCAATGCTAAAAAAAACACATATTTATGCATTTAACTTAGCTAATTCAATTCCATGCAGAGAATCGAAAGAGGGAAGGAGAAATAGCAATTTAAATAACATAGGTGAATCTTGTCACCATTTTACTCAGTCGTGAATAGCCCAGCCTGACCATGAGATAAGAGGCACCTGCTCTAGGCTACGGGGTCTGGGTTCCACGAGCTACATCATGCACACGTGCTCTGTGCCTATTCTGATTCTAGTGTTTAAAGCTGCGATATGTGTTTGTTTGTTTTGTATCATATGGCCCCTAAAAATAAGCCAGATGCTTCATCTGGAGCTCACTTCAGAAACAAGAAGGAAAATGAGCTGTATAAAACTAATTCGGGTTGGGGCACCTGGGTGGCTCAGTTGGTTGTGTCTGCCTTAGGCTCACGTCATGATTTCAGGGTCCTGGGATTGAGTGGCAGGCTCCCTGCTCAGCTCAGAGCCTTCTCCCCCTCCCTCTCTCTCTGCTCCTCCCCCTTGCTTGTGCTCTCCTGCACTCTCTCTCAGATAAATAAATAAAATCTTAAAAAAAAAAAAAAAACGAATTCGGATTACTCTGATACTACACCTTACGGGACATTTCAACTCTGACCATCTATGATTTTCTCCTTACGATCTTATTTTATAAGCCAATTTCTGAGAAAAGTGCAATTTGACTGCATATGTAAGTCATTTAAGGCATTAATGAACATTCATTATTAGCAGATGACTTTGTTTAAGGACGATTAAGATAAGAAACAAGCATGCTGTAGGCTAAACGCAAATATACAGATGATTCAGAAAAAAGCAAAAGACAAACACATACATTTTTAAATTCACTTCTTCCCTTGCACAGAGCCTGGAGATTTATATGGAAATGCAGACTCATCTCCACAATGCCCTATTCTTTAAGGCTACTAAGTCTTGATGATAATACTACAAAAATCGGGAAATGTGCTAATGAGACAATTGCTGCATTTTTACGGGTCATTCTTAGACCACAGATCACCTGTATCCATCATGTCTTACTCCATGGTGTGACAGTTCATGGATGTGTCATAATGATACTAATATTCCTTTACACAAACTTAAAGTTAAAATTTGGTTAATGCAGAAGCTACTAATTTCCTTCTCAACTCCTATTAAAGAATATTGGTCAGGGCTTTTGTGGCTTTTATTCTACTTTGGAATTTTTCTTAAAAAAACACTTTCACTGAGATTTCTCATTTGTTATTTATATCTAATGAGCATAGAATTAGCCCTTTTATTGCAGTTTCCTCCTGTGTAAATCAAAACAGTAGATTAAATATTTAAGATCCTATCTGACCCTAATGGTATATGAATTTATGAACCGTGTATTGAAAAAGAACTTGAGAACCTGTGACCCATTCTATACAAGTCCCTTCAAATGCATATCAATGTAACATTACATGCTGGGCTTCATAGATGGGATAGTTGAAATCGAGGCCTTAACTCTCCAAATCAACAGCTAAAAAAGCTCTACTCTGACAATTTTTAGAATTTCCCTTAAGAAAGAAAATTATTGAGCTTCCTTCACTACCTCAATTCCCAGCAAAGCAGGACTCTGAACCCATTTTAAAAATGTTAAGACGTATGAAAAACACTAAGAGAGTCAGGACACTTGCATTGGAGATCTCTCTCTGCCATTTTCCAGTTCTATAGCCCAAGCAAGTCACTGAATTTCTCCAAGTCTTAATTTCTCCAGTTATAAAATGGGAATAACCATTCCTATTCATCTATCAACTCACTGTAGGTTTGAGAGCATTTCATTTTGTTTTTTTTTTTTTTAAGAAATTATTTATTTATTTGACAGAGATAGAGACAGCCAGCGAGAGAGGAAACACAAGCAGGGGGAGTGGGAGAGGAAGAAGCAGGCTCCTAGCGGAGGAGCCTGATGTGGGGCTTGATCCCAGAATGCCGGGATCACGCCCTGAGCCGAAGGCAGATGCTTAACCACTGCACTACCCAGGCGCCCCAGGTTGAGAGCATTTCGTAAACACGATCCTAAGTCCTATTCAAATGGGAGGAAAAATTAAAACTACTGCACCCGTCCCCCAGGAAATTATTTCTCCCAGGAAATATTAGGAACCTCGACTTAAATGAAAAATTTCAGAAAAATGTAAATCAGCACTCAGTGTGGGTTTCCTTCGAATGGGCATCCCCTGTGCACAACTCCTTAGCTTAGGCCTAACAAGGGGGTGGCCCCAATGGGGGTTTTATGTGTATACGGTTGATACCTTATTTCCTTCCGATGACTGGTGACAAATTTAGAACATTTTCATTGTTCAGTGAAAGAAACAGATAAGAAACATAGAGGCAGTTCATCCGCTTGCCTTCCAAAGGAAACTTCTTTAAATTTAAAGGCCTCTAGAGAAGAAAATGCTATTATGCACTCCAAGGCTACTTCCTAAGGTATAATACCTTCTACTACCAGGAAATTCTCTCCTGTATTGTCTAACCTAACCAGAATCTTTCTTGCTTCTATGTCTTCCTTTCATATAAGATGTTGGGAACTATTAGGAAAATTTGAAACCTTAAATAAAGCTACAAAAAATTTGCAGGTGAAAGAAAATAAATGAAAAATAAGGCTAATTCAAAAATAATTTATTTTGTGTTATTGGAAGCCCAACAATTAATAGGACTTGGAACTGAAAATTTAGAAAAAGATCCATACGTGGTGAAAGAAGATGGGTTAAGTTTTTTAAACCTGAAATTTCTGATACATCTCAGCAGATAAGTTTCTAACCAGGAGCCCAATTTCTCATAAAGCATTATGGTACTAATTTCCACTTATTACAAAACAGCTTTTTTGCCTGTATGACATTGCCTCTTGGACCCCATACATGACTTTAATTAAGATCTAACTTATTCATGACTATAATTCAGATCTAACAACCAGTCTAGTCAGATCAGGGTAATTAGTCCCAGAGGGTATTTTCAGAGAGCTCATTTTTCTTTTCATCTTTATATTTTGGCAAACAACTTGGGGTACTGGTTCACTTGAGGAATTCTATAATTCAGAGAACTCAAAAATGTGGGAGTGAATTAGCTAAATAAATTATTTTAAAGAGGTTCTGATATAGGGCTCGTGTGCTGGTTAATTTGGTTTGTGTGCCTTTACTGTGGTCCAGGACAGAAACAATAAGGATGATTAACCAACATCAAGCTAATAAACTTTTAACAGCCTGTTACCAAGTTTATTAGGAAATTTAAAGGCAAGAATTTAACCCTTCCATATCACATACCCACTTGAATTTTGGTGGATCTGAAAGCATTTAAATCGTCCTTATTTCTATTTTTGTTGCTGTTGTAGTTGTTATTGAGGACTCTATTAAGAACTTATGTATCCAGTCAACTGGAGAGATAAAACATCTTATATTGTCCAGGGTGGGATAAAGCAAAGCTATTTTCTCATTTAAAGTGTTGCTACTACAGTGTTCTTTTTTTACACTGTCATTGTCCGATGCTATAGAACAGCCAAGCTTATTTTTACTCTTCACTGTATTGAAGCCGTCTCAACATTATAAAAATCTTTCTTCCCATTTTGTCCCTCCCTATTACCCTTATTTTGTAACACATTATTGCCACAATTCTAAATATCATAGCCAAGAACCCAGAGCCTCAAGGGCTTTTAGAACATAACTTATTAAATTCTTAGCCTAACATCTAGTTTAACCCGTGTTTAGTTCAATATATTCTAAAGAGCAAGGCATGGAACCAAGAATAATTTCAAAATCCAGAATTACTCAATGATATGCAATGCATGCTGTTTGGTCTATACCTGGTAGTCCAAAATTATTTAACCTTTCTAATCATTTCTAAGGGGGGGGGGAACATGAGTAATGGTGTGTGCTAAATTAATCCAACAGATGGCCATTCAGTCGATGGTTAATGTTGATGGCCACAATCAAAATGTATGTATAGGAAAAATGTATCTTCCCATCCAAAACACTGTAGTTCAAATGGAATAAAGCTAGAGCACTGGGCTGTAAAGCAAGAGACCAAAATTACCAGCTCAGAACTTCTTACCTGTAAGAAGGCATTAAGCAGAGCTGGTAGTTGTTGACATGGAAAGAGAGGTAAAAAGGTAAACGTTAAGTCTTAAAAACCTAGGTTCAAATTCTAACTCCATTATATTATTAGCTACAAAATCTCAGAAGTATTATTTACTTTTTGAGTTTTCTATGTTTCAAAGTGAAATGGAAATAGTGGTTCTAATCTCACTGGACTGTGAACCTATCAAGATTAACTAAAATAAAATTGTGTATGCTCATTTAGGAAGAAGAGCACCTGAAATAAAATAGATTTTTTTTTCTCCTTGCTTCTTTGCCCCCACTCCTCTTTTCCTTCCGTCCTTCCTTCCTTCCTTCCTTCCTTCCTTCCTTCCTTCCTTCCCCCAAGTGGATCTCAATGGGGGATAATTCTCCTCTAAACTGCTACCTATGAATGTGGATTACAGAAGTTGTCTCCGAACAGAAAAGTTGAAGGAAGAATCTCCTTTCTCAATCCCCCTATTTTTTTTCCTTTTCACCAATTCCTCTTTCTCCATCAATTTAAGATTTTTTTTAAGTTCAATTAGCCAACATATAGTACATCATTAATTTTTGATGTAGTGTTCAATGATTCAATGATTAGTTGTATATAACACCCAGTGCTCATCAGATTATGTACTCTCCTTAATACCCATCATGCAGATACCCAACCCCCCACCCCCTCCCTTCTGCAACCCTCAATTTGTTTCCATTAATGATAGCTGTTACAGCTGACCCAAGTAACAGTAAGGAATTGATGCCAAATTACTTAGAATGTATCAAAACATTATTGTAACAGCCAGAGGTGAGTCTCTACCTGGACCAAAGAGATTAAAGAGCATGTTCAAAAGCTTAATATGAAAAGGCAAGGATATTCAGGGAGCAGTGGGGGATCCCGAGTGACAAGAGAGTAGACAAGTGGGACCGTGTGTTAAGGAGGAGTGGCTGGGGATGAATGAGACTGAACTGGTAGCTCAGACTCGGTGGAGGAGTGTGTTCTGTGTTGTATAAGTCAAGGTTTCCTCTGTATTCACGAGATCTGTTTTAACCAGTGGTCCCCAGCAATAACATCAATTATATCTAAAACACAAATCTCTCTTTTATTCTGGTCCCACTCAGAGATGAATTTAGTTACAAAAGTTCCAAAGGAACCTTATCATAGACATCTGTAAGACAGCCCACATGATGGGGAACTTGTAGAAGTTATCATATTACAGAAAGAGGGTAAGTTATTTCTATGTGAATAAACATATATCTGAAAAATTAGGATCTATCCCATCACAGCATCATGATGATTGGATTATTTTATTAGAACAAAATTGGGAAATTAATTGTACTTCTATCTTAATTTCTGGCAAATGAAGTAAAAAATCATGAAATCTGATCAGAAGGGAGTTTTATTTTGTGTTTAATTGTTGGAAATTCCTACTGAAATGGATCTAAAACTTGACTCTATGGAGGGAGACGCAATCTTGATGCCACACTGAACAAACTCAACTACCCAGATCCTGCTTATATTTCCAGTCACTTCTCCCTGCGACCCCCCTTCTTCACAAACCCCACACACCAACAATTTCCATAAACTCAGACTCTGCATTGCTCACAGATTACTGAACCTACCTCACCGTGTCTTACTTTCAAGCCTTTGCACTTGCTACTTCCTCTGCCTAGAATACCTCCCTCTACCTTACATACCTGGCCGAGGATCAGATGTCAATTTTGTTTGAGTCATTCCTTTGTAAAAGTTTTGTTAAGATATTATGTGAACAAGATTAATATAAAATAACTGGTTGGATGTCCTGGGTCACAAGTTGGAGAAAGATACTGATGGGAAATGTAGTGGGGTCTGAGGTAACGTGGAAATTGGTGACTTTCCATGATTATGAAGTCTAGATGCAGAAACCAAATATTTATGGGGCATCTGCCATATATATTCTTTGATGCCAGTGCTCAAATGCTTAAGCCTCTCATTACAGAATCTCCCTGGTTCTTTACTTTTGCCCTTTCCACTTAAAACTGGACTTATTCAGCTTTTTCATACATGGATCTCTGCTTTTGCTTCTTCCAAGTACAAGCCTGGTTCTTAAGCCCAGATGTCATTGACCATCTTTTCATCAAGTCCAAATCTTCAATGACTTGCTCAAAGCCACGTGATCAAATACATACCAAGTCAGGACCACGTTGTAGACCTCCTGACCCTGAGGACAGCATATTTGCCTCCCTTAGAATTTCAAAAAGTATGTTTCAGTGAAACACTAGCTTCTTGGGGTGTTAATAGACAGTGCTCAATACATTAGTTCTGGGATCAACTATGCTTGGGAGATTCTGAATTCAACGGAGTTAAGCAGATTTATTTACCGGGAAGTCTTCAGTATACTCATGGGTATTAGTTAACTAAATATAACAATGTGTCCGAATTCGACTTGACTGAAAAGAATAGTTAGCTGCAGAGAATTTAATAAACATTTTGTAAAGACATTAGAGCACATTGGTTAGAGCAACGTGCTTGCATTCAAATGTCAAACATCACTATCAAGTGTGACTTTGTCAAGTAATTTCATCTCTCTCTGCTTCAGTTTACCTGGAAAACCAAAATATAATATATATTATATAATACATAATATAATAATAATAATAGCACCTGCCTCAGAGAGTTGTATAAGGATCACATGTGTTATATATGTAAAGCCCTTAGAACAATGTCTGGCACATAGGAATAATATCGGTTAGCTCTTATTAGAGGAGATAGATAATTACACTGTAATCCAGGCAGCAAATATCTTAATAAACCTCAATTAGTATTTTATTATCTCCTAAAGACCTTCTTTGATTTGTCCACCATGGCTTTTTCCACGATTCTTTCTACACAGTATTATGATAGAGCCCCTACTCTTTTCCCCTCCTTTTTTATGTAGAGTTGTTTCTTTGTTCTGCATAAAACTTGGGTGCCAGCCAAACCACCCTTCTACCCTGAGTTAATTTCTTCACAGCCTCTTTTTAAGAAAGCAGGATCTCCCCTCCCCAGCACCACACAGTAGAATTCTCCTACCATTAAGAAGAGAACTCTTTTCTTGGCATATATAAAAAAATCTTTTCTTTTTTAGTACCGTTAAAGGACCAGTCTTTGGGAAATAGTGACTTGCAGGTACATTCTTCATACTTAAAATCTGTAATTTACACTCATATTTCTAGGGCTTGTTCCTCTTTGAGATTGTTACAATTCAGATAACACAGCTTAGATGGCGGTAACAAAGAGCCTCAAAACTATATCAGTTTAAATAAGATAGGAATTGGCTTCCCTCTCATCTGCAGGTCTGCTTAGGCATTTCATAGTTGTTAGGGAACAACAGTGGAGCTGGGAAACCAGGCTGCTTTTATCTTTTGTTCTGCTCCTCTTTAAAACTTAGCTTCCACCTCTTAGCCCATGATGGCTGCTCTTCTCCCACCATCATATCTACATCTCAGCCAAGTAGAAAAGGAGAAAAAGGCAAGAGGAGGATGGCACACATGTTCTCCATAAGGATATGACCGAGACGTGACACAAATCGTTAAGTCCGAAGGACGCACTTTCTTCACGAGTCGACTAGGACATATTTAACCATGTGGTTATGTGCTAGCAGAAAGTTCTATTGCCTTTAAGGAAAAAAAGAAAAATGGCTGTTAGAGTCCAAATAGCAGGGTCTGCCATGTCTGGTGGAAGTGAAACTGATAATTATATGACTGACAGTCCTTATGGACAAGGCTCCCACAACAAAAATCTCCCCTCCTCTACTTTCCACTCTAAACTCTTAGTTAATTCCTTCAGCCAAAATATTCTAAGTAGTCCTTAAAATGAATGGAGGTTTTATTTGAAGGGCTGAAGCGAGGATAGGTTTCTAAAAGGAAGGAAGAAAGCATACAAGAAAGAATGGAAGTGCATTTTCAAGGGTTTTTAAACACTTGAATTTAATCAATTTTGCAATTATTAAAATTTAATAATTTTAAGAAATATAATCACTTGAAGTTTTAAAGATAAATGGTTTCTTGGTCTTGGAACATATGACTCTCTCTCTGTATCTATTGTTTGGCTAAAGCTTTTTGATCTACTGTGAGTGGCAAGATGGAATTAGTTTCTGTTCTTTGTTTCTACCACTTAAATAATTGCTGTTGTATGGCATTTGTTTTATATTTTTATTGCTAATAATAATAGCTAACATTTTTAGCACTTCTGCTTAACTTCTCTCTCCTAAAATTCTAGTGATGTATATACTATTGTCCTCATCTTACAGATTAAAAAAAATTGGGACTAGCAAGGGGTATATATAGCCATGATGCCAGTCCATGTAATCGACTCCCTGTAGTCACCAAGCCTTAAAAGGCTGTGCTATATTTCTATCAAGCTAGCAATCTCTTTATGAAAAACAAATCAAACAAAAAACAGAGCAGGTGATCAAGCATTCTGTGCAAACAACTACTGCAAAAGAAAGAAGAGATTGTTCAAAACAACAGAAAAACTAAAGCCATGGGTTTAAAAAAAAAAAAAAAACCTAGGGTTATCAGTTTATGTTTCTAATTCCAGGATTTCAATGATTCCTCACAAAGATCATGACAGAAATGAAAGTAGAAAATGCAAAGTATTTTCGGTAATGAACAGCCTGGAGTTAAATTATTTAGAACAGACAAATGATAACATGCATAGTTTTAACTAATCATTTTCCAAGGGTAGGTAACAGAGATGGAGAGAAATTCTCCACACATCTTCCTATTTAAAATGTGTGCTGCTGTCTCCTGCATTCCATAGCCCTAGATGAACAGGAGAATGTGGGCTGGGACTCGGCACGGGAGGCTGGGAGAGGTGACTTGCTTGCCCTGTGCAGTGCAGATGCTGTGAGAAAGGTGGCCGTGGGAATTGTAACCGGAAGCTTAGAGCTATGCGCCTGGCGGCCACGGCCCTCAGCTATGCATGCATTTCTATGCTGATTTACTAGGTGGCGATATGATCTTAGAAATAAGCATTCACGAGCTGGTGCAAAAATTGCAGCTCTCCATTTTCCCGCAGATGCTTTTTTCATTTCCAGTGTTCCTTTGCTTTGCTTTCAGTTTTGCCGTCTTTCACTGAAATTTTGTGTCATCTGAAAAACTATTAAACCATACAAATTGGCCTGAGGAAGAAAAGTTCAAAATCCTTCCGTGGTGTCATCTGAATACAGGTTTTGCTACTGCCAGTTCCTGAGGGCTGAAATTCATATTTATTCCTTATATATCTGTACATCTGGAATTCTCTTTCTTGCTGAGATATTAGAGAAGTAAACTCTTTCTCTCATACATAGATTTCTCAACACTCCAAGAGATAGGTCTCCTCATGGCCAATAAAAAAAAAAAAACCATTCACCATCAAATAAATATTTTTGTAAGTCCAAATTCCTCACCCCTACTCCCTCCACTTATCCTGTGTTCATGCATCTGCCTCCAGCCCCAAAGTGCATAGCAATTCTGGAAGATCTTATAAATTCTGAATAAGTAAATATCAGTGCAAGTGCTTCAGAAGCAGCTAAAAAGCATAAAAACACTACTAGTTCCTATTACTTTCTAATACCTATTTCTAATATCCAGGGCCAAAGTGGGAAATATCTCATTTGGGACCTGGGAACATTGAGAAGCTTCCTCCTTCCCTTGGTACTTTTACTTATCCTGAGAAAATACCATCCTACTGGCCGAGCGATGATAACCCAGAAAATGCCAGCACTACAAGTTCATATAATTTACCCACTAATACTAGATTTGATAGGGCAGGAAACAGATGGCATTTCTGGAAGTTCTGGAGCAACACAGCCAAAACATGGTTTGCGGAAGATTAGCCTGGCAATGAGAGGGAGAGGGATTAGAAAGGGAAACAGATAAGCCCAGAAACCAGATAGAAAAGCAAGGAGATAATTTTAGGCTCCAGGAGAGGAAGATCTGGGGCCAGCAAAGTGGCAGTGAGAATGCATTCACAAAAATAAGCACCTTATAAGCTAGTTATTATAATCCCTGCCTCCTCCATGAGGACACTGGAGCCTGGAAAAGTTAGGAGACTTCCTAGGGCGATTCTCTCCCCGTTCATTAGCGCACAGGTAAATTTTAATACAGCACAAACACCGCACGTCTCTACATTCTTTTCTGTCAGAGCAACCAAAGACAACATTGCTCTATTCATAATGGCTCAGGACGCAGTTCTATTTGTTGTATGGCTGCTGCATGCAAAAGGGAAACAGGAAAACAACACACAGCATTCTCTATCGAACACCACCTGCCTCATCTAAGGATTTATCAAATACTTCATCGGTTATAAAGTGCTTTCTTCGTAAGTCTTGAACTTTGAGTTGTTCCTAAGCGCTACAGAGGCAGGTGTCAAACATAAGAGGCTGGACATACTGGCCAGGCAACTCAAGAACTGGACAAGCAGATTGCTTATGCTCATCCTTCTGGTCCAGGCTCTGGCCACTAAATAAATTCAAAGAACTGGAACCATCAGTTAATCTTCTAAGCTGTCCCTGCAATGTCCCGTTCATCCAGACAGGTCCCTTAGAGCGGTGCTGGTCCACGACTCAAGAAGCAGAAGTAGAAAGCAGATCTTTCCATTCCTTTCTCAGGATTCTTTCCATGGAGTGTCTAGTTCCCTGATGGTGACCCAAAGATGTCAGTGACACGTAGGGAGCAAATTAGGATCTGCTCAACAGGGACCCCAAAAAGAGTTAGGCCCTGATAGTAACGGCCTGCAAGTAGCCTATTACACACTAATAGGCATCTATCTGCAAACAATATCATTATTTAGCTCATTTACTTGAAATAAAATGCTGGATATAATTATAGTTGGGACCATCACTGTTACTTAAGAAAATAGGAGCTTAAATGGTCTTATAGTGTAGATGTTTCCTTCTTAGGACATCTGTCATCTCATGAACCATTTCTTTCCAGGCCTCTCCTTCCTTTAAGTAAGATTAACACTTCTGTGGATCATGTTCATTTTTTTTTCTAGTGGGAAGAATAAAATGGGGGCAAGAAGTATAACGGGAGTTTGGAAAATGTAAATATTTATACCCTGAGGAAAATTAAGTCAATTCGATATGGTAATGTTTTCAATGAAATGCTAATAAGCAAATGACTGTATAATCTCACATTCTCCTATGACAATCATTTCACAAAGCTCAAAGGCGGCTCCGTGATTTGATACGAAGGGCCAAACCGTCAAGGGCTGTTTTCCTTTGGTGGGTGCTGAATTTTGGACTGCAAAAAAAGGACACTTGGTGAAAACAAATACTGTATTACAGTTGAATTATGGCTGCACTGACTGATTGCAGTTTTGCTCCCTAAAAACCTGTGTGGGCTGGCAGAGCCATGATGAGGCATTGTTTGTAAGAGGAGAGAAGCAGCTGTGGGGAGTTGGGCAGCAGAGGACTCATTGACTTCAGTGCCAGCCTCAAGATTTGTGAGGGCAGGAGACTAGAGTAAAATATGAAGCTGCCTGACAGCAAAGCTGTTTAAAACTGACCTTGCTCACCTTGGAGGATAACCAAGGAACTGATTGTTCCACTGCAGTCTACAACTGCCAACCATGAGGAGACACAACATCGGGTTGGCCGGAGCAGTCCCCACCAGGGAGAGTTTGTGCATAGCCATGCAAGTAATATCGGAAAATTCACCCACCCACAGCACAGTGCTTCCTCAGTGCTTCCTTCACCGAGCACCGCAATATTTGTATAAACTCGCTGCCCTTTCCAATATACCTAACCTATCGCTAGCTATTCTATTTGCAAGAAAGCCTCTCCTTTAGCAAACCAGCTTAGAGAAAGGTTGATTATAGCCAGTCATGGTTCCCTGACTGATAGTGTTGTTCTGTCCAAAGGGTGGCCTAGATTAGAACAGAAGATCAAGAAGGAGGAGACAGGATTTTTTTAAAAGCCTCTGACAAATGGGGAAATGAAAAAAAAGAAAATGTATCCTATTTTTTTCCCTGGGATGATGAGGCGAAAATATCCCTTCTGAAGGAGCCCAGAAATGTCATATAAATGACAAATTTAAAAGCTAGATTGGACCTCAGGGCTATAATGTACCTATTCTGGCCAATTCTCTCACTACACAAATAAAGAAAACTGGGGTTCAGAAAGCTGTGTGAATTTGCTCAAGGTCAGACTGTGTTATTCAGGGTTCTCCAGGAAAACAGAACCAACAGGATACAGTGATAGATAAATAGATGATAGATAGTTAGAAATATGTAATATTATAAGGGAGATAGAGCTACAGAAAGAGATAGAGAGATTTAATATAAGTAATTGGCACACACCATTATGGAGCCCTATAAGTCCCAAGATCTGTAGTTAGCAAGCTGGAGACACAGGACAGCAAAGGGTATATTTCCAGTGTGAATGTTGGTTGGCTCTAGAACCAAGAAGAGCTGATGTCTCTGTTCAAGACTGAAGGCACGGGAAAAACCATGTCCTAGCCCCTGCTCAGGAAGGAGCAAATTCCCTCCTACTTGAAGTAGGCTCAGGCTTTAGTTTTCTATTCAGGCTCTCAACTGATTAGATGGGCCCCACCCATTTTACTCCGTCTCCTCATTCAAATACTAATATTTTTCAAAAACACCCTCACTGACACATCAAGAATGTTTCACAAAATGCCTGGGAACCTGTGGCCCAGTCAAGTTGACAATTTAGATTAAACATCACACAACTCACTGAAAAGAGTCCAGCCTTGACCAGCTCTCCTGATTTCGAGTCCCATTCTCTCTTTGCACTATGCCACATTGCCAATTCAAAATGAGATTATGTGCAAGGCATTTGTATGAGGCTAGGTGGTTCATTTTAATCAAGTCAAGATCCCCTGGGATGAATTATGTGGGACATTGTTCACTGCACTGATACTTGGATTAGAAACATAATAATCACTGAATTGTATTTGAAGCTCTCAGGAACCCAAAACAACGTGCTTGGAAGAGTCATTCCTCACAGATAATCAGTGTCCGTCAACAGTGTCAGGATTGAGGTAGAGTGTGTCCTCTGCCTGAGTAACCATAACTTCCCATAGCAGAGTTTATAAAACTAGTACGAAAGAGAGCGGCCTCTCTCAAACACTGTCCACTTCCACCACCACACACCCTTAAGATCTGTAAGATTCACCCAAACAGATCACATCGTGTCTATTTTTCTAAGTTGGTTTTCAATACAGAATCATTCACTCAATAATTTTTCTGGAAGATGTACTAGCAAACTTCACCCCTGGGTTCTCATAATCTATTCTCTGACCAAATAACACCAGGAATTTGGGCGTGAAAGATACAAGCCAAAAGATGAATCTATAGCACAGGTGCTCATGTGCACTGTCCCCACTAAGAGAGGAGATGGGCTTAATAACAAGGAAACCTCACAAAACAACAGTCACAAAAAAGGAGCGAATTCTAATTGTTCCCTAGAATGATTCAGTAATGACAAAAGAAGTGTTTTTCATTTCCTTAAATTCACGGGAATTATGTCCTCTACATTGGAATATATATGGAAAAAAGGTGGAAAAATAAGCGTGATTCCATCATTGTTCAGAATTCTGTTATCTGTGTATTGAAGGGGCTCATCTAGTCTCATTTTCTGTGTGCTGTGAGAACTACATGAGTATTTCTCCAAATGAGAAAGCAAAAACAATTATATCATTTCTATTTTATTTTGGCTTACTTAATAAAGGAGAAACAAGAGAGTTTAAAATTAATTGCAAGAGCCAGACTAGTATTGGGCAAGTTAATGAGGCACTTTTATGAGCTGTAATTTTTATTTATTTATTTGTCCAATTAATTATTTATTATATGCATTGGATATGGCCAGTGTATAATAGCCTTCTGGGTGCATTTAATGCTGTAATTACCCCAAAATGAGCCCTGCCCTTACAACTTGTAACCTAATCAGACTCAGGAAAGCAGAACATTCACATATGGAGTAAATGGAATTTGCTGAGCTCTCTCTCAAAGTGAGATTTCCAAGAAAGTTATTTTCACCCAGCAAGAGGCTGTAGTGGTGATTTCTGTGTCTATCAATCAATGAGTCAATTAATAAATTATTAATTACCTACTACGGATAAGACACCGTGGTAGGCAAGATGAGAAGATTAGAAGAGCACATGACATGCTGTATATCCTGAAGCGTATCTCGCTATGACCACCTACTATGTGCCAAGCACACTACATACAGCCTCTTTCAAACCTTTACATTAATTCAACAACAAAGACATTATCATCCCCATTCCCTCACCTTACAGACCAGAAGCTGATTTAGTAGCTTGAACAATACGTATCAATAGTTTCCCTGTTAGCTGTAGCACTAGCCAGACCTAACATGCGGTTCCCATTCGAGGTGATATTTAGAAAATGCATTGACTTGATTATGTGCCGATAAAATAAAATTAGTATTTTTTTATATTGTTTTTATTAGGTGAAATTCACATAACATAAAACTAACCACTTTAAAGTGTAAAAGTCAGTGGAATTTAGTGCATTCACAATGATGACAAATTTATATTTTTAAATTGTCTAGCTGGTTGATGTTTTAGGAAGAACACTCACTGACCTGAGAGTCCAAAGTTCTGATTTTAGTTCACACTCGTCCAAAACAACTCTGTGACCTTGGCTAGGTTGTTAAACATCTCTAGAACCAAGGTATCCCTCTGTAGAATGGTCGATGAATTTCCCTGTTTGAATCAAAATCACCTTGATTCGTGTTTAAAAAGTCTGGCATTGTTCCATTCCCAGAGCCTAATTCAGCATATGGATTTTTAACAAGTCAAGTTTAAGAACTAGGAAACAATTATCTTAGATTATTTTCAATAATTTCTAAGGTTCTTTTATAACCATATATCTTAGGATTCTGAGAGCCATGATTTCGTAGTACAAAGCCCGAGTTACAAAAAGCTCCTTAAAATAAAAAGGGTCAAATTGAATAGAGGGTTATTAGATTTAACACTTGTGTAAAGCCATCTGACATTTTTTTAATGATTAAAATTATTTGGAAAGTTATATACAAAGTAGATGTCTCTAGTCGACCAAAAAACGAAGGGCTCATGTCATTTGTATTTATCAAATATCCATACTAGTTCCTTTCTCAACTACTTCCTTCCTCGATCTCCATTTGCCATTCATAGCTTAAGTTCAAACAGAAAATTCAAATTGTTGATTTCTGGCCCATGCAGTGCTTCAATGGTCTACTATTACTTAATTTAACATCCATTCAAAATAGTCACTCTCTGCTATATGTCCACTCTATTCACATGCTTCTGACGTGTCCGATGGGTCAGTACTGCTGGTCTCCACTGAATGAGTAAAAATTTGTACAAGTTGATTCTAAATAGTTTATATTTCTATCAGCTGCACCAATGTGGAAGAGATTTCTTGACAAATAAGAAATATGGATGTGGAGCTGACCATTGTGAGAAATGAATTCAAGTCACTATGACTTTATTTTCCCAAGATCTAGTCTTACCAGACAACAATATTTTTGGTATATTACTTTCTACTAAAGCTCATTTCTGGTCTATGTGAGAATTTTTTCCCCAGTCCATTTCATAACAGATATCATAAATTTTGCATTTCCTATTAGTCCATCTTCCCTATTCAGGAATCACCCAGTGAAGATTATTGTTCTTAGTCTTTTTTAAAAACAAATGCTGCACAATGGACGTAAGTATTCTTCCCTGATTATCAGATAATGGCCTTTCCTGATCTTTTTAGAAGATATCACCGCACACTACTTCAATAACAGGTGTCTTGTTTTATGATGTCTTGCAAAAGAATAAGACCCTCCTCTCTCACCCTTAACTCACTCCCCCCACACACACACAAATAAAGCCCTAAATCCTTGAAAGTCTTCTTCCTCCTTTGATGAGCTTATGATTGCTTTTAATATTTCATTGGGACAAAGGAGTGAGAAAGAGGAATCAGAGTTTGTACTAAAGGGCTGTGGATCCTAAGATGCTTTGATTAATTCAGCTCTGCATTCCCACCCAGCCTGCCCTACAGGATTTTCTGTTCCTGTTTGATCATCTGGCCCAGCCCACCTGTTCTTACCATCACTGTGCCCCTGAGATCAGCCCTGACAAATCCCAAACCCCCACAGAAGTCACCAGGTAACAATTCCCTTTGCCCATCAGATTTCTCCCTCTGTTAAAATCACCTGCTATGTTAATCATCCCCTTTCCATCCCAAGATGTGCATTTGCCAAATAACAGCCAATGATGTTTTCAAGCAGGAGTAGAAAAAAAGTACACAAAACATGAGAAATAGCCACAAGTAAACCAAATCCTCCCGGACAGCGTTAGAGTTTCCCAACAATAAAATGTTCTCCAAAATTCAAGCCATCCAGGGAAACAGACAGGTGGTAGCCTTATATTAATTTCTGTTATGGTAAATGTGATTAACTCATTGTTTATTTGATAACAGCTAATAATTACATAAAATATGGCGATAGCAACAGAGATCAGAAATTCAAAGTCCATACCAGTTACATGTACAACATTTAGAATGTGAGCAAGGAAACTTTCAGGTCTAAGTATCAAAGATAAGCTAAAGACCAAAAACAATATCCACAACCATAAACAAACGCACTCCCTAGGTAAACTCAGACTTCTCACTTGCTAACATTTCTGAGGGAAACAGAAGGTCTCAACTTAACAAGAAAGATTTTAGTAAATGAAATTGCTTACCAAGCCAGGGTGTCAGATAAGAATTTCCTGTGTTTGAAGAACAGAACTTGTTTGAAATACCTCCAATCTGGTAATCAACTGAATACACAAGCTCTAGTCCAAGAGTACATCCAGTTTTTAAGCAAGGTTGGGGAGAACATGCCATACAGAGGGCATGTAAAAAGTCTTCCAGGCTGAAAAATACCTGGTACTTTTAAGAAACCAGAAGGTCAATGTGGTTGGAGTGAAGTGAGTGAAGGAAGAGAAATTAGAGCTGAATTTGGAGGGGGAGGCCAGATCTACATCCCTGTTCACCACTGAAGAGATTTGAGGGTCCATTCCAAAGGGAAATCACTCTAGTGGGTTTATATTCTCTGGCTGCTGTGTATGGAATGAACAGAGAACAGAAATGGGAGAAGCTAGAAGGCAAATTGGCACGCTATGACTACCCAGAACTTGGCCAGCATTAGCTTCTTGTGTCAGCACAATATTCACCTCATGTATGAAAAATATCCAGCCATGCCCTCAATGCTCAGTAGGGTAAATCGGTCTCCCTATTCTGTTATCCCTTTGTGCTATTTATACTTTTTTCACTTGGCATAGTATATTGCACACATTTCTGCTACTAAATTAAATAAAACAATATAAGTGAGGTACTTATCTCTGTGTTTGACACACAATAATTTTGCAAATATTAGTCCCTCTCTTTCTCCTGAGTCACTCTCTTCATTTTCTCTCCCCTTCAGGGAAGACTGCTGTGGATTACTTTGCCCAGAAATTATCAGTAATGCCACAATCAAAGGAGTTTGCAGAGCATTGCTGATAGGGCAAACGAGAAAGTTGGAAAATACAGGTAAACAAAATTGCCAGAGATGGATACTGAAAGCCAGACAAAGAATCAGGGCTTTGGTGACTCAGATGAGAGCTTGTAGGAGTGTGAAGATAGAATGAAGGAAGGGATGTTCCTTTGTGAAGACCTAGGCCAGACTGACTTTACTGGTGGGGAAGCAGCTTAAGTGGTCAGAACAGGGGTGAAAAGTCCCTGCATCTTCCTCACTGATATTTCCCCATGTGATGGCCTAGGGCCAGACACATAGGAGAGCTTAACAGTGCTGTGGACCGTTGTAAGTAATTATGCTTCAGAGAGAGGAGCTGTTGAATTGCGGTGTATTCAAAACCTTCTTGAGGAAAGGGCTGTAGAGCCCGGGGAAAATGACTCTACCTAACCTTGTGTTGTATGGAGAATTAAAGTGTTAGCCTGGTCTTGTAGATAAATCTCACGTAAACAACATGAACACAATCGGAAAAGAGTGGCCACGGCTTGATTGTTGGACTGCAGACAGGAAGGACAACCACGGAATAAAAATGCATAATTATGTTTTACTAACAAGATCATCCCTTAATAGATTCATGGTAAACAAGTATAAGAACAGCAGAGGGCTCTTTTTCAAGAGTGCCAGTAATGTAATTCAGATCTAATGTGGGTTCAAGTTTTTGAGCATTTTCCTCTATTCAGGTCTCCCTTCCATCCTTTCCATGAATTGTACGTTTAAGTTTTAACTATTGGTCTAAGTCTAGTGTTCACCTCTTCTTTCTGTGGTCTCTTCTTTCAAGGTCACAGTCTAGCCATTTTAGCTCAAAGTCAATGGCTCATTAAGCCATTTAATGAGTGGTTTATTTATTTCTTCCAACTCCTGATAGGGATGGAAGTCCGTTCAGTACTCATTTATACAAATACTTCACACACACACACACACACACAAACATCGAAGTTTCAGTGCCCCTAAAGAGCACTATTTATCAAAGTACTTGCCCAAGTCCCTGGTAAACCTCTGAGGGTTATCAAAAAAAGCTACGGAAGCCAAATTCTAACAGTAGAAGAAGGTTGGAGACGAAGACCAGCCTGCATCTGATTCACACTGTGAGGATCCGAGGTTTAAGCTGAAGCCTATCCCGGAGGTGGTTCCCAAAGAAGGGCAACTGTAAAAGGAGGGTTCGCAGACATAGTCCGTGCACACTCAGGTAAGGACTGCCGGGATCTAGGCACCAGTGACAATGGTACATGGTGAGACAGTTTAGGGTTATGAGAGTGTGAGACAGAGTGTTTTCAGGAGCAAAACTCTCTGGCTTTGGCTAGACATAACTCTATTGGAGAGAGTGCCAGCAACTATGGAATTACCCCATGATTTAACGTAATGTATTTCCTCAACAAAAAGTAATTTATCATCCTGTAACCACTCTTCTCTTCAACTTCACACTCCCCCACACCCCATCACACACATATAGACACACACACACTCAAACGCACGCCAAGATTTGCACAAGGCAACCAAAAACTTAGCACCGAGGCCGACGGCAAGCTGAGACCAGATAATCAAAACAAAGTAGAAAAAAAAATGTCTTAGGAGCAAATAACACAGTATGCTTGGATGAACTTGCCCTATGAAGACTTTTCCAAAATGTATACAGACAGATGCTTTTGTTCTCATTGTTCAATAATAAAGGGAAAGATGGGAAGAGATAAAAATGGCTTACAGGGCGAAGGCATAGTGCTAGAAAATGTGGGTGGATCAGTTGCACATCTCACAAACCCCAAACCTCAACAGAAACCGTACTTATTTTCTACCTGACATAGTCTCCAATTCCCTGCATACCCACCAAACCAAGACATAAATTAGATGCCAGAATCCTCAATATATACTAATTTTCTGATTAAATTCATGAGTAATAAATAATTTGAATATACATTTGGATTGGCTAGTTTTTCACCATGATGGATAAAATTATTTATTTCCTTTTGGTGAGTCAAAGGCATACAGTTACTTAACAGCCTTGCCTGAATCTACTTCCATAAACGTTCACTGTAAGTCTTATTTTAAAAGCTCTAGTGTTTTCCTTCCCCTAACCAAGCCATAAAATTGGGCTCTGTCTTGTTTAATGCATCCCCTCATCTCATTACCATATCCTGTTCATATAAACAGTATAAATAAAAATTTAAAAAGAAGGGAGCATTACATTCAATGGCTTAAACTTGTGTAAGTTTTTACTTAAACATAGCCAATTAATAAGTATTAAATGAATATATTATGCCTTGCTTATGTTTGCAAACATAATTCCTTTTAAAATTTTGTGCAAGTAGGTAAATAGTTTATGTGACAGCTTCTATCCTAAGTTCTAATTATTCTGTATGGAGATAGGTAATGTAATAATGAGCCACCTTCAACTCCTGAACAGGAAATGGCAAGTGCTTTGTTCCTTAGCAGTGATACATTCAGCAATCATTAACCACCTCAACTCTTTGTTCCATAAGCAGTGATAAAACTAGTACTCATTTAGGAGCTAAGACATAGACATTTTGCCCAAGATTATGAGCGAAATCGTTTTCAGGATAAGCATTTAAAATATGTGGAGTGTTTAAGATTTTAATCAAGCACAGCTCTGGACCACAGTGCAAAAGATATGAAATATTGATGAAATCTTAGTTGATGAACCAGCACACTTAATGATACATTCCATCCTATTTAGTTGATTAACTAAAATCTGAGAAATTTGAAGTAAACAAAAACAAAAAGGTGGGGCCTATATTATACACACTTTCAGATAAGATATACCTTTTGATGGATATGGGAAAGAACGTAAAAAATTTAAAAAGTACACTTACTTAATCTCTTTATCTTAAGCAAAACAGCAGGCACCAGGGTTTAAATTCCCTAAAAAAAATTTAACTAAAAAAATTTAGGTTGTCATATTCATATTGAGTAAATTCTCTTAAATCAGTCTTCATTTCTCTCAAGCCTTTATTCCTTTATTGTCAGTATTAGGACTCTTTTTGTGGAAGTGATAGAACCAGGTTAAACTAACTCAAGTAGTATCAGGAATGTTGTTAGTCAACTCCAGCAATGGCGCTTAACCAACAGACCACTGAAATATACAGATGCTGGAACAGTTACAGTCGGATCAGTGACCCCAAGAAGGAATTTCTCTCTCTCCCTGTCCATCTTCCTCTCCTTCTCCCCATGTTTATGAATGCTGGCTTAATTATTCTTCTTTGTCACTGCGCATAGTAGGAAACCGACGTACCCGCAATTCCCATGTTTAAATATCTTACTAGTACTGTTATATAGATTGACTTATTCTACTTAAAACTAAAAATTCCTGAGGTTCCCCTATGCCCACACCTTTGTAATTAACTCTCCTGTGATTGTTCTATTTCAACTGTGCTATAGGTTTCTTATTGCGGCCCTGACTGATATAACCATGCAATCAAGAATCACCATACATTTCAGAAACAGCAATGCCATGAATGAGGAAAGCACATTCAAGAAAGAGAATAACTTGACATGAGTTAAGAACAGTTAATAGAGCAAGGAAAACAGGATTTTAAAATATATCCTTGAAGACGTGCAAAAGTACTGCAAGCTAAGTAAAGGGAACTTTTGCTTCCAGATATAATGAAGTAACTAATACTAATCACTCCTTTCTTTCAAAAATAGTTTGTCCATTTACTAGACAAATGTATGAGGCCACTACTTTTAGGCATTAGATGACAGGGGGTACAATACTACAAACCTCGAGGGAAGGGGAAGCTCATGAGATGAGTCCCATCATCACCCCAGTTTTCAGCCTGGAGGTATTTTCTGACCTTGGCCCAGTGAGCTGGAATTCAGAGAGCATCTTGAGGTACTACTGAACTGAGAAGGTAGACGTCAGGGTTTAGGGTAGCTGACGCACCTGGAACCCAAGGGCCAGGCCATCAGATAGGAAGAAGCTGTGCAGGAAACGGGCAGAACTCTGTTTGGGAGAATCAAGGCAAGTCCTTCATTAGGGGCTGGGCTGCACATGTGCAAGGCAAGACTTCATGAGATTTACCAGAAAACAGCTAGGTAGCATTTAGAGCTCAACATTAGAGGTTGAACAGTGCTAAGAGTCGGAGGCTGCTCCAAGCAGAGAGAAAAGACCTTTTAAATACTGGGAGTATCACAGGAATCCAGTTAAGACATTATAAGTTTTAGTATGGACTACTCTAGACTTGTCCAATGAAACCAAGAGCCAAGCCCTGCCAAGAGTCTCGGGAAACATATAATTTGGAGGAATTTTAATTTTGCTAAGTTGTAGTGTCTTGGCAAACACCTTATGCTCGTGCTTGATCTGCATTGAGCAAATGGAAACCATGCTTACATGAGTTCAAGGTATTTCATGAATAGTAATTTTTTTCTTACTAGAACAAAAATCAAAACACTTAGAAGATAACAGATTCCATATTCTCTACAATGTATTATCTAAATTGTCTAGAATGCAAGAATAAATTATAAGATAAGCAAAGAAATAGGAACATGTAATCCATAGTCATGTAAGAAAGTGGCCAATGGAAACCAGCCTTGTGATAGGCTTCATGTCATCTTTAGCAAATGAAGTTGTTATAGGAACTATTGTAGAACTCAAAGGAAAGATAAGGGAAAACCCTTAAACGTGCTATTTATGAGCAAGCTGAAAAGGATCCATAGCAGAAACATGAAAATGTAAAATAATATAAGGACTGAATGGAAATTCTAAAACTGGGAAGTAAGTGAAATGAAAAAGAAAATCACTGAGGGACTTTCAGCAGATTGGAGATCATTGAAGAAGAACTCAGTAAATGTGATGATAGGTCAATAGAAATTATCCAATCTGAAGAATAGCAAGAAAACTGAAGGAACCTGAAGAGAGCAATAGTGACCTATTAGATGACAGGAAAATGGTCTTAACATGTATGTCCTAGAGATAGAAGACATTGTGAATGTACCAAAGAAGTATTTGAGGACAAAATGGCCGAATTTTTCTCAATTTTGATGAAAAACATTGACTTATAAACCCGTAAGCTCAGAAAATGCCAAATAGGATAAATACAAAGAAAATATCTAAGTACATCAGGGCTGAACTACTAAAAAGCAAATATAAAGAGAAACTTTTAAAAAATAGAGAAAAGAGGCACATCATATACAGGGGGAAACAATGAACTGACAGCTGATAATGACACAAATTATACCTGATTACTCATGAGAAATAATGGAAACTAGAAGATAATAGAAGAAAATTTTTGAAGTGTTAAAAGAAAAAAAAATGTCAACCCAAAATTATGTATCCAGTGGAAATATGTTTCAGAAATAAGAATGAAATAAAGACATGTTCAAATACATTAAATCTGCTGGACTTCATTACCAGCAGGACTTCACTACAAGAAATGTAAAAGGATGTTCTTTAGAATGCAGGAAAATAATGGCAGGTGGAAACTCAGATCTATTGGGAGGAACACAGAGCACTGGAAATGGAGGAGATAGGAATAAATATAAAATATTACTTTTTTTCTTGTCATAAATTCCATAAAAGACAACTGACTCTAAGGCAAAAATAATAACATTGTAAGGTGGTGTTTATAACATTTGCTGAAAAAAACAATGTGAAGATAATAGTACAGAAATGGAGTGGTGAGTAAATGGAATTGTACTGTTATAAGTTTATTACATTTATCAAGTGGGAAATGGAAAGTAGGAAGTGTCAGGGATGAAGCAAAAAGTGGGAAGTAGGAAGTCATGTAATGTTAACTTCACGCAGACTTTGGTAAGTTAAGCTGCACAGTGTTAGGCCTGGAGAGACAAAAATAACAAAACTAAAGACATATAGTTTAAAAAGAATAGGAATCGATACAATAAAATTTAATACTAAAAAGTATTGAATTAACATCAAAGAGGGAAAAAAGCAAAATGAACAAATGGAGAAAAAATGGCAAAATGATAGACACAAGTTCAACCACATTAAGAGTAAATTGACTAAACACTCCAGTAAAGAAGTGGAGGCATTTAGGGGCGCCTGGATGGCTCAGTCATTAAGCGTCTGCCTTCGGCCCAGGGTGTGATCCTAGGACCCTGGGATCGAGCCCCGCATTGGGCTCCCTGCTCCACTGGGAGCCTGCTTCCTCCTCCGCTGGGAGCCTGCTTCCTCCTCTCCCACTCCCCCTGCTAGTGTTCCCTCTCTCACTGGCTGTGTGTCTCTCTCTCTGTTAAATAAATAAATACAATCTTAAAAAAAAAAAAAGTCTCAAAAGATTTCAAAATATATAACTTGTAGGGGCGCCTGGGTGGCACAGCGGTTAAGCGTCTGCCTTCGGCTCAGGGCGTGATCCCGGCGTTATGGGATCGAGCCCCGCATCAGGCTCCTCTGCTATGAGCCTGCTTCTTCCTCTCCCACTCCTCCTGCTTGTGTTCCCTCTCTCACTGGTTGTCTCTATCTCTGTCGAATAAATAAATAAAATCTTTAAAAAATATATATATATAACTTGTAGAGTATTTTCTCAGCCCATTACAATCAAAACAATGAAATATATAGAAAACTATCCCCAATTTATTTGAAACTTAATTAGCATGCTTCTAAAAAACGTTTAAATCAAAGCAGAAATCAAAGAAAATTTCAAACTGAAGGAAAATGAAAACACTACATGTCAACTGAAGAAGCATTTAGAAGGAAATTCATAGTTTTAAATGGCTCTATTAGAAAAGGAAGATGTAAAATAATCTAATAGTTCACATTAAAAAGCTAGAAAAACAAGCAAATTGAAATCAATTAAAATGGGATGAAAGACGGTAAGATAAGAACAGAGTTCAAGTAGTAAACAAACAAAAAAGAAAATGTAATAAGTAAAAAGTTAGCTCTTAGCAAATAGTAATAAAACTGATAATCCTTTACAACATTAATAAGGAAAAAAGAAACAAAAAGTATCAATATCAAAAATAAAAACAAGGATATCACTGGCTATTATAGGATTAAACCGCTAAGTGAATATTATGAACAATTTTATAACAATAAATTTGATAATTTAGATTGAATAGAAAATTACTTGAAAAACACAATTTACCAAAATCAAAACAAGAAAAAAAGAGTGGATCTGAATAACCCTGTATTTAAAAATTTTTTTACAAATGAAATTTGTAATAAAATAAATCTTTCCCCAAGTAAAACTTCAGACCAAGTTGGTTTCACTGGTAAATTTAATCAAACATTTAAGGAAAAAAATAATACCAACTAATCCAAGTTTTTGTTTAAAAAAGAGAGGCAGAGAAAAAAAATCCCAAGTCATTTTGTGAAGCCAGCATAATCTTGATACCAAAGCCAGAGAGAGATTACAAGAAAACTCCCAATATTCTTCAAAAATGTTAGAAAATCAAATTCAGTGATATATGTGAAGGACAGAACGAAGATAATAAAAGAAAATGACAAGGAATGCAAGGTTAGTTTCACGTTAAAAAATCAGTCAATGTCAACTGCCACACTTACAGAATAAAAAACATACATCATATGATCGTTCCAAATTTACAGAGAAAGTATTTGACAAAATTCAAAACCCACTGTTTATAAGCCTCAAAACCTAAAAATAGAAATAAATGTTCTCACCTAATAGAGATCATCTTCCAAAAAACCCTCAACTAACATCATAATAATGGTGGAAGACTACATGTTTTCCATTTAGATTAGAATCAAAGGCTAACAGCCTCACTTTTATTGTACTGAAGGTCCTAATGAGGTGATAAGACAAGCTGTATATGCCTTCTTTTCAGAGAAGGCATGTATACTGAAAACCAAGAGGTAAAAAAAAAAAAAAAAATTCTATTTGTAGACAATGTAATTATCCACATGGAAAATCATCTTAAAAATATTTTTTAAAATACTGCATTAACACAAATTTAGAAAGCTTGAAGTATAAAAGGTCAATATAAAAAAACAAATTGTATTCTGTAGACCAATAATAAACATTTGGAACTTGAAATTTAAAAAAAATAAATCATCAGAAACATGAAATATTTGGGATTAGTTTAATGAAAGACACTTAAAACCTCTACAGTGAAAATCCCAAAACACTGCTGAGAGAAAATAAAGAAGCTCTGAACTAGATAAAAGAAAAACGTTCATAAATTAGTCAATTCAATATTGTTAGAATGTCCATTCTCTTAGATTCAGCACAATCCTGAATACAAACCAAACGTCCATTTTTGCAGACACTGACAAGTTGATTCTAAAATCTATATAGAAGTGCAAAGACCTAGAATAAGCAAGACAACCTTAGAAAGGAACAGTGAGATGACTTACTGGATTTCCTTGAAAGCTACAGAAATCAAGACTATGGTATTAGCACGAAGGGAAGCAGGCAGATCAATAGACAAGAGCATCGAATCCCAAAATAGACCTACACATAGAAATCAACTTAGTTCAACAAAGGGGCCGACATAAGCTATAAAATCAAGATATTCTTTTTGGAGAAAGATATTTGCAAATGACACTACAGATAAAAGGCTGGTATCCAAGATCTACAAAGAACTTCTCAAACTCAATACACGAGAAATAACCAAATCAAAAAATGGGCAGAAGATATGAACACTTTTCCAATGAAGACATAAAGATGGCTAACAGACACATGAAAAAATGTTCAACATCATTAGCCATCAGGGAAATTCAAATCAAAACCACATTGAGATACCACCTTACGCCGGTTAGAATGGCAAAAATTGACAAGGCAAGAAACGACAAATGTTGGAGAGGATGTGGAGAAAGGCGAACCCTCTTACACTGTTGGTGGGAATGAAAGTTGGTACAGCCACTCTGGAAAACAGTGTGGAGGTCCCTTAAAAACTTAAAAATAGAGCTATCCTATGACCCAGCAATTGCACTACTGGGTATTTACCCCAAAGATAAAGATGTAGTGAAGAGAAGGGCCATATGCACTCCAATGTTCATAGCAGCATTGTCCACAATAGCTAAATTGTAGAAGGAGCCAAGATGCCCTTCAACAGATGACTGGATTAAGAAGATGTGGTCCATATATACAATGGAATATTACTCAGCCATCAGAAAGAACGATTACCCAACATTTGCAGTAACATGGACAGGACTGGAGGAGATTATGCTAAGTGAAATAAGTCAAGCAGAGAAAGACAATTATCATATGGTTTCACTCATTTGTGGAACATAAGGAATAACAGGGAGATCAGTAGGAGAAGGAAGGGAAGAATGAAGCGGGGTGGGGTGGAGGGGGTAAACAGAAGGGGGAATGAACCACCAGAGACTATGGACTCTGGGAAACAAACTGAGGGTGTCAGAGGGGAGGGGGTGTGGGGGATTGGGCTAGGCCGGTGATGAGTATTAAGGAGGGCACGTATTGCATGGAGCACTAGGTGTTATACGCAAACAATGAATCATGGAACACTACATCAAAAACTAATGATGTACTGTATGGTGACTAACATAACATAATAAAAAATTTAAAAAAAAAAAGATATCGTTTTCCAAGCAGCAGCACCTGGAGATGGAAAGTAAAGGAAACTTTCTCACAGACCCACGGGTTCTGCCTTAAGGACCAATGTCACTACCAAGAGGTTACAGCAAAGGTGAGCTTAGTTCTGCACTTGCCCAACTTCCTGTACTTGATTTAATGCACTGAGTCACTCTATCCCTGTGTTTGATTTAAATAGCATATTAAGGTTTTTCTAACTAATGTGTAGACAACTGACAACTAAGATGCAATTATATATTTTTTATTTTTTTAAAGATTTTATTTATTTGAGAGGGAGAGAGAGAGAGACAGAGACAGAGAGCACAAAAGCACAAGAGCAGGGGGAGGGAGAAGCAGACTCCCCACTGAGCAGGGAGCCCCATGCGGGCTGGATCCCGGGAGCTTAACCACTTAATCAACTGAGCCACCCAGGTGCCCCTTGTGTTATATTTTTAAAGAGAAATACATAAATGGAATGAGCATCAAAAAAAGAGGAGTCGTTTTTTAAAATCATATGGATTTAGGTTTCACTAGTCTACTTCCTTGTTTGATGATAGAACTTCTTAGCAGAAAAAAAAATAATGTTTCCAGTAATTAGGTCTAACCTGCTTCAATTATGAATGAAGGACCTTAACAGAAATCTGATTTTTGTTTTATACAATAAATAAGTTCAAATAGAACATATTCTTTTGTACAATAGAGTATCTCTCACCTAAGTTATTTTTAATTGCAAAAGCTCTTTTTGGTGGATTCATTTCTTAATGAGATTTAGCTTGATTTGAGTAAGAAGAAAAAACCCTATAAATGCCTCATTTGTTCCTGCTCATTTGAATAACGGCCAAAGTAATATTATCTCAAAGAGACTTTTTTTTCAAATGTAGTTTATGCAGTAATAAGTTATTGATGTTGCTGCTAACATTTCTAGTCACCATTACTCCAAAGCTAAATATCCCCAAAATTCATTCATTCCCAATTTGACACACAGGATGTGCTCGAGGTTTGGAGGCCCTACATCGAACAAATTACATGTTCCCTTTATTTCCTGACAAAGTCCATGCAATGTTAATTTTCACTGTATCCTTTTTTGATAGTCTGTCAATATTTTAAATGTCCTTGTTCCCAAAGAACTGAAATACAAAAATAGGACAGAGAAGGGAAAGTCATGTTATCACCAACTGCTTTTTAAATACAAAGGCTATTATTGGTAACAGGTAGATTTTTGTTCTGAAGAGCTTCATCTTCCTCTTCTTTCTCCGGCCAACACAAAATTAAGCTTTGGTAATTAAATATTTCAGTGAATTTGGATTGTGAAAAAGACCAATTTGGACTTTGGACCATTTAGCATTTATTGTCCATGAGAGATAAAGGTGGATGTTTTAGTCTGAACTATGTTTAATGTCTACAAAGCAATTTCAGGAGATGATTGTAAGTCCTCCAGTATAACTCATATCCTTTTAATCAGGCAGGAATTCCTTCTCTACTTGTGCAATTTCACCAAATATGTAAGAAAAAGCCTCGAACATTTTCATCTTCATTCTCTACTTTGAGCGATTTAATTTTATAATGCTCAAATTTGATTCAATATTCACTGTTCCCATTATTTTACTTTTTCCTTTATAAATAGAAACACATGGAGAAGGGAGAAAAAAAGTCCATCGTATATAAAATTATTTACATTCCGTTGAAATCGACAGATCTTAGAATTGTGTCTCCTGGCTTGCTCCAACTTTAAAATCATCACATAAAGGAGATGAGTCATCATTAATGTAATTATTCGAGCAGTAAGAGTGGCAGTAATGACCTTCAGAGAAAAGGACTCAACTCTCGGAGTCCCTGAATTCTAAGTTGCAAATAAAACAAACATGCATTGGCATATTAATGGGTACATCATACAGTAGTTTTTACTTCTCTATAACTGGATTATACTGGCCATTACTTCAGAAGAATTTCCTAACTAGAGGGAGCATTTTGCAAGAGAATGTCAGTGGGAATCATGCGTGTATTTTAGAAGAAAATTCTGCCCCGGAGCATGCTTTTTAAAATGACAAACTACCAGAATCTGAAATCCATCCTTTGCCATGATGATAAAAAGCACCACACTGAGTGCTGAAGGGTTCTTGTGCACAGTTGAGCCAATCTTTTCAGTTGCCAGTCTTTATAAATGTCTTCTTATCCCCTTCAATTTGTCCTTGGTTCTGCTGACTAGTAAAACTGGAGTCGTATACGTGGTTTGTGACTGCAGGGGGCTTGCTGGGCTTATGAGAAAGCCCTCTCCATCCCTGGTCCTGTCTCCATTTGAGAGTTCCTTACTACTGGCCTGAATATAAGGTTACCTAATTATAGGTTGCTATAGTAAAGTGGGTTTTTTTCCCCAGTATTTAATCACCAAAGTTGTTTAATCAGCAACCAATATAATATGGTGGTTGTTGTATCTTTTATAGCACAATTGAATGTTCTGGGAATCTATAGATCCTTATGCAAGTGTTTTGCAAATAGCACCACCTAGGGACTTCCCCAAATGCATCATGGCATGTCAGAAGAATTCCTTCAGGGCTGCTAATTGTGCCCTGTACTAGGGCACACTCTTTAATCGAACCTATGTTACAATGTGGAATTACTCTCTTATGGAGAGGCGCCTTCCCTCTTGTAGGTTAAGACGAGAAAGTAGCCTTGTCACAGCAGGAAGACATAATTGCTTTGTACCAGGAGTTAGGATTTGTATGGCAGCTATTTACGGAAGCTGTCTGAGAAAGCTAGCTATCCACCTCCTGGAAACCTCGTGGCCTGTCAGATGCTGGCAGAGTAAAGAAGCCACTCGTCCTGTGGGAAACTGAGTTTAGATGCAGCCCCTCCCACTAGAAGAAGGGAAAGAAGCCCCCTGGTGTCCCTGCTGCCTTATTGTCCACATAACCTACACTGAACCTTTGGAGACTCCTTTTTGCTACTGCATCATACATTCTGTTCAGAAGAACAGTCCCATTGTATCATATGGTTTTGAAAAAAGTCAGCAAAGCTCAAGTTAATTTCATTTCAAGACTTTGCTCCAAAAATTACTCGTGACCAAAACTTCAATGATAAAAGTAACACTCTGGTTATCTCCAAAACAGATGAAAAATCCTGAATTACCCACATTTTACCATCAAGTGATACTGACTTACTAGTAAAAGCTGACAATCATAAAACACAAAAGAAAAATCCCTTAAAAGATAACTTTGTTCCCAAAATACATTTAGAGGACTCTATCCCATTGGACTCTTTAAGAAGGTTGAGTAGAGAAACATGTGCTCAGTTGTTGATCCAAGGACCAGAACACTGTTAGCAAGTCCTTTGCCTGCACCACAGTTGTGACTTAGTCATCTTTTGTGTTACTGTGATCATCTATTTCTATACTAGTCCATGTGTGTCTTTTTAACCATTGGCAGCTTGAGCAAAACAAGAAAGATGAAGTATTTAAGATACGTAGGAATTCTAGGTAGGTATACTACATGTCACTTACTGACACCAACCTGGGTGGAAGATTGCTGGTGTAAATGTCTTTATATTTCTGAACACACATGCAGCAGTCTATTACATATATGTCTCCAAAGGAAGCTTTAGTCCTACAGATATCTCCTTCTGCATGAAAGTAATCATTCTAGAAAGGAAATAATTACCAGCTAGTTCATTTGTTTTATAAATTTGAAACTGGATTGATAATACTTTCTAAAATAAGCATATCATGTCATAAAGAAGATAAATCACCTCTCTTAAAATGGACAGACCTGATTTTGCAATAACACTTACAAAGTCTTTGGCATAGGTAAGACGGAAAAAGAGTGCCATCACATTAGCAGAGCTTATGACGGATAGACAGCCACTTTACAAATTATAAATACATTACGAATACATTCTATGTATTTATGCTTGAACTGCTCTGCTCCTAAACCAGAGTGTTTCTGTGTCAATATACTGCAGCATGAGGCAGTGCTAAGTTGATGTGACTGTATGTTAATATTCACAGATTTACTGAGGCATCATATTACCAGAGTGATTAGGTTTGGTATACATAACACCATGGTGTCAGCAATGTTGATGTTGGCTCAGAAGCCATTCAGATTAGCATTGCTCATGGCATTTTTTATACATTAAGATGTTGCTCATAATAGCAATATTGAAGAAAATACTTCTGTAGGTGTCACACGACACCCCCAACTGTCAAACAGATTAAGCAGTTTAAAGCAGGGTCTGGAAAACAAAGGGATGAAGCTTTAGGAATTATGCAGTCATTTATAAATGACTGTTCCAAAATTCTTGTGTTTATATCTTTATTGCAATTTTAGGCTGTGTTTACATTATGAAGACATAACTCTCGTGTATGCTGTTGGGTTTTATAGAGGCTTCTTTCAGACATTTGCATTAGGATTCAGTTTTGAAATAAAAGTCATTCACACATTAGGCTGATCTGTTTATTAAACTGAAATTAATGCCCAAGCCCCCAAATGGCACTGATGGTAATTAACCAAATCAAGTACTAGGATATTGTAATTTTTAAAAACCAAGCTGACAATTAATTTTTAAAAGGAGACACTTACCTAATATAGATCAAATTTTAATGAATTTACTTAGTCTTCCACCATTTCAAGAGCTTTGTCAGGCATTTCCCATTTTCCCAATAAAAGCAGAATAGTAGCACATTAAAGATACACCCTCGGAACGAGATTTCTTTGCTGAACCAGGTTTTCAGTTGAGATTATTTAATCATAAGCTCTTCACTTCCAAATGCTCATTGCATTTTATAATATACTCTAATATTAGTCATCACAGTGGAAAATAGCATTCCCATTTTTCAGCTGAGTAATTGAAAAAAAAAAAAAAGGAAAAGTCACTTACCTAAGGTCACTCAAATGAGAAAGGGCATTCATACCTTAACAAAACTCATGGCCAAAACACTTGCAATTTCTCCAACTCACTGTATGACTCCTCTGCGTTCTCCTTTTGTTAGCTGTGTGTGAACAAAATCCCACCACTACATCACTTAGAGTTTATAGGAAACCTTAACATAATTATTACACATAATGCCCACAACTCTGAGAAGGTGGGTATTTTTATCCCATTTTGCACATGAGGAAAATGGAAGTTTAAAAAAGATAAACCGACTTTTCCAAGGTCACATGTATAATAACTGGGATAGAAGGGAATTCAAATTTCAAAAAACAGCATTCTTTCCTCTTCACCCTTATTCTAGTTGACGTTTCCTGAGTCCTTGAGGTCTCTGCCAGCAAAAGCATATTCTGTCATTCAAGATCTGTCTCAATACCACCTGCTCCACAAAGTCCTTACCTAATGCCCCAATGTTCCCATAAGAAATGTGTGAATATCTTGCATGTAATTTATAACGTGCAGCTTACTTCTTTCTCCAGAACAGAGCAGTAAAGGGAAATGAGTGGTGAGACTGCACATAGCATTTGTTCAAAGAACACTGATTGAACAAATGGATGAATTAATGGGTGGAATCATTAACTAAGGGAAATGATTAGTTTTAAATTTTTTTCACATATCGGGATGCCTGGGTGGCTCAGTCAGTTAAGTGTCCCTCTTGATTTCTGCTCGGTTCACGACCTTGTGGTGAGATGGAGCCCTGTGCTGGGCTTCATGCTCAGTTGCAGGGGGAGGGGAGGTGTTTCTCTCCCCTCCCCCTCGCCCCCACTCATGCTAACTTTCTCTAAAATAAATAGATCTTTAAAAAATTTCTCACATAACGACAGTCATGGGGTAATAGTTGACAGTATGCTTAAAACATTATCTGGCCTCCTCTCCTGGAAAAGGACTATCTGTGGATGTACTCTAGCCTGAGTGTAGGAGAAGCCAGGGCTAATGCTCAGCTGTGGCAAAGAGCAAGGGGGGAACTAAGTCCCAGTTCCAGGTGAACGTTGTCCAGAAAGCTGGCAAGATCCGAAAATTCATGTCTACGGGAACACGCAGGGGTGAATACTGGATCTTACAAAACTGTAGATACTGTAGTCATAACAGAAACTTTTCAATGAAGCTTTTATTGAATCAAGAGATGTTCCTCCTGTTTTAACTTACCCACACAAGGTCCCAGAGCATCTAATACAGAGATAATTAACGACTTTTTAAAAAATAAATAAACAACCTGAAGTCCAGATTACTATAGTGCTGGGAATGGCCAGCAATCCTGTACCAATGGATGAACGATTACTCCAAACTTTGCTGTGAAAGAAAGGAGAAGACAAGGGGGTCAACGCTCAGAGATGAAGACCCTTTGGTCCTCTTTGCTCCTGTTTTTATTGGTCCTTCAGGATAATCACAAATCCTTATCACTGTTTCTTAAGCACATGGTGTGTGATAAGGGGTCTTACTGAACCTAGGAGGTTTTGTTTACGGGAAAGATACAATATGCTAACCTGTGTGTCCTATGAGTTCTGCTAAACATACACTAAGGGACAATGCCTACGTCTCTTAGATCACGGGCAGCTGTTTGGGCTCGGAGAGCTTCAGGAAGGCAACTCCCCGTGGCATTCCAACGGCAGAGTGATCACGCAGGCCTACGCCCTTCTCTGAAACCTTCCCTGACCTCAGCGGCCTCCGTGTTACATTTTAGCAAGCCAGGTATTATGGCTGATTTCAGGGTCTACATTAACCCCAACACTATAGAAGAGAAGGGGTCCTCTGCGATCAGGCAGCTTGATCTCCTCCCAAAATGCTTTGCAGGATGAGATCACCTTAATGACTTTCCCGTGGTACAGCATCTGGTCCTTAATCTTGAAGAGGGTGAGGTCTTATTTGTCAACACACATGGGATCTTCTGTCTCTCAGATGCAGACTCACATTGGCTTAACTCACAAAACTGATAAATAAAACTAGAGTGACCACAGATTTATCTTAGTATAAAATCTACTTGATTCCGTTTCTTAATTTTGGCTGACACATTATCTCCCTAAAGATAAAATATATGAGAAGTCCAATTATAACCCAGTTTCCTAAATGAGAATACAACTGAAAACTTGGGTAATCATATAAAGCCACCGTCTTGACAAAAGAGTAGGGAGAGTCTGATTTATTGGCCACAGGTCTTTGTCCACTCACCAGACCATGCCCACGTTTACCCACTTACCTCTCTAACTCTCCATTTTCTTTGTCCGGGAGGCTGTTAGTGCTCTCTTGTGATTGATTCAGTCATTTTTTAAAAAATCTGTGTGAATATAATGTTAATATATTCACTGGGTTACCATCAAGTCTTTCAGGCTGGGGAGCTAGTCTGCCTCTTTGGCTGTTTTGTGCATTTCTCAGCTCTGTTGACATTAAAATTTTACTCTTAGAGCAAGGGAGGCTATCAGATTTTTCTCATTTCAAAGTTCCTAGGGGAAGCCCCACTGTATCATGAAGTCCTAACAGCAACTGGATAAAAGAACAATTAATAGAAAAAAACTGTTTCCCAGTGGACTTTACTAAGTAGAGAGTTAGGCTCTCACAATGTCAAGAGAAGTATAATTGCCGTTGAGCCTTGCCAGAGTCCTTAGTACTCTCCTGACCCTGCAGATGAAGCCAGTTGACTCCACCTGCAGCGTAGATCTGCAGATCTGTGATCCCAGGCAAACATCTAAGTTCTTGTCCCGCATTCTGGGTTTCTGCATCCCTTGTCGTTCAGCTCTCTCTGAACTCCTACTAGAGTATGACAGACAACTGGACATCTCAGGTTGCCTAGAGACCATGTTCCACCACGCACTCCTGTATTAAATACTCTGTGAGACACGGGGCACAGACAGCCTAACATGACCTTATGGGTTGGGATATTTCCTCCGTTCTCTCTAATCCCCTCTCATCCACTCCTGTCAGCCTCTTAAAGAGCAAGGTGGAGAAGAATCCAAGGGAATAAGGGATATCTAAAACAATACATAAAAATGCAAAAAAGCAATGGGACTTTGGTCAAGTTCCTTTTCTAGCCTCAGTTTCTTATTTTTAGAATGGGAATAACGATAGCTACGAATTACAGTAATAATTAAAGGAGCTAGTTCAGGGAAGAGTGTGTAGCAAAGCACCTGGTATGTGGTAAGAGCTTGAAATATACCAGCTATCATCGTTGCAGGTGTCATTACTATATCAACCACTACCCCAAGCCTCTTTTCAGCCCCCGTCCACTTTGAACAATCCTGCCAGCTAAGCTCCATCTTCCTGCGGTTGGATTCCTGCTCATGAACCCTGGCTTATATGCAATCCCTTCTTACCATGTATCCAAGTGATCCATGGTGAATCCTTGCCCTCCTGGCTTCCAGATGCCCTATAATTGGGGTCCACCGGACCATTATCACATCTTCAATTTTTCTGCTAAGAACTGTTTTACTGAACTACCCACTGATGAACCCTGCTGAATACTAGTCTTCTTACTATAGATTAAGAATAGGGGTAGTCCCTAGGTTTGGGACTTTCTAACCCATGTCTTTGTTCTTAACTGGCTAGACTTGGTATAATCACATTCCAAGATATGACAAGGACACAAGTTTTATTTTTAAATGCTTGGTGTTGTTTAGAACCATATGCATTTCTGTAGCATTTAAGAGTGACATTTAGAGAATGAAAGGATGCACCATTAGGAATTATGGGTCTGTATACAAATGAATACAAATGCAAACACAAAATGCCTTGGTCATTCCCTATTTCCTTCCTGAGTCTATGGTTTATGGGTGAAGGCTTCATTGGCCACAGAAACCATTTTGGAAGGATCATTACCAATTGCATAAAAGTTTGACAGTCAAAACATATTAGGTGATTGTTGGCCATAACTTACTGAAAATATGAGCATAAGTGGAGCAAAACTGAGACTGGGGGATTGTTCTGAGACTCTGAATACCAACAATATATTCGAATCCAGTAATTTACTATTGCCAACTTAGTATGGCTCTGTGAAGCACTTTAAACTATATTGCAGACTAGAGTGGTCATTTGATGGGTGAGAGGTTTTTGTTTTATTTTCCAACAGGTTTATATGTTTTTCTTTCCTTGGCAACAAGACTCCACTATTGCTTTTCTACTCTCACAGCCCTGTTCTGCTCTGCCCAGCGTGGGGTGTTAGGAAGTGATATGGAAAATGATTCTATCTTTACTCCAGGAACATGCCCCAAAAAATGAAGCAGAAAGACTGGCTTTGTTTTCTCAAGGACCAAGAATCTAATAAAAAGGTGAGCTGCTGTAGGGATGAGGAAGGGGGAACCTGAGGGAGTAAGACATCTATCACTCAAGCTGGGCACCTGGAAAGTGTCTAAATGAACATAATTTATACCCCAGGATTTCCCAGTTTGATTTAATTTCTTGTGCTCTAAATGGCTGGCTTAGTGTGACATATTCCCTATGGAAGGTAAAAGCACAAAATTGTAATTGGGAATATATAAATAACAATGTCTGTAATAAAGGATAATCAGAAGATGTGAAATCTTCACCCAATGCTGCTGATTCCTTGCCTTAAGTCCTTCCATGTGTCTTTGCAAAGCTTCAAATGTGGCTGTGATATAAACAAAGAATGATTATGAATTGTATTAATGATATGATTAATAATAAAGTCGCATCTTTGAAAAATGAAAAAAAAATGCATTATGATTTTAAGTTTCCTTAGTGTTATGTAAACAACATGGAGAATTAAATGAATTTGAATATTTAAATCCGGAGGAAAATACTATTTCAGCCATTTGTCAGTAACTCAAATGAATTCTGTGGCCTTTCTTCTGTCAGTTGATTGAGAGTTTTCATTTGAAACTGGTAGAATTCCCTGATGCAGGCAGAAGTGCTGCTTTCAGTGGTCTGGCTAAAACACAGAGTCTAGGGGAATGACGTTTTCCTACAGCACTGAACTTGTCCCTATAATGTGGTACAGCTCCTCGATAATAATTAGTTGTGAGATCTTGGACTAGTCACTTAGACTTACACTTCAACTGTAAAATAAGAGGTTTGTTTAGATGATCTTTTATCCCCTTGCAACTATTAAATTAGGGTATTCTGAGGTACTTCCTGACATCCTCTAGAGTGGCAGGACCACCAAATGAGCTGAAGTTTATTCTCAATCTCATGCAAATAAAGCTCTAATTTTAACAACTACATGATGTATTTTTGGTGGACAATTTGGTTGACAATTTCTTTCATATCTAAGTTCCTTCAGGAACTAAAAAAGAGCTCTTCCTAGAAAGTTATATTTATTATTATCAGTTTCAAATGGAACATAGAAAGAGTGTCAAGTATTCATTTTATATACTTTTCCCAAGCCATTTGCTCCTCCTTCTCCTCTTAGACATTATATTTCTTTCATATCACTCTTCATCAGTTTCCTGGAATTGTCTGCTCACAAGTCAATGCTCACCAATGAAATGAGTGTCTTCTCCACAAAGATGCTTGATTCCAATGCATGTGTCACCATGCTTTGGACCATTTCACCCCAACACCTTTGTTATAATTGAAGAACCCTTAAGCAAAGGCACTCAACCACAGTGACTTACACAGTCTGTGATGTACGGCCCAGAGTTAAAGATCTATTCGTTGTAGGTGCTCTCTGCAGGACCGTGACCATCTGTCTCAGATCATTTTCCTGAGAACTTGAATACAAAGTATAGAGAGATTAGAAGATATAGCAGCACAGAGGAAGACACATATAGAGAGTCTGCAATAAACAGGAGCCATGAGTAAAGCCTGGAGGTAAGCCTGACCTCAGTCAAAAGCAGAAACAGAAGTAGAGAAAAAATTACAGAGAGAAACTGAGTTGAGCACTAAATCATTGCTAGAATTGTTGGACAACTAGAGCACCTTGAATTTTTACTGAGTTCCAGTTCTCCATGAGGCCTGATTAGGCAGCTGCTGCTGAGACTTCGTTCCTGATTTCTCTGTATGAATTCTGACCCAAAGGTGCATACCTTTCTGTTTTTTCAACCTATATATCTTCTCTTTGCAACCTGAGTCAACATAGGCAAGCTTCAATAAAATCCACTTGTTGTATCTGGTCCATATTTCCTGAATATGCAAAAGCCTAGTGTATATCAGCAAGGGTAGCAGAAGGGAGTGACAGTCCACATTGGTCTACATTTACATTTTCAGTAAAGAGTTTTAATAAAAGAATAAGAGGTAAAGGAATCTAAAACTAAAAGCTGAAAGTTTTTATAAGTATCCATAAGTTGAATTTATCCCTGCTATCCCTGTTCATCATTTGCAGAGATATTCAAGATTGAGGTGTAATGAAATTATTTTTAAATAGAATTGGGTTAATGTTATTATTGCTTTCATGAATCCCTGGTATCAGCAGTATGGCTTATCATTCTTTACCAGAGAATGTCAAAAGAATTGTATAAATTAGACCACAGAATGCTTACTCTGTCTGATCGTTGTTGAAGTATTTATCAGCGTGCTAATTAGAGTCCTGTTTATGAGGCTGAAAATGCTCAGGGCCAATTTCTCATGTAGCTCCTGTTGGTGGGCATAGTTTCCAGAAAAGCTTGGTTACATCTGGTGTGTACCTTGTAGCTCAGCATTGATATTTTATTCATTTTATAGCTAGCAGCAGTTTAGAAGGCAATATCTTTCTGAAACAGCGGATTCAGTACAAATAGCAATGTAGCTATGATATGGTTGCTCTGTTCTATGAAGTGGAAAACTTTAAAAGGAAAACCTGTGTGATTTGAATATCCTTGTAAACCGTGTTTAATGCACCTTTAAATGAAAGGAGAAGAGTTGATCACAGAAACAAAAGCACTCAATACATCCCTCACCCTGATCTGGTGCAAAGTAAAACTCATGGGATGTCAGGAGAATGAAAACCATTATCATATGGCCATTTCAGAAACCAAGGAGCCCAGAACAACATTTTGACACATGGGGAAAAAGGCAATGCTCTCTCCACTCTGATTTAGTTTGTTAGTCAGGCAATGAGCCAACAACAAACTTACTTGGTTTGCCCAACACAATTGCTAATTTGAAGATGAGTATGTTTTCTTTTTCCTTTACTCTACCTATTCTTATGCTTAAATTGGTAGTCAGAACAGTAGAGATTAAGACCATGCATTCCTCACAGTAGAAGATGACTAGTTTTCATTGACCTTAGGGCTGGCTAAGATGCAAGGGTACCTACTGACCAGTTTCACTCATTTATTTAGAAAGACAGATGGCTCTGGCTGGATTTGAAAATCTGTAAAGGGATAGTGCTATTTATCTAGTTAATTACCCCATCAAAGGTATGGCAAAAACTTATAGCAGTATCTTGCTCACAGCCATCAATACTGTGGTCCCCTAAATAACCCTTCTCATTATATTTTACACACAGTTCACAGTAGTGTCCTGTGATTTACAAGAAGAATGAAAGAAGATTAGAGAAGCCTGAAGGGATCCTCACAGTGTTACCAAATTAACAGATGTGGTAAACTCTGATAATCCTGAACCTTGGTGGTGGTTAAGACCAAGAAAGTATTTTCTAACTCTGTCTTTCAATCTCACCCAGAAAGGCAATTTAGGGCTAAAGAGAACCATAAAATATTGGAGTAAAGATGGGATACAGAAAATGAGCAGAATGGCCATTGATAAAATGCCATTTTTTCACCTTACTCTGAATACCAAGCTGACCAGGTCAGGCTAATACAAGTTGTCATCAAATGGCAAACAAAATTCAGGGAGTTATGGATGTGCATTTTTGTTGTCACCGTATGACAGTGGGGATTTTTCATAGGTCTTAGTAAAACGCTTCAGAACAAAGACTTGGGTCCACAGTGACACTTTTGGTAGTTTCTCCCTTGGTCTTTTATCTATCACCTTCACCTAACATTTTTATCCTAGTGAATTCTGGTTAAAACAAATATCAAAAGAATGTGCAGCCTGAGAGTAGCACATAAGAAAAAAAAAAAAAAAAAGGAAGAGAACATCAAAGCCAACGTCTGTCCCCTCTGAGTTTGGGGATTTTTTTTTTTAATCCAGTCACTGCTCTATCTTTGGTTCCTCTCTCTATATATATTTTTTAACTATAGCTCAGTATTAACAAAGATACCTGTAAATAAAAAGACTTAATATCTCTTCTTCTGATTTAGCATCTTCCTTGTGAAGGATGTTCCACTGGGCTTTGTAGAATTGGAAGGAGATGGTGACTCAGTCCTTACCCTCCAGACTTATCAGACTATGTTGTAAATGACAAACTAAGATAGAAAGAAGGGTGAATATGGATACAGTCTAGAAAATGGAGAGCCGGTAAGGAGAGATTGATTCCTACCAGGGAGATTCCTACCAGCCTTTTTGGAAAGGCTAAACAGAAAAAATAAAATTTTAAGTAGGGACTTGGAGGACAGAAATTTGGACACTGGTAAGAGAAATAAACAATTTGGTACAAAGAGAAACCATATGAAAAAAATTACAATCCATATCTATCTAATTAAAGAGTTAACTACTTAAATGAGGCAAAAGTTAGAATAAATTTAGAAAAGGGCATCTTTTCTGATGTGCTGGAGAGCAGGGTATTGGTGGAATGTGAGGGGAAATACTAGATAAAAATGTTATAGAGAGAGATGATGACCCACTTTGATGGAATGTTGTCCATCATGCTGAGGGGCCATGGAAAGTATTTGAAGAAGGGAATAAACTAAAAAGATATACTTTAAAAGGTACCTCTGTTAAGACTGGACTCGAATGTGGAGTGGCAAAGATACCATTTAATTAATTACTAGCGTGTTGGTAAATCTCAATAACATGTTTAAAGTAACTAATAATTCTTCAGTGTGTTAAAATGTACAAAGTTCTTTCACAGACATTTTCTCCTTTGAATACAGCCTGATATAAGGTAAAAGGACAGGACTGAATATGAAACACAGATATGAGATATTGTGGAGGCTGGACTGAGGACTCTGACCACCACTTGAATGGACGGTGAGAACACGGGCCAAGGACTTCAGTCTGGGTTGAGAGCTCCCATCATCATTTCCAGCAGCAACATGTTGAGGACAAACTAGGTGTTAGGCCCCGTGCTAAGAACTTATATTAGATGATCTCATTTAATCTTCACAATAACTCTATGTGCTCACCCTATGTCACAGATGAGGAGACCACGCATAGGGGATATCAAAAAATTTGTCCAAGATGAGATAGGTAACGAGCGGCAAAGCCAGGGCTTGTTTCAATCTGAAGAGGTCATAATACTGGTCAGTGACAAGCCTAAAAAACAAACTGTTTATATCTGCATGTTTTATATAAAATATGCATACCTTATAAAAAGTTTAATTTGACTTTTTTTCAGGTTATTCATTATTTGATTCAAGGATAAACGGTACTTTCTTTTAAAGTATGAGCCAGGAGCCTGTCAGATTTTATTATAATGGCAACAGATCCCATTTAAAGAAACTTGGCAATCTCTTGCCACACTAGATTTTGATTCAAATGGTGTACCAATAAGGGGAAGCCTCTCCAAGATGCTGTAGCATCATGAGAGAGTCACCTTTACTCTCAGACACCGCTTAGATCAAAAATCCTCAAGCCTTGAGTGAGGAAAATAATTTTCCTTTTACCATGTACTCACATATGACAGTATTTGCATACCTAGCGTCACCATATGCAGTCACAAAGTCATTTCCAACATGTCTGCCTTTCCGCACTCTTGTATAAACTATTATGGGTTTCTTCTGGAGTCTAACTTAAATCTTTGTGGCCAGTGGGACCACTTAGAAGTTACTGCTTCAGAGCACTAAGTGGGCCCTTGGCGGCACGAAACAATTAATGACTTGTCCAGAAATGCTTGGTTATAGCTTAAATCAAGAATAAGAATGAGGCTTTCTATTGCTACATCTTCCACAATGTATTTTTACAAAAGTGTAAATGTGTACATGTCAGATGGATTCTCTATGATTTTTATCTATGCTATGCTTAAAATCACAGGCTGCCTAGTGAGGGTTTCTTTTTCTCTATGTACTTTATTTAATTAGTCAATTACATTCTCTAGAGAGAGGTTGTATTTGAAAAGACCTATGCAAAGAAAGGCTTAAAGAGTCATACTATTATGAGCGTTTAGGGGCTCTAGTTAACAAGATAAAGCCATCCAGTCACAAAATATTAAAGAAATGATGAGCATCTCTTTCCATAAAGTAAATATTATCGTGTTTCTCATCTTGTCTTTCCCTTGTATAGGTGTGTCACTTATTTTGTTCATAAATTTTTTTCCTGTAGTAAGAGAGGAAATAAACAACAGTCTGTGTGAAAACTCTTTTCAGAGAAAGCACTGGCAGGGGGAGATAGTCTATTTAAAGAGTATTGTGTCTTTGGTTAAGCCGGAAATGAATTTGCTACAAAAGGTTGGAACCTGCTCTGATAGAATTGAAGGTAATTAAAATCTAATGGTAGAATCTAACCATTTAAATTGCAATTTAAATTGGTCAAATAGGATTGAAATCAGAACAGTTGACAAGCTGAAAATGGGACTATAAGAGATTCACTGTGTGCATGTGAACTATTTGCTTACTCTGGATTGAAATGCACATTGCATGGATGAAATGAAATACTTTCTAAATTTATATGACTTTTCATTAGTATAAAAAGATGGTTGTGAGGATTTGCATCTTACAATATATAATGACAAAGAACAACTGGCATAAAATTAAAGGCTTTCAATAACAAACAAAAGATGATTAGGTATTTGCTGTTTATGAGATCTTATTATATTAGTATGTATACTTTATTATATAGAGTCTGAAGATGGGAATTGCAAATTATCGAATTACATTTATTGCTGGTTTAACCTAAGGCTCCATGGTTAGGCTTAACATATTTTCTCTACAAGTGTGGAAAACTTAAAGTGCCAATGCATATGTTTCCACATGTAATTATACTACTTGTGTTAATTTGTTAATATATTGAAGTAGTTTGACATATGAGGCAGAAGAAATGTGGTCTCTGCATTTCTTACAGGAAATTAATAAAGCACAATAATAAGGAATCTAATGGAAATTTACAGAGATTATGATTTGCCAAAGTAAATGTAGCATCCCAACTTTTTACTCAACATTCTTTCCAACATATCACTAATTCCTCCCACTTTGCATGTTACCTCAAAACCTGGGTACAAGTTACTTTTACTACTGACCTCCACAAATTAGTCATAATACCACCACATTACTTCTGTCAGACTCCATCTTGTTCCAAATAACCAGGGAAAGGGTTTTCAGGCCCCATTGGCGAGTAAAATCTAGATCTCTGAACAAGGCCACGAAGTGAAATACAGGGATAGAAGAATACTTAAAGCACTAACAATAAAAACACTGAATTGAAATTGTTTTCAAATTAAGGATTTTGTTGCTTGTGATACATTTATGCATACAATCCCCCCCATGTAGATACACACATAGATGCATTTTTCAAAAACTTTAGTTTCCTGAGAATGCTGTCTCTCAAGGAAATGAGTGCTTCACTCATAGTAAAAGACTCAACCACCATATAAAATAACCACATAACCTCAAGGGAAATCATTATCCTAAGAAGGAAAGGGAAACACAGGGAGGAAAAATGTTTCAGTAGAAGTAAGAAAACCTGGGTCTCGCTCCATTAGCTTTATTAAAATTATGGACAAGCAGATGTTCATGAAAGGCAATGTATTTATGTGTTTTCCCATAGAAACAATGTTGAAATCGAGAGCTGTGTTCTTGACAAGAGACTTGGCATAAAAGTAAGCCTAGCTTAGGCCAACGATGTCATAAAAACAAGCATAAAATTCTTCCATATATTTAATAGTAAAATTATGCTCGGAGTCCAATAAAATGAGCATAAATACCTTATACACATTGATTATACAGGAGGGCACTCTGCGCTATAAAGCATACAGGCAGCACATAAATAAAATTGCACTATACTATAAATTAAAGCTACTTAAAATTAATATGCTAGCTCTAATAAAAATTAAACAGTTAATTAACAGTATTTTTGCTTGCCTTCTTAGAAATGTTATGATTTGAATGGCCTGAATGGTCTCTGCAATTGCTGCCTAGGGAAGTTTTTCTCTTCAGAAGATTCCCTATGTTGACCCTCATGATCCAGGCTGTAAGAGATTCTGAGCCTGCTCGGCAGACTCAAGCATAAGAGAAGTAAGCTGAAAATAAGCATAAATAAGAACCCACATAAACAGGATCTCCTGGGGGTGGCCAACCATCTAAAATTCAAAATCAAGCCTCAGGAGACTTAGACATGATCTCGGCTGGTGTAAAATTCCAAGGGGGAGAAGTGACAGAGGAGAAGACCCAAAGAAGAACTTTCTAATATTGGGGCTTCGGTCAAGGAGCTATGCAGCTCATGACTCTAGCAGAACAGGACCCAGGTAGCAGTTGATAAGCATAGAGGCAGAGAAAAGTGTTTTGCAAATTGTCAGAAAAGTAGAGAACTTTTGGGGATCAGAGTCAGGGATTAGAACTGACGTCCAGTCGCAAGAGGTGACAAATATCAAGAAAGAGCGCATCCTGATGGACACATAGATGACCAGAGAATTCCAAGAGATCCAATGGCAATGGGTCTTAGAAGCAGTAAGACAAACTTAAGATCCTATCATCACCCATGATGGAGAAGGGGCCCTTAATACTGCCATGTTTGTCTTCCTTGGCTCTAATCTGTATCTACAGTAACCTGCATTTTCTCAGCCTGGAGCAAGCAGGGACCTGCACTTTGCTCAACACACAGGCACTCAAATGTCATTCAGTGACCCTAACCTAATGCTCATAAGTCAAGTTCTTGTTTCCAGAGTCTCAGCGGTAGATAAACATTCTTTCTAACAAATTACCTTGGTAATATACAATATATTTAAAGTACTACCTATAGCTTTTAGTTTAAGCTTTTGAAGAAGAGCCAAACCTGGTGAATTTGGTCCTTTTGTTCATTTATTTCTTACTTGTTAAATTGTTTGCTCATCTCCCTCATCTCCTTCTAACGAGTGCTAAGGCTGCCAAAGAAAATACAAATAGGAAGCTGGGGGATATGTTTGGAAAGAAGGAACAATATCTGTACTCCTCTGCCTTAGTGCTATGCTATCTAGGGAGGTGTTTGTGGTTTGATTATATGTGTATGGGTTTGAAGCTTTTCATTTCAGTTTCTGGAATCGCATTTATTAACTCACTTTATTTGCAACACTTTAGCATAGATACAGAGGGATTATTATTATCCCCATTTTGCAGATGAGAAAACTAACTTGGAAAAGCAGTAAGCAGTAAATACAAATTCATGCTTTAAAAACTTGAGGCAGGGATCTTATATGGATTCTGCGCTCAAGTCCTTTCACATGGTTGATCTTCGAAAATATTTGCTGATGAATTCATTAATGACTTTTTCTGCCAAAGTACTATGTTTTAGGGTACAAGCAGGATAAGGAAGAAAAGTGAAGGCACAATAGGGCTGAGGAGTGAGGATAATGGTAACAGCTAACATGAACTGCATGGTTGCTGTATGTCAGTCATTGAGTAAGGAGCTTATACTCATTTCTTCTTAGAACTGCTTCTGATGGGTGCCTGGGTGGCTCAGATGGTTAAGTGTCTGCCTTCAGCTCAGGACATGATCTCAGAGTCTGGGATCAGGCTGGGATCAGTCTGGGATCAAGCCCTGTGTCAGGCTTCCTGCTTAGGGGGGAGTTTGCTTCTTCCTCTGCACCCCCCTTTCTCTTTCTCTCTCTCTCTCTCAAATAAATAAATAAAATCTTAAAAAATATATTCTTTAGAACAGTTTGTGAGGGTAAGTAGTATTTTCTTCCATGTTGTATGTGTGAGGAAACCACAAGATATCTTCAGAGAAGAGATTCAAACCCAGGTAGGCTGACTCCCAGCCCACGCTCTACACCTCCCACCACTGTATAGAAACAAATTAAGAAGTTAGAAGTCACAATAATGGCAAAGAGCAGGTGCACCAGTAAGGAGAAACAAGGCAAGGTGAAAGGTCTAATATCTACTGAGTGCCAGACCTTTGCACAGATTATCCCCAGTTCTCAAATTAACCTTGTTAAATTAATTAAAGAATGAGGCCATTAGACTAAGGTGGCCAATGTGAGCAAACCAAAGTCCAAGCCTGGTAATGCTTCAAGATAACGAAATCAAAATGCCGAGGACAACCAATCACAAACAGCCAGTGAGTGAGGCTTTCAGCTACAGCCAATGAATAATGTCCTTTCTTTGCTTCTGCCTTTTCTCTACATAAGTCCTTCCACTGGTTCTGTCCGTTAACTGTTCCAGCCACTTCTAGTTTGGCTCTGCACAATTCGAATGATTCACTAAAATAAACTCTTAAAGTTTTTCATATTCCTCACTTTGTCTTTTAACAACCCAAAAAGTTGATTGAGAATCTTCTCCTCATAGATAAGAAAGCCGAAGCTCAAAGAAGCCAAATGACTTCTCCAAGGTCATGCAGCTAACCAATGACAGAACTATGATTCAAATCAGGTCTGATTCCAAAGCACGTATTTTTTTTTTTCTATTATACAATATTGCCAGAGACCAAATGTATACACTCTAGACAATAGAAACTTTCCCATGTGCAGGAGCAGTCTCTGTCTCCAAGGACTGTGGTCCCGACAGCAGAGGAATTCCTTATGTGTGTGTCTTTGATCAAAGAACAGTCGTTCTCTAACTGGAAAGTTCATCCCTTTTATCTAAGCATACAAATTACTGCCTCCAGAGACTACACAAGGAAATATGAGGGAGAAAGTACACAGCTGCCCAGCCAGGTCAGCTGAATCAGCCCTAGCAATCAGTAAGTGCAAGTGTGATCAATTACATTTCCAGTTCTAGACACTACGTAGCATGACTCCTTCTTTCTATCAGGGAAGATACAGATGATGCCACATATGTATGGTGGTCTCCTTTCACCTTTCTGAAACTGCCTTCTATCTTATTCAAGAAGCATGGTTCTCAAACTTTAGCATGCAGCAGGATCAACTGAAGAGCTTGCTAAACAGAAAATATGGGGCTCCACCCCCCAAGTTTCTGACTGAGTAGGTCTGGACTGGGTCCTGAGAAGTTGCACTTCTATCAAGTTCCTAGATAAGACTAAGGGTGCTAGTTGGGGAACATACTTTAAGGACTATTAGTTTCCAACATATTTCTTTTTAATGCAGACCAATGTTGGCCATAATATGATATCAGCTATCAGGAATGAGCAATCTACTTTAAAAGCAAAGTATTCAATTCCTTGACTTTCAGGCTCCCAGGAAGCTCTAAGTACTGATTTGCAGAGCTTACGCATTTCACAGTAAGTTCCACATTTTCCCTGAGCGCAGAAAGCACAGATATAGATGACAAGTAAGACAAAAGCTAAAAACAATGGTGTTTATTACACCTTTGCAATTTATGCATAGGTCCTCACACCTCAGTTTGTCCTACGGGGTTTAGATTCCTTAGGTTAGCACTGATAATCAATACAATCTAGAAAGTTTCACCTTATCAATATTTTTGAACTTGTTCATTTTTTCTGCCAATAATCAGATAGAAATAAAGTTTTGCTCATGTTTTGCAGATGATTTTTTTAAAAAAATAATTTTCATAGCTTCATTGTGAGCATTAGACTTTTATAGTTGTCAGCGCTCAGCAAGGGAAAGCTATGACTGTTTCATTTTGACAGTTCCTTTGGAACAATTATTTAATGTGAGCATTATTTAAATGTGAGAGTGGAATGAATATATCTTGGTGTGGTTTTTAAAATTTAGTCTCAACATCTTATTTTCCATCTACATTTAAGACAGCACATTATTCTTTACTTCTTGCCTTCCATTTACAGTTAGCACAGAGTTTAGATACTGAGGGAAGTAATTTAGACTGAAGAGCAAAAAATACACATTTATGTGCTATCCTTGGCTCTGTTATTCCCTTAATCCCATCTGAAGAGAGAAAAATGTTGATTTTAAGCTGAGGCAAAACATGATATCTTTTGAACGGTACAGTTGACAATTTAGAAAAAGCCACACAGTCTTTAAGGCATTTTTTTCAAACCCTTTGGGTATGTATAAAGTTACTTTCACTGGTTGCCATTTGAGGAAAGATCCATTGTCGAGAAAAAAATTTAACCCAAAGTGTTAATAAGTTAATGGAGGAAAGCAGCCGCAGGCTTTTTCCTCAGACCTGTAGGAATCTGGACCTTATATTTGTAATGAATTTCTGTCCACCCATTCTCAGGAATGCTTAATAGGTAATGGAAGAAATGTGAAGCGACGACAAAGCAATTATCACTGTTCTGAAGGGGAGATGGGGTGAGGTGAAAACACAGAGAAAATAGTTCTTTGCTTACTTCAGAATATGGGTAGTGTTCAACCAAAGGGGGTAATCTGGAGAGTTTCTGTATCTTTTTCATATGCCATCTCGCTCAAGAATCAGCAAGCAGTGGCGTTATACTCATTCTGGAAATTGCCTGTATGTTCAAATAGCATTCATTACACGCAGCTTTTTCTCAGATCTAAAGGGCAAGGGGAAAACAGATTATTTGTAAAATAAAAACATAACGCTGGCATGGATTTTTTTCCCCCTCAGGGTGAGAGGGAAAATGTCTGGGTGTTGTTTTCAAACATTCCAGCCATCAACTCCAGAGAGCATGGACAAACATAATTTTCATTGTTGACATAATGAAGATGATGATGCTTTTCAACCATTTCCCAGAGCGTAAACCCGTTTTCAGTGCGAGCCCTGCTAACCATAACGAATGCTAGTGATGTGGGAAAAACAAATGCACAAATGAAAAACAATGAGTCAGATAGCTCATTCATTGCTGTCAATAGAAACCAGAGTTCCCCCAAATCCGCTTAGTATTGGCCATTGTATAATCTGAAGTGCATAGCAGACCATTTGCATATTGAGTAAAATGTTAAAATTAACAACTGAGTAAAATGTTAGGAATAAGCAAAGCAGTTACATTCTCAGTATCAGAAAGGTTTGGATTTTTTCTTTCATGTATATGCTTATTAAAATAGGTACAAATAGTTTTTTTTTCAGTAGCTGAAAGAAATAAAGTTTAAAATTGACACAATTATCTCAATAATATATATAAAACATTTTCTTCAACTTCTAAATTATTAGAAAGCTAAAATTACTTTCTGGTTTAAAAGACTTGGATAGTTTCTCAAAAAAAGGACACATGCTATGAGCCATACAATTATTTTTCCTCACTGACCATAGTTAACATTTCTATCAATTTCCTTCCTGTCTTTTTTCTGTGTGAGCTTATATTATAGATACGGTTCAGTGTTCTTTTTTCTTTTCATATTCCAGCATATTCTTATTTGGTAAAGGTTTTTTATAACTGATTTTCAGTTTCTACATATTCTTATATCCCAGAAAATTACTATAGTACATCTAAGAATTCTGCATTTGGGAACATTTAAGTGGCATCTAATACTTTTTGATTAAAAATAATACAGTGATAAATATCCTTGTACATAAATCAATATATCTAACATTCTAAGGTTGTGAGTAAATGATGACATTATTTGAGTAATATGGGCTTAAGTCAGATCCTCTGATAACCCTGGGCATATGGACACCCATAGTATACTTCCCAGACACCCTGGGAGTGTGACTGCTGGTAGTGTGACTACATGACTAAGTTCTGGCCAGTGGAATATGAAAGTGTCCTGTGGCAGCTCCCAGGAAACTTCCTTACATGTTATATGCCCTTTGCCTCTATTTTTGAACCTTTCTCTATTTTGGGTCATGGGATAAGGGCTACAGATAAAGGATGGTGGAGTGTAAAACGAGAGAAATTCTCATTACATATCCAGTGACAAACTGGAAAAAAAGCATTAAAGTTTTGATAAATCTCTTGATGAGAGAGAGTGAATCACCTTTTTTTAAAAGATTCTATTTATGTGACAGAGAGAGGGAGAGAGCGCAAGCAGGGTAAGCAGCAGTCAGGGGGAGAAGCAGGCTCCCCCCTGAGCAAGGTGCCTGACGTGGGGCTCAATCCCAGGACCCCAGGATCATGACCTGAGCCAAAGGCAGATGCTAAACTGACGGAGCCACCCAGGAGTCCCAGTCAATCACCTTTGCTCCACGTTGTATTTCAAGAGTGAGGGCGATGCCAAGAAAAATTGTGATTTATCTCTGTAGGATTTAAGGGAGATTCTCGGGTCCCCTCTCTGTCCCCAGGAGGTATTCTGCATTATTCTCTGCCGCCTCATTTCAGCAGCAGCACAACGTATGTTAGCAAAACAATACCTTCTAAAAAGCAAATCATTTCCAATTCCCAAGTGGTAAATAATTTCTAAGAAGTACTGTATTTCCTCTCAAGTAATTTTTCATTTTCATCCATTGTTCACTGCTGTAAAAAAAGAAAAAGTTACGAACTACATGCAACAGGAGAAATAGCTTAAGGACCTGTATAACTTGGAGGCAAAGTTACATGAAATTGTCAAACCACAACCCTCCCAGGATCTTCTAGTGTTAGTTGATTAGCCAAACCAGCAGGACTATTCAGTAATGGATTCTGCTTTGGGCAATGCTAATAGAGCTCTACTCTTGATGAAAACTAACCTCAAAATTTGGGCCACATTGACTTTCACTAAACCTCCATATCATGATGGCACTTCACTTTTCAACATGGAAAATGAAAGGGAAAATTGAGGTAATTACTTCGGCGATTTAAGTAAAACAGAAAACATCCAGATACCTGAGGCAAAGGGACCTGAACTATGCAGAGATAACAATCTGAGCTCCCCATTTCACTTTTTCAAGAATACAACGCATTTTACAAATGAAGTTTCCTGAGCAGATTTCCAAATCTTATGTCTAGTACCTGTAGTAGAAGGCCCCAAACCAATTTTAACCAAGGTTATTTTTCAGTTCTCCTGTGTTATTCAAATTTGTAGAGACTGATGCTATTTACCAACAAGCAATCAGGCAAGATAGTCTCACAAACATGAAAAGGTGACATGTTTATCCAGTTTCCACTTCCTTTGAGCCTCTGGAGAAGATGGGCCACCATCAGGAGAAATATGGGTAACAGCTACTAGAGATTCTCCTTTTGTCTCCCACTAGTGAACTCATTCCCACTAAGAAGGTGCCTCTCCGCCCAGCCTCCAGTACTTCATTTGTCTCATTTGCCCCCAATATCTCTGCTTAGCTGTCTTATGTTCTTTACTGCTCTGGCCCACTGTCACTCCTGATGTCATCACTCACTATGCTCCAGGGCCAGCCCTGCAGAATGTGGGCCCATCAGTAATTTGATGCCAAGTCTTCTCCCCTGTTTCTCCTGAAGCTGTAGGATAATTTGGCATGACATTGGAGCTCATCACTGCCCACCTACTCGTGGCCCCATCTTTCTCTATTTGGTCCATGTTGTTAGCTAACATGAAAGAGGACCCTCTGCTCAAAAGTCCCTACCTTTAGACATTTAGTGGTTCAAAACCATTGCAATCATAGACTGCCAAATTTTGTAACATTTTCATTAATTCGTTCCCTTACCGTTACTGGATTGATTGGGACTTTTGGTTTTCAGAAGTGAGAGACATATGGAAGGTGTGTTTGCAAGTTACCAGCTGTGATGTTCATTTTGTAGCAACTTCACTAGATCACGGGTCCCCAGACATTTGGTCAACATTATTCTGGGTATGTCTGTGAGGTGTTTCTGGGTGACACTAACATTTGAATAAATTAGTAAATCAGATTGCTCTACCTAATGTGGGTAGACCCCATTTAGTCATCTGAAAGTTTGGATAGATCAAAAGGGCTGAATATCTGGTGACTAGGAGAGAATTATTTCCATCTGACTGCTTTTCAACCTGGGACACTGGTTTATTCCTGTCTTTGGAATTGAACGGAAATGATAGCTCTTTCTGGTTCTTAAGCCTGCTAGCGTTCAGACTGGAAGTACACCATCAGCTTTCCTGGATCTCGGACCTTTGCACCTAGGCTAGAGCTCCCCTGGGCCTGCTGACTGCAGGTCTTGAGACTTGTTGGCCTCCGTAATTATGTAAGCGAATTCCTTATAACAAGCCTCTTTATATACAGGACATATATCCCATTAGTTCTTTTCTCCTGGAGAACCCTCACTAATACAACAGGTAGTCCTGGCATTTGTTTTGTTTACTATCCAAGTACATTCTTTTTCCAAATTACAAATTTGGATTGTTTTATATTAAATGTCTCCCCACTTGTAAATAATTGAGGAACCTCATTCTCAAAAGCAACTGATCTGTGATCAACTTGCTTTTTCCCTTATAAATATGGAATGAAAGCCAATGTGTGCTAGCCTAATAGCCTCCACAGTCATAATAGAAGGCTCTCCAACCTGTTATAATTCTCTCCTGCCAAGTGCTGAGGAATTCCTTCAAATTATGCCTCATCTCAGTTCACAAGCAAGTGTCTCCCATGGACTTCTTCTCTTGCTCTTTTCTCACTTCTAGAAGTTTACTACCTTACATTTTCCACAGCTGACAATGTCCCTTCATGAACCATCAATTCTGTGATGCTCCCAGAGCTACGTGCCAGCACGTGAAGACCCAGAGTAGTACTCATTTCTGTAAGATTAGATTCTCCCTGAGTCAGGAAAAGCTTTTTTCCTCAACTCTGTGTCACTTCCAAAACAAGGGATGACAGCCGGACCCTGGGAACTGTCATGAGAGCCTGTAAAACTCTAGGCAGAGGCTGAGCTCCTTGTCTTTCCAGTTCTGACTTTCCCCTCAAAGTTTTAAAAATTATAGACTCGGTGCTAGTCAGTGCTCAAACTCAAGGTAAAGTACACTTCTTTACCATCAACTAATCTCCTGAATATGCCTCCTGACACAGAGCTGGAACCAGGAAGCTCAATATGGAGAACAAGCTTCATCTAGCTTCAGACATCACTGCCCTTCCCTGTTGCATTAAGGAGCCTATTTTAAGGAGGAAGAGAATGTTGAGAATAGGAAGGAGAAATATCTTTAAAAACAAAAAAAGGTGACTCTTTTAAAGATATTCATTTACAATTATTTTATTAAAACAATCATCTTTTACATGTCATCAGACCTTACCCCTGAAGTGCAAAACAAAAACAAAAACAATGGTTTGAGGTATTAAAACTGAAGGAACATTTGCACATATTTTGTAAGGCTTTCACACTATAGTAACCAAAATATTCAGTGCGACTAAATACTACATATAACTGCAGGTCGATGAGAACAAAGCTGTATAAAACAAACCTGGTTTGTCTCATTATAGCTCTGATTCTCCCATTTACGGTGACAGGGTAGCAAAAAAATAATGTGAGATGTAAGTTGCTTGCAAAATGATGTATCCATTATTCAGTTTTTAAAAGTGGTATATAGAATGTAAAAGGTCAACACCTGAAAAAGTAGCCATCCCCAAAGCACAAAATCAAACTGACCAACTGGTTTCAATGGTAAAGTGTATTCACAGGACTTAATCCTCAGATTAATGGCAATTCACTTAAAGTATCTGAAATAGATTTACTAGAGTATTTTAACACTATCCATGTACATATAAGGTCACATAAGTAGCATGCATGGGCCATACTTTTTTTTTTTTCTGTAGAATTTTTCCCTATAAAGTAGAAAATAAATTTTTAATACAGATAAAGTTCAGAATGGTCACTTCGAAGGGATTTTGAAGTAACACAGGGAAGAGGAGGTTGGCTTTTTAAGTGTTATACTTATTAATATTGAATAAATTATCCAAAGACTTTCCAGATCCCACTTCACTTTGACCAGATCTAAACCTTGAAAGAGAAAGTTGAGGCAATCATATAGATAATTATTATAATATAAACACTTTCTTCTGATCTGCTCAGGCAAATTGGAGAAAAGGTATTTTTTGATTTGATGATTGATTTCATTATTAACCTCAGAGCACAGCTACTTCATTTGAAACAAATTTAAAATTGCATAGTGATTTGCATATCGTATAGTAAATTAGGTTCTGAATAATGGGTCACAAATATTGAATAGAAATTAGTCTCTACAGCAGTTGTTACAGGTAACATGGCACTTCCAGTAGCCACACATGCTAGGTTTTAATGTTTGTCACTGAATTGCTCTATTCAGTTGTGTAGATAGGCTGAACAAAGGGAAGCTTGTTTTTTGTTTTTTGGGATTTTTTTGTGAGAACACAAGCTGCTTAAAACTGGGCTTTTAAATTTTCTTTGCAAAACGGATATAGGACCACATACTTCTTGCAGTTTACTATATAGGAAAATGCTGTTTCTTCCATGGCAATCATGACACTTTCAAGAAGACACCTTAAAAAGTAGGGCTCCTCCAGATTCTTTGTTTACCCAGCATCAGAAATTTGTGGGAAAAAGACATTTTTTCATAGAGACTCCAATAATGTTCTGCGAAACACACTTAAACCGTGTTTCCTCTTTGTCATAGGAGAAAAAAAAAAGGAAACTAGGTTATTAAAAATCCCCATGGGAACACGACACATATGTGTGGGGACAAGGTCCTTTCTCACAGCTACGGTTTGTTTTCCCATGTAATGGCTCCCGAATGAAGAACTAGCTTTGCAGTTGCCTCACTGCCGGATGCACAGCTGCAAAAGCAGCTGAGTTGTTTACCTGGGAGCAGAGTCAACATGTGCTGATGATGCTCTCACTTGAACCAGGAGAAAACTGATCACAGCCATTTCTACCCAAATGAATAATGATCTGGGGTCACTTAGTATCCTTTTGAGGTTAATGACTATTTTTACCGTTTGCTACACAAGTAGATGCTCCAGGTTAAGATTCCTTTCCCAAGAGGTTGTTGTTTTGTTTTGTTTTTAATGAATGTCATCAGACATGGAAATCAGCCAAAAACACAGGTCATAGAATAAGTAATTAAATCTCAGGTGTCCAAATTGGCCAGTCCAATTAAAACATATCCCCAAGCTGGAATTATCTGGAATAAAACAAAAAAGTAACTTTCATTTTAGAACCACAGATACAAATCTAAATGCCATCACATTGGGTTTTAATGCTTAGGGGGAAAATGCAACAAATGTATTTTTTCTTTTTTTTTTCTTTTCTTTTATTTTTTTTTATTTTAATGATTTTTTATTATATTATGTTAGTCACCATACAGTACATCCCCGGTTTCCGATGTAAGGCTCGATGATTCATTAGTTGTGTATAACACCCAGTGCACCATGCAATACGTGCCTTCCTTACTACCCACCACCAGCCTATCCCATTCCCCCACCCCCCTCCCCTCTGAAGTCCTCAGTTTGTTTCTCATAGTCCGTAGTCTCTCGTGTTTCATTCCCCCTCAAATGTATTTTTTCTATGCCCATCTTTTATCTCTATAACAACCAATAATCAAAAGAAAATTGAAATAAAATGAAATATGACTGATCCTGTAAGATCTAAGTCCTGAATATTGTTTGCTTATTGTCATGATACCCATTGGTGCCATACAAATAGGGCTGACCACATACATAAGTGACAAGAACAATATCATCAAAATTCTTTCACTATCATCGTGCTAATGAGCTACATTGTGAAATCTATCAAACCTACAAATACCAAATGCTGGCTGGCATTCAATTTGGATGAAACACTGACCAGTCACCCAGGTATGGCCAGTGAATCCCTCTCCCAAGAGGAGGCACCTGTTACAGTCAGTCAAAGACTGGGTTTCTTATGCCATTCAACACCAAATTGGTGGGTGCCTTCCTATGTAGAAGGGCCAGTGAGCAGAGGAGAAGGGAAAAGCTCATGACTCCCAGAATGACCATTCCTGATATCAGTGCACTGGTGACGGCGTTCAGCTGGAAAGGAGGTTCATTTGGAGAACCTGCAAGCAATAAAATACACACAGTAGAAAGGTCCAATATCAGGTTTATCTCACCTTATCCCAATTTATACCTGAGAAACATCTGTCATTAGTGTCTTGTAAAGTAACAGCATGACACTGATTCATGCTGTAATCTATTTGACTATTATTCAGTCCAATAACCAAAGGATTATGTGGTTTAGAGGTCTGGTATCCCCTTGGCTGCCAGTAAAAAAAAAAAAAAAAAAAAAAAAAAAAATCGTCTATAAAATGCTATAAAAATTGACCACCAGGTCACATGTGAGTTCAGAAGTCCTCAGTGAACTGTTATGTAAAATATAACAAACTTGTAAAATCAGAACTCATCATATTTACTTGTTTAGAGTTTTGCAACTCATCATCAAAAAATGCTTAAAATTTTTAAAAATCACACTTTAATTTTCAACATATGTTCATTATCTTACCAAGCTGTGAATTGTTGGTTGGAGTCTCATCTGGGAGAGAAAAGAAAAAGAAAAGCGATATTATATTTCTAAATATTTCCTTATGTTTATCATAATTCTGGGATTACTTTTTACCTGCATGTGGCCTCACCTTCACTCACAAGCTCCATGGGTAAGGGAAGCATGAAAATCTTCCTCAACCATTCTGTTTTCCCATTTTCTGTTCCATGTGTCTGAGATTTTATTATCTATCCATTCTGCAAGCCCACACCCTGCCAGTGCCCTGGGCATACAAATATAATCGCAAAATATACAACATTCTTTCCTGCCAACCTTGCTTTGTCATTATCTCTTAGTCAGGTTAGTGGGGGCAGTAATTATTAACAGCTATTACATTTTTTATAGCCCTATAACCTGCCATTTGTTATTTTGTTTTAGAGAAGTATTCATTATTTAGTGCCACTCTATTTTAAGTGTTGCCAATTTGCCCATCATAATCTGCAAAAACATCATTTTAATTCCAAAAAGATAAATTCATACTTAGTAACTAAATGAAAGGAAAACATGACTCCTAATCTTGAGTTGTAGGGTTTTTTGCATCTGTTAAGTAAGATTTAAGCTGTTGATTTTTTACTTGTCCCTGGCAAACATAATAATAGACGCAATGAATGCGTTTCCCAACTTGTGTTACCCATTTAGTGATTGTATAGCCATTAACCCCCGATCTTGTACAATGAGTGGATTTCATTTTTGTTCTTAAATATGTGGGTGTATATGTGTCTTTGAGTGTCCATTATCTGAACCATAAAATGTGTGCAGTTAGCTCTTTGATTTGGGAGTATAAATATTATTACAATTAACATGTGCGTAATGCCATACAGTTTACAAAGTGCTGCTTCGTATGTCATCACATTTTGTCCTCATAACAGCCATATGGTTTTGACATTATTGCTACCCCCATTTTACAGATGAAGAAACTTCTGTCTGTCACAGCCTCCATGGTGAAGTAAACATATGTTTAAATAAAAGCTCAGTTTCAGAATCCTTTTTCTAAAATAATATAAACAAGCCGAGTATGGAAAATATTTTTAGTTATAAAGATGAACAACTCAAGCTATGAAACCCCAGGATCAGTATTTGAAACAATTGATTGGGAGAACCTGGTGTGATATTTATAGGCCATCTGATGCCATTTCTTTTAAGACATATGAGTCTTGGCAGAAATGATGATTCTGCTGTTTGAGCCTGAACTACAATGCTCCGAATTAATAGAGCGCTCGTTTATAGAATTCTTTAGAATGGTGCAGTGCACCACTATAGGACAAAAAAAAGAAAAGCACAAATTTTCATTATAAGACAAGCTTAGGAAAACCCTAACCTCCAACCAATACTATTTTATAAAGACACGTGTTTCTCATGGAAATGGATGGAATGAAATGGAACTGTGATCAATTCTTCCAAAAGATTTCCAAGATAACCTACCTCACTGGAACATGGAGAACATATAGTGCTCTAAAATTCCTTTTTCAAAGTTATTTTTTGTTTACAATCACACTTATTTGCTATTTATTTATTAAGACTAGAAAACTCCTTCCTCCGTGTCCCAAATTAGGTGAAAGTGCTAGGATGGGCTGCCTGCAGTATTTTTTGCATCCTGAAGTTAATTAAAGAGTCAGAATACTGCCTTCTCTCCCACATCACCACCAGCACTTCTGTAAAATCACCCCAGGCATCACTCACGAGGACGGGGCTATGGACACAGGAGGCAGACTGTCAAATGAGCCATACCAGCTACAGGTTCCAGGGCTCTGAAAACCTGCAAGCGTCCTACCTCTCGCAGATGGCTAAGATCAAAGCATGTTCTATTTGAATATTATTCGGAATTGCATAAAGGTAGAGAGAATCACTTTATCTAGTTGCTATTTCCAGTTTTCTTCAATTTCCAGTATCCTGCAATTTGGTCTAGCCCCAAAGGGGAGGTGGACATTTGCTAGGAGATTTTTTTTTCACCACACACGCTGGTTTTTTTCTCTTACACATATTCGGTCTTACCATACACATATATGCTAAAAGAAACCTTGTGGAATTAGAACAGATTGGACTACTAAACTTGGTGGACTCTTCAAAAAGCATGCAGCTAGCTGAGGACCCACAGGAGGAAAGTGATGGCAGCAATACCATGGCTGTTGGGAAGCCAGAAGCAGCAGATAAATTCTTTTTCTCTGCTTTTCTCTCATATAAGTAGCAGAAATAAATGGAAAAAGTAAACATTAACACAAAGATATATACAGAATAAATATTTTTCCTTTCATAGCACAAGCAAACTATTTTTTTTAACCTTCAATTAGCTACCTATATGGTAAAAGGGACCACATATTTCAAATTCAGAACTTCTAATATTTTTTTTTAGAGAGGGAGGGAGAAGGGACTGAAGGGCAGGTAGAGAGAGAACTTTTTTAAAAGATTTATTTTATTTGAGAGAGAGAGCAGGGGGAGGGGCAGAGGGAGAGGGGGAGAATCATCAAGTGGACTCCCCACTGAGTGCAGAGTCTGACTCAGGGCTCGATCACAGGACCCAAGGATCATGATCTGAGCCAAAATCAAGTGTTGGAAGCTCAACCAACTGAGCCACCCAGGTGCTCAAGAGAGAGAGTATCTTAAGCAGGCTCCACACCCAGCGCAGAACTGACCCGGGGCTCGATCTCACAGCCCTGAAGTCATGACCAGAGCTGAAATCAAGAGTTGGAAGCCCAACTGACTGAGCCACCCAGGCACCCTGAGGATTTCCAAACGTTTTACTCTCCATTGTGTTATGTTTGTTAATAATCTATGCCCACTTTTGAACACTATGATTCCTGAGAGCAAAGACTATGGCCTGTTCTCTAGTGTATTTCCAGCTCCTAGCAGAGTGCCTGTCCCACATGGAGATTTGAATGAATTATTAACTCCCCATAAAACTCAATGACATGAGTTGAATAGCTTGGCTTGGACTTCCCCATCGGAATTTATGTAATAAAACAATTAGGTACTATTGTTTTCCAGTACTTGCAATTGTGAATTTCCAGAATTGTACCCCATGAGAAGCATTTCCATACTGAATAGTTTTAGCATGCAGGAGTGTAAAATAAGAACACTTCAGGAATTTTGAGGATTTGAAACTTTGAAGATGTGAATATTTTCCTAAATCAACCAACAAAAGGGTTTAGAATGTGAGGTAAAATAACCAGAATGTCTTTGATTTCATTAAAACAAAACAAAAGTACTGAGCTTTAACAGCTTATTAAACTTGACCTAAGTCAGATGTCTAGGGAATAGGAGTGGTTCAATGAGTAAACAGAGCAAAAATTCCAAGTACCGGAGAGCTCTGAAGAGAGCAACCCAAGCCGGAAATTGGACTTGTCTATCTAAAATCGGCCATAGGACCTGGAGAGATAAATTCTAGCTGACCTAAGGTAAAAATAAAGTGAAACGGAGAAAAGAAGGTAGCCCTGGTCGTTGAGCTAGACATTATGTTTACATAAGATTTTCTTGTGGATGGATATGGCTTGATTTCTGAGTTCTGTATTTATGTAGAATTTAAAATAATATTTTTTAAATTATGATACTGTAGTATCATAATATGAACATTGTTATATATGGCCATCTACACAGTGAGGTCAACATGATTGCCCAGAAATGAGCACCATCCTATGGCTATTTATCAAAATTATAAAAAATAAATCCAGAGAGGAATGAAAGGCATCTGGAAGTTTTGAACACGATTCTTTGGGGACTTTGCCGGTGAGGAGACCGAGGTTACTAAGACAACACTACTGTGCTGGAAAATGAAGGTTATCCTTGAGGTGAAAATAGGTTAAAATTGGAAAGGAGGAAAGTCAGGCATGACATCAGAGGCATTGTGATCAAGGCATTAGCTGTCTGAGATTCGAGCACAGATACTTGGGGCGAGTGAATATGGTGTATGTGAAACTTACAAACCTGCAGGGCTGTCTGGCCATGGTAGAATTAGAAACTTCGACTTGGTTAATCTTTCCTGGGATTTGGTGATCTTAAAAATGTTGGTCTTTGTAAAACCTTATCTTACACTAACAAATTAATTAAAATGTGTAATATCTAAATTTGCTTTGGCCCAGGTGAGAAGGAAGCAAGGAGGCTAATAAGGAGGAAAAGCCACCTACTCAACATGGGAGAGAGATGCCACTTTTCTCTTATACAAAACTGACTCTAGATAAGCTCCCATAGAAATAAAAATATTTTTTATTGTGCCTACCCAAAAGCATTCCTAATTATTGGCAACAAGAGTTGAGTTTCCATGCAGTATAATTCTGTGAGCTATTTCTGACAGCCAGACAGAGATAAGAATTGGGCCTTTCACAAACCACAAGCCAGTCATTTTCAAACCATTCAAAACACATACCAAACCTCAGGGAGTGTAGACTAAGTCTGAAATTTCATATTTAATGAATTTCTTCATTATTCTTAAAAACACATTAGTTTGTTTTTAAATAATGCTGTGTCTACACGAACACAGAGGAGTGAATAATTCAAGCAATTGTCTAAACTTTTTAGGCCAAAACCATATTTTGCTTAATTACCTATTTCAGGCAAAACTTTCTTTTCACTGTGGAACAAGAGGCATGGGACAAAAAGTAAAGATAATCTAACTGAAACATAATAATAGCCTTATGGCTAAGATAAAACTGAGGGAAAAATTATTAGAATATGATCCAAACCAGAATTCTGTTTTTAAGACAAATTTAGAGCTATAGAGTAAGAATCTTAAAGGCGACTTCTTCAAACCCCTCGTTTTAAAATCGAAGTAATATTCGCCCCAGAGGTGACATAAACTCCCAGGTCATGCAGCTTGTTTAGACAAAAGCTGGAGGTAGAACCGGTTTTTCTGGCTTAAGTTTGTGTTGTTTACCCTGCATGTCTGTTTTATCCCATTGATTCTGAATGTCTCTGGGTTCACACTGATAGAAAGCACCACCCCTCTGGAGAGTGTGTGTGCATGTACACGCATGCGCAAATATTTGTATGTACGAGAGTGTATGTGCATAAACAGCTGTGTCTGTTAGATTCATGACCGCCGTTGAGGACACTAGGAAGGGATTGGATGTAATATTCAGGATCCTGGGAAGAAACAAATGGTACTCAAGGGGGCATTTTAAGAAAAGGTTAATAGGACTGTTTATAAAGATACAGGGAATTCACAAGAGAAAGTCAAGTTCCCTGGGTTATGGGACAGTTTCCCGTTCTGTGGAGAAAGTTGTCTGGGAGGAACTCGGTGGAATCACTTCCATCCTCTGAGAGCACCACCTACCGGCCAAACCCGACCAAACACTGGATGGTAAAGCGGGGGCGGATGCAGTTCACACAGGCCTGTCTTCAGGGGCAGAGAGCAAGGCAGGGAAAAGGGAGAGTGAAAATGTCCAGCACGGCGTGTGTGTGTGTGTGTGTGTGTGTGTGTGTGTGTGTGTTTGCGCGCGCGCGCACGCGTGCTCTTGTGCACACAATATTGCAAAAACAATATTGCCCTTTGTGTGAAAGTTGAGTAAACAGGAAACTACTGTGAAATTAAAGTCGCTTAGCAGTTTATCTTGCTTCACAGTTAATTAGTGCTGTTTAGAAACCACTTTGAGTTCTCCTTAGAAGCCAAGTAATAAGCCATTTTGGAACAATCTATTACTATACACAAAAGGAGGAACGTTCCTACCACTCCGAGTAATGATGGGACCAGCAGAGAGGACGGCGTTTCCGGACGTGCTCTGGGGGCTCCAAGTGGTCCTCCTCCCTGCATCTCTCCTTTCTCGGTGGCCGCAAATCTGAGGTGTTAATGAAAACAAATGAAATTCCACACCAGCACAAAATTGGTTCTTTATGGCCATTTGGAAAGCAGATTCTTTTGGAAGAGATACCACATGTTTAATTTTATTCATTTACTTCTGTGCCTTTATTTAATTACTTTGCATCTAACTGCTACAGTGTTTCTTATTCTGGCTTGGGCCACATTTCTTATTTCCTCCCGTTATAATTGTGCTTTGCCTCATTAATTTACATAGCTCAGTGGTTCTCCTGAAAAAGAGCTGTGTTTATCAAACTTTTCTACTTCTATTTCTCTCAAGCCTTTAATAAATCTTTTCCTGAAATGTTGGTGAGCGCAGAGTCAAGGTAATGCGGCCTCGCCATTTAACCCCATCTGATAGAGCTAGTTAGGACTAAAGTAATCAATTGTTGTGAAGAAATGCATGGATTTGAGCATAAATAAAAACGTATTAAAGCTATTTCAAATTTTAAAATGTGCCTTCATTTTTCTCAGGTTAATATTGATGTGACCTAAGGGGGCCTATCAGAAACAGATATCTTTTTTATTCACTAGTAAATGGATCAGTATTTTAATGATGGCTGTATGCAGATCCACACCTATTTTATAACTTCTAACTTGTAATCCAAGGGATTCCTGGCACCTTTCTCGTGCCAGCCCTGCCCCCTCCCTAGGTTTTCCAATCATCTTCTACTCTGTCCCATCACCTTACTGAAAGTCTGGTAGTTCCCTGGTGACTCTGTCTTACGTGTCTGTGAATTTGGTCAACCTGGCATGGGGTGTCTCTCACACTCTTGATTTTGTCCCTTTGGGGTTCATCCATCTTCAAAGTCACACCCCAGGTTTCACGTCTTCCATCAAACCTCCCAATCTCTCTCGTTCTAGCTCTCTCACAATGGCGAATACTGCCTCTTACTACAACCCATACATGTGTCTGCCTTTGTACCATAACATTTTTGTCTTCTTTTCTTCCATGACTGTCTCATGGTCCTCAAAGATCAGGTAAATGAGTTCAGAACTTATGCACACATGTCTGTATTCCCAGTATTATGCTTGGCACAAAGAAGGCATTCAATAGATCTTTAATGCATGAATAAATAAATAAACCCAACTTCAAACTGTTTAGCCCGATTGATGCATATCCACTTTCTATATAGAAATTAGTTCCTAACACTGGACACCCTTTCAGCTTAGATCAATTTGACAATTTAAAATAAAGTTGCAAAAACATACAGGCATAAGGAAGGGGCAGTCATCAGCTCTGCAGAGCTTGGTAACACAGTGCAGGAAGACAGTGGACATTTTCTGATTCTTGTGTTTCACAAATCGGAACACTTCAAAGGAAAACCGGCCCTGCTGGCTTCTGCCATTTTCAATGACGGTGGTCTGAGGATCCTTGTCACAGCTACATTTTAGGGAATATGAAAACAGGATGTTACTGGAGATTACCAGCCCACTGGAAATTGTAAACTAATTTCTGTAGTATTAAAAGCTAACAAAATCATACCATGTTACAGATATTTAATAAAAGCATAAGCTAACTCAACAAATATGACAAGAATGACCTAGATCGTAAAGTTTAAACAGATCAATTTCTGATTATAATAGTACCATCAAATTTCAGAGGGATTATACTTTCATAAGGTTCAAAAATCCAAACAGTATAAAATATATGTAGTAAAAAGTCTCCCTCCCATCGTTGCCCTTGTCCACACCATTCCACATCCACATGCAAATCTCCAGAGGTTGACCTCATTTGCTACTGCATCCCCAGGGTGTGTGTGTGTGTGTGTGTGTGTGTGTGTGTGTGCGCGTATCTGTATATATTTATATAGACAGCTTCTATATATAGAGAGAGAAGCTAAAGCAATGAATTCTTATTGTTTCCTCCTTCTTAAAATAATAGCGCACTATCTACATTGTTTGGTATCTTGCCTTTTTAAAAATTTAGCAAGGTGTTTTAGGGATCTTTCCATATGAATGTTTAGCAAGCCACCTCCTTCTTTCTGCTCACCGTATAGAATTCCGTCACCCACATGCACCAGAGTTTACTTAATCAGGTCCTTATTTACATACCTTCGCATTGTTTTGAATCTTCTGCTTTTTACAAAGTGATAATGAGTAGCCTTATAATACTTTATTTTGAACATGTGCAGAATTATCTGTACAATATATCTGTAGAATCATTTAATCGATTTTGCCACCTTGCCCTCTATAAATATTGTTACATTTTGTACTCCCCCTGTAACGTATGAAAAAATCCTTATTTGCCCCAGAGCTACACCAGAAAGTGTATGGGGAAAAAATCTGGATTGTTCACTATTGGGTAGGAAAAATAAGCTGTCACCATACAATTTTAATTTGCATTTTTGTCAGTGGAAATGACTACGTGCATCTGTTCATATACTTTAGAGCTATCTGTATTTCTTTATCTGGAAATTGTTTGTGTCCTTTGCCCAAATTTCTATTTTGTTGTTGGCTTTTTCTTTCTGATTCCTACAAGTTCCTTATGTCCTAGGAACACTAGTTCCTTGTTTGTTATATACGTTGCAAATTGTTTTGCTTTGTTGCTTAGCTTTGGACATTTCTTGTGTGTGCTTGTGTGTCTGTGCTCATACATACACAGGAGCTTTATATTTATGTTAAATTTTCAATAATTTATTGTATGGCTTTTAGTAAGTCATATCTTGTTTCATTGTGCTTTACTTTATTGCGCTTGCAGAGATTGTGGTTTTTACAAATTGAAGGTTGGTGGCAACCCTGCCTCGAGCAAGTCTAGTGGCGCCATTTTTCCAACAGCATTTGCTCCTTTCCTGTGTCTGTGTCACATCTTGATAATTCTCACCGTATTTCAAACTTTTTCATTATTATTATATTTGTTACAGTGATCTGTGATCAGTGATCTTTAATGTTACTATTGTAATTTGCCCCCTCAACTATGCCTCCATAAGACAGTGATTTTAACTGATAAATGTGTGTTCTGACTGTTCGACCGACCAGATGCTCCCCCATCTCTCTTCCCCTCCTCACGCCTCTCTATTCCCTGAGATGCAATATTATTGAAATCAGGCCATTTAATAGCCCTACAATGGCCTCTAATTGTTCAAGTGAAAAGAAAACTCACACATCTCTCATTTTAAATCAAAAGCTAGAAATGATTAAGCTTAGTGAGGAAGGCATGTTGAAAGCTGAGACAGGCTGAGAGCGAGGCCCCTGTGCCAAACAGTTAGGCAAGTTATGAAGGCAAAGGAAAACTTCTTGAAGGAAATGACAAGTGCTACTCCAGTGGACACATGAATGATAAGAAAGTGAAACAACCTTATCATTGATAAGAAAGTTTTAGCGGTCTGGAGAGCAGATCGAACTAGCCACAAGCTTCCCTTGAGCCAAAAGCTAATCCAGAATAAAGCCCTAATCTGTTCAATTCTATGAAGGCTGAGGGAGGTGAGGAAGCTGCAGAAGAAAAGTTTGAAAGTGACAGAGGTTGGTTCGCGAGTTAAAGAAGGAAGCCACCTCCGGAACCTCAGAGTAGGTGAGCAGCAAGTGCTGACATGGAAGCTGCGGCAAACCACCCAGCGAGTTCACACAACGTCCATTCTGCAGCCCCAGGACCAAGGAGTAATTTTGACTTCAAGTCTTATTATTTAAGAAATACATTTTGGGGGACGCCTGGGTGGCGCAGTCGTTAGGCGGCTGCCTTCGGCTCAGGGCGTGATCCCGGCGTTCCGGGATCGAGTCCCACATCAGGCTCCTCTGCTGGGAGCCTGCTTCTTCCTCTCCCACTCCCCCTGCTTGTGTTCCCTCTCTCGCTGGCTGTCTCTCTGTCACATAAATAAATAAAAAATCTTTAAAAAAAAAAAAGAAAGAAATACATTTTGTAAGGCTATAGGTGCCATAGACAGTGATTCTTTCAATGGATCTGGGCAAAGTCAAAATGGCGGAAAGGATTCACCATTCTAGATGCCATTAAGAAGGTCAAAATATCAAAGGACTGGACTTTGGAAGAAGTTGATTCCAACCCTCATGGATGACTTGGAGGGTTCAAGACTTCTATGGAGGAAGTAACTGCAGATGTGGTGAAAATAGCAAGAGAACTAGAAATTAGAAGTGGGGCCTGAGGGTGTGACTGAATTACTGCAATCCCATGATAAAACTTATTAACACCTGAGGAGCTGGAATCTACTCCCGGTGAAGATGCTGTGATGATTATTGAAATGACAACAAAGGGTTTCATATAAACTGAGTTGTTAAAACAGCAGGGTTTGAGATGATGGACTCCAGTTTTCAAAGAAGTTCTACTGTGGGTGACATGTGGGTAAAATCAAATAGCACTGCGTACTACAGAGAAATCATTTGTGAAAGGAACAGTCAACCAATGTGGTAAACTTCACTGTTGTCTTATTTTAAGAAATGGCCACAGCCATCCAGCCTTCAGCAACCACACACTGGCCAGTCGGCAGCCATCAATACTGACGCAAGACCTTGCACCAGCAAACAGATGACAACTCACTGAAAGCTCAGATGATGGTTAGCCTTATTTTAGCAATAAAGTATATTTTAATGAAGGTATGTACATTGTTTTTTAGGTACAATGCTATTGCACATTTAATAGACTCCAGTATAATTTATATACTGTATACTATAGTATAGTTCCAGCGGCCTGGAGCCAAACCCACAATATCTCCAAGGTATGTCTGTATTTGGACCCAAGATAGATCATTGTTATTCCAACGTTTTAAAAATATTTCTTTTTTTTTTAAGATTTTTTACTTATTTATTTGACAGAGAGACAGCCAACGAGAGAGGGGACACAAGCAGGAGGAGTGGGAGAGGAAGAAGCAGGCTCCCAGCGGAGGAGCCCGATGTGGGGCTTGATTCCAGGAGCCTGAGCTGAAGGCAGACGTGTAGTGACTGAGCCACCCAGGCGCCACTTAAAAATATTTCTTAGGTTAATATGGTTTCTTCTGCCACTTTTAAAGCTGTATTTTTTTGCATTTAAATTAATAATCTATGTAAAATTTATTACTGTTTATTAAAGGAACTATAGATCCAGGACAATATTTTCATCATGGATATACACTGCCCAACACTTTTTTTAAAATCCCTGTTTATCCTACTGATTTGTGATATCATAGTCTATCATATCATAAATACCCATATGCTTTGGACCTATTTCTCAACTCACTATTCTAATTTTTGTCTACGTGGCTTATCTTGCATAATACCACATTCCTTTAATTACTTTAGAACTATTATTAAGTATAATATCTGGGAGGGCCATTTGCTGTTTTGGGATATTTTGTGGATCTGTTAATCCCTTATCTTGATTAGGTTAACTAGTGATTCTCTATTTGTTTTTTTCAAAGAATTTTATTTATTGCAAAATTTTGGTTCATATTTCCCATTCTGACCCAAGTATTCTTTAAGTGTTTTAAACTTCTAAGTAGTGGTGACTTTCTGTTTTCATATTGTTAAGCATTGCCGGCTATTAATATATAGCTCCCATGGGGCGCCTGGATGGCACAGTGGTTAAGCGTCTGCCTTCGGCTCAGGGCGTGATCCCGGTGTTATGGGATCGAGCCCCACATCAGGCTCCTCTGCTATGAGCCTGCTTCTTCCTCTCTCACTCCCCCTGCTTGTGTTCTCTCTCTTGCTGGCTGTCTCTATCTCTGTCAAATAAATAAATAAAATCTTTTAAAAATATATATATAGCTCCCTGACTATGTCATTCAGATCTTCTACGCCCTTACTTAATTGTTGGCTACCAGATCTGAGTTTCCTTAGAGAGGGGAATTAAAGTCTCCAATTTTTATTATATTTCTATGTCTTTTTATAGTTCTCCTTGTTTTCACTTGATGAAACCTTTGATTTCATCCAGGACATCCTTTCTTTATGTTGATGTAAGTCTTCTTTCAATTTAGGAAAGTATTCCTGGAATGTATTTTTAATTACTTGTTCTATTCTATTATTTTGGATTCTGTGTGGGGAAGTAGGAATTCCAATTTGTGTACTAGACATGTAGTGGATTCCCTTGGCCTACCTTTTATTTCTAATTCTTCTGCTCTAATCCTTTTTATCTTTTCCTTTATATTTGTTTCTTTTTATTTGCATCCTCCTTGTTTTGTTTTTTCTGTCCCATACTGTGCTTTCTGCTGTGTCTGTTCTCCCTGGAACACCTAATTGTGTCTTCCTCCTGTTTTACAGAAATGTTTCTGTAACACAGTTTTTTCCTATTCCATCTTAAATTCTTCCAGTTCCCCTTTGTCATTCTTTTTTTTTTTTTTTTTTTTTTTTTTTTTTTTTTACCTTTTTGACCTCCTTCACTCATTTCTCTCACCCCCAAGTCTCTGTGTCTGGCAACCACTAATCTGTTCTCTATATCTATGGTATCTATGAGGGTTTTTTTCCCCCATATGATATTCATTCACAATTTCTTTATCCATTCATCTATCAATGGACACTTAGGTTGTTTCCATGTTTTGGCTATTGTAAATAATGCTGCAATGAACATGGAGGAGCATATATCTTTTTGAGTTAGTGTTTTCATTTTCTTGCATAAGTACCCAGTAATGGAATTGCTGGATCAAATGGTAATTCTATTTTAAACTTTTTGAGGAACTCCATTGTGTTTTCCATGGTGGCTGTACCAATTTGCATTTCCACCAACAGTGCACAAAGTTTCCCGTAGCCATTCTAACAGGTGTGAAGTAATATCTCTATTATAGTATTGGTTTGCATTTCCTTGGTGATGGATGGTGTTGAACATCTTTTGAGGGACCAGTTGGCCATCTCTATGTCTTCTTTGGAAAATATCTATTCATATCTTCTGCCCATTTTTCAATGAATTTTTTTTTTTTTTTTGCTGTTGAGTTATAGGAGTTCTTTATATATTTTATTTTTTAAAGATTTATTTGTTTATTTGAGGGGGGAGGGACAGAGGAAGACAGAGAGAGAGAATCTCAAGCAGACTCCCCACTGAGCACAGAGCCCAATGCAAGGGTCAATCTCGCGACCCTGAGATCATGGCCTGAGCTGAAATCGAGAATTGGACACTTAAACAAGTGAGTCACCCAGGTGTTTCTTTATATGTTTTAGATATTAGCCTCTCATCAGATATATGTTTTGTAAATATTTTCTCCTATTCTCCTATTCAATAGATTGCCTTTTCATTTTGTTGATGATTTCCTTTGCTGTGCAGAATATTTTAGCTTGATATAATCCCATTTAATTTTGCTTTTGTTGCTTTATGGTTATTTTTTAATAAAAATTTAATGTTGCAATGTTTAATTGCAAATCTTATCTGTTTCATAGCAACCTTTTCCAGTGAGTTTAATTTATCTTTAAATGTTTTTTTCTCAGCTATTTTTTACATTTTTCACATAGTACATTGGAACATAGTAAGCAGTATCTTCATGGCTTACCATTCACATTTGAAAGAGTTGGATTTCCCTAGACCTGTCATTTTCTGAGGACTCTTTGGGCAATGTGGAACAGTTATGACCTTCCTTGAGGATTTCCTCAACTCAAAGCTCTCCCACCTTTGTTTTACAGGGACAGACAAGTTTCCATTGAATGTGCCATGATGGTGTAGTTGAGTTTCCCTATCTCTCTGAACCTAAAGATGTTAAAGAATTCTACTATCAGTTCCATGATGCTCAGCTTCATTCACGAACCTTCCACCAAGGAAGGCCCTTGTCTTCCCAGGTGAATCCTTCACTTTTTAGAAGGTGTACTTTTCCTGGCACTTTCTGAGATCTGCTACTTCTGAGGCTCTGGTCATTCTCTATCCTTTCATTCCCCACATTCTCCAGGGCTGTTGGCTTGTTAGGTTTCAGCCCTGTTCCTAGCAACTCCCACTCAGCATTGTGCTCTCTCCTTTTGGGTGTGCATCTCTCCTGGCTGCTTCTGAAATCTGCCACTACCAGGACCCCTCAGCATTGACTTTTCTTCCCTGCTTCTCCTGCCACCTCTCCCCACACTGCCGCCTGCAGGCCTCCCTCTGCACCATTTGCTGTTGATCTTAATTATTTTTGGCAACAAGAACACATATTTGGGGATTTCTCAGTATTCTTTTTCACCTACTTTCACTGATACTGACATTTGAGAAACTCATTTAGTTACTCATTTCACTCTCTATAGTTCTAATAAGGACACCAAAGAGATTCAGCCCTAAACCATAGTCATAATAGAAGTCTGATGATCATATTCCAGATTATCAGTATGTGATCATTATAGAAATTTTGGAAAAAAAGAACAAAGTCAAAACAAAATGATTCACCATGCACAAATCCTACCATGCATAAATAACCACTGTCAGCCTGTTGATGTATTTCCTTACGGTCTTTTCTATCATGTATTATACAAATGAGGTTCGTCGTACATACAATTTCATATACTGATTCTTTCACTTCATATTTCAAATCATTTAAAGAATCACATATTTCCAAGGGTAAAAATACTAAGAAGACAGAAAGGTAGAAGATCAAATAGAACCAATCTTTCTTTTCTTGTTTTATAAATAATTTTATATAATTTAGTGCCTGTGTGAACTCCCAAATTACTAGTTCTCCATAATTCACCTAGCCATTTCCACATTGCTGAACATCCAGTTTGCTCCCAAGTTTTACTATTTTAAATATCACTGATAGACCAGGAAATCATAAATATTTTAGAATATGCTTCCAAATTTGTGGATGTAGCATCAAACAATATGGAATCTTTTAAAGCTTTTGATACATTATAACATTTTTTTCCCAAAAATGTTGCCCAAATTAACACTTCCAGCAATAGGATATTAGAGTGTCAGTTTAACCTAGCCTCTGACCATCATCTTAACCTTGATTAGCCAATAAAACGTATTCTTTCGGTTTCCCATCATACTGCTCCCATCATGTGTCAATAGGCAGCAGTGATCTGAGCCAACTGCATTTTATAAGCATGATTAGAAGCCATTGCTTGACTCTCAAGTCGGCTCTGCTGTCAGATAAAAATGCTGAAAGGAAACCAGGATGATTGAATGTTTTTATGATCAATGTCCCCTTTCCCCAAATGTAGATTACATTCACTCTATCATTGTCTATTGGGGAATGAAGTTGAAGTTATTGGCTCTGATAAAAAAGGAGTAGTAGGCTATATCATACTTTCATATTAAATACTGATAAATGAAGAAAAGCATTTTGGGGTCTAAATTATCTAGACCATTACTTTATTTTTACTCTCCCTGACAGACGATGAGACTGCCTAGCTGCGAATAAATAGTACCTCCCACTGCCTTTCTCTGATTGCCAATAATATCCTAACCATGCTTTTTCTAAGACAGTGAAATATTCCCATATGTCCTAAACATGAATAAAACATCTTTGATGGACCTAACTTACTTGCAATTCTCATTCAACAATAGCTTTATCAGCATTTTGTGTTGAAAACTTTTCTCAACTTTTATAGTTCCAGCTTTGTAAGGACTAAAAGCTCACAATGTAGGAGTTTAAATTTAAAAGCTATAGAAGTGCCCTACAATTTGTTTATCTAACTTGGAGTTTTCATTTCAATTATCTACAATTGGTACTTTGCTATCAATATAAGACTTACCTAAGGAAGAGATCATATCGAATATCATCGTTTGGGTTCCCTGATGGGGTTGTGTAGCAATAATCCATTAAGACATTCCATCTGTAGAAAGAGGTAAGCATAATCCAGAGTCAGAATCTCCTTTCGGGTATTAGTTACTAATTCAAGGGCAATAAACATTGACAAATGTTTTAGCCCCACCAGATAGGACTATATTTTTATTAGTTATTTCAGAAGTTTCTTGTTTTAAAATGTTCTCTTAGCTCAAGGTGTTTAAAAATCTGAAGCAAATTGCCATTCTACGTCAAGTGGGGTTAAGGCTAATATCACTCACACACAAAAATTATGTACAAGACAGCTTTTCAAAGTCTGAAGAAACAAAATTCAAAAGTGAGCTACGGAGATGTTTCTATGTTCACTATGAACAACAGCCTTTTGTTTCCAGAAGTTACTATCTCTAACAAATGACAGAAGATATTATCATATCACATACAGCAAGGAGTTTGGTGCATAAATTATACACTGAAAATTATGCCAGAATCAGTGGTGGTGAGAGTGGGAGTCTATGATAGATACTGTTTAAGGTAAAAGAAAACCATGAGGCAAATAAACAGCCTTCCTCCACAAGATTTATACATTATTTCATTCCAACTCTGGTGTTATAAAAATGTCTAGTATGGGAAGTAAATGGCAATAATATTTTTAAATCCTGTATTTGATCCGATAATTTTAAAGAATCATATATATCCAAGAATAGCAATACTAAGAAGAAAGAAAAGGAGAAGGTAAAGAAGAACTAAATTTCCAGGGCATACTGGAGAATACTCTTCAGGATGCAAAGTTTATGTAAATATGTGATTGGATCTTTATAATAATATTGGATTGGGTCTTCAGCTTTTGAATTCCCTTTCAATTTTGATCATCCTGGATTATCTAAAACGTGATCGTATGAAACTTGATCATATGAAACTTGATCGATTTGGGGTTTCTTACAGAGATGTTTCTGAGGATCATTTCATATAATTTTAGCCCAGATCATTATGGGAAGAGTTCTCTTGTTTTTTAATAAATTTGTATTGAATGGTAACATACACATAGAAAAGCACACAGATCATCAGTGTTCACAAAATGACTGCATCTGATTCATCATCTTTCAGATGAAAGACTAGAACATTGTGGTATCCCAGAAGATCTGCCCGTTCCTCTTCCAGTAATTCTCCCTCCTTCTTTATGGGAAGACTTGTTATTTTCCAATTAATGACACAAAATAAGTGTCACCCCTTAATCTTTGTAATTTATTATTTCTATTTATTAGCATTCCTAAATGGTGTGGCAATGACAGTATTTTTTAAATTAAAAATGAATGAGCTAACTTTATGATTCATGAGGCTTTATGTGGTCAAAATGTTTTAACCAACAGAAAAAAGAGTTTGAAAATACCTGCCATCCAGATTAGTGGCTTGTACAGCTGCAAATACTTTGGTTTTCAAAGGTAATCCTATACTCGGGATAATTAACTGCTGACTGTAGGTTGAATCCTAATGATGAAAAAAATGAGCAATTAATCTGTCATTGTCCTTCAAACAGCACATTTACCACTTAAAACAACAATGTCATATTAAAAACGGGGCAAATCAACATAAATATAGAGAATCAACCCCAAAAAGGACCTACTTAATTGTCTAGTTTCTCAGCAGAACTGTTCTTAAACTATAACCAAGTAACAAATTCATTTCCATCCATAAATCTTTTTCTTTCCATAGCTTATCATATATAATTGTTAATGTTCTGTGTATTTAAATTGCATTCAATAGTTAATAGTCAGTGGTTAATACTTAATTTGTTTAATAATCAATTGTCAATATAGAGTTTATTTAATACTTCATTTACATAAGCTACATCTACTTCAGTTTAAGCCCTTTGCCATTGGAGTTGTAGGTCTTTATGCTCTTGATAATCTCTCATTTGCCCAAAATCACTTCTCTGGTAATTTGAAGGTACCACAATGTATTTGAAAACCAAAAAAGAGACCAACGTGTCCTCTAAGTTGCCAAAATGCATGCCACGGAGTTCCTTCACTGAATTCCTTGCCAGTTACTTATAGAAGCGTGTCTCAAGACTTCACTTCTACCTTTTTACCCTTATTTTATAACAATTCTCAAGAGCTTATTTATATTTCTCCCCAATTTACAGTATTTAAGCAATAGGTTAGAAATTGAGAAGTGACAGCTTTAATATGATAATAAAGAAAAAACAGAAAAAAAATGTAGGATGCAAAAAAAAAGAAGAAAAGAACTTCTAAAAATGTTGTCAAATCATTTAGCATGCAAGCAAATTGTTTCCCCCAAATTTAGTAATCCTGAAGATAGTGATATTTTGCAGCAAAGGAAAAATGTTAATGTTCATTATGAAATTTCAAAGATATCAAGCAAAGGCAAAATACAGAGCATATTCTGTTTAAGAAGGCCAGGAAAGAAAGCAACAGATATTGAATTTTCGAAATTATAAATTTTTAAAATTATGGTTTGGACACTTTACTTTTGAAAAAGTTGCACTAGTATGGAACATTTCATTCCCAACTAAAGTCAGATAAATAAGAGATTATATGCTATACTTATTTTCTATATTTCTGTGATAAATGATAATAGCTCCTCCAGCCATTTCTAATAGGTAGTATTTTTATTTATCCTTCTGGCTCCCTTTGCAAACTTCTCCAAGTATTCCACACTTCATTAAATATACAGATCTCATACTTGCATCAGTAGGGCATCAGCAAGAACCAGAAGAATGTTTACTTTTTTATAAGTATCATACTGCTAAGTCATTTGCCAATGATGTGACTCAGCTGTGCTTTAATCATGAATCATCACATTTTTCCTCCTAAAATTGCTTCTAAAGGTATTTTTTACCTTGTTTTGTATAGCTGCTTTTTTATTTTTGTTAGCACAATATTGTCCCTAAAGTCAATTATATTTATGTTAGATTTTTTCTTCAACTTTTAAGAAACATTCATAATTACTATAGTACTATTTCAGATTTACTCTTTCTGTATTTGCTTGGAAGACACTAATATTTAGGTACAATTCAAATTCGCAAAGTCATCTTCACTTTCCATTTCCACAGGGGAGAAAACCAATACATTTATATTACACAAAAATAAGGCCACAGTTCAACTTGAAATAATCCACATATATGGAAATCGCATAGTCAATAAAAGTCATCCTTTTTTATAAATAACATTTTCCTAAGAATATTTACTGACTTCCAGAATACATAAATATAAACAATTGCATGAATCCAAACTAGGTACAATTTTTTCCTTCCAAAGAATGAGAGTAATAAGTATATAACTTTTCATCATTCCTATGGGTTAAAAATCAAAAACTCTGCATGTGCAATAGGAAGATATGGCCACTAGTGGTTATAAAATAATACTTACTTAGAAATGCTGCAATGAAATTACATATGGACAGCTAAATGTTAGTGTTCCAAACAAATAATAGGTATGACTTTGGATCAATTAGTGAAAGGAAACCAATTTTTTTTCTAGTGTAAATTACTAGGTTTTTCTCCTTGTTATTATAATACAATTGACTGTATTCCCTAGACTGTACTTTTCACCTTTGTGACTTATTTATTTTAAAACTGGAAACTTAAATAAATTACTAGTTTGGTAATATCCTGTATCATGTCAAAATATTACATCCATGCCATGTTAAAAAATTACTTGGGGGCAGCGAGAATCTTCTATATGATACAGTACTGATGGATGCAAGTCAACATTTGTCAAAATCCACAAAATATTCATGAAGAGTGAAACCAAATATAAACTATGGACTTCAGTTAATATATCAATATGGGTTCATCAATTGTAACAAATATACCCCAAAATTCAAGGCGTAAGTAATAGAGGAAATTGTGTACAGGCACAGAGGGTCTGTGGGAACTCTATATTTTCAGATCAGTTTTTCTGTAAAACTAAAACTGCTCTAAAAAATTGTCTGTTAATTAAAAATATACTTTGTGGAGAAATAGTTAAATTTCATTAAATGACTGTTTAGTAAATAACTTTTAAAATTCAATTTATTGGGGCGCCTGGGTGGCACAGTCGTTAAGCGTCTGCCTTCACACTCAGGGCGTGATCCCAGCGTTCTGGGATCGAGCCCCACATCAGGCTCCTCTGCTGGGAGCCTGCTTCTTCCTCTCCCGTTCCCCCTGCTTGTGTTACCTTTCTCGCTGTGTCTCTCTCTGTCAAATAAATAAATAAAATCTTAAAAAAAAAAAAAAAACCTTAAAAAAAATAAAAACCTTAAAATAAAATAAATTTAATTAATGACACCTTTATTGCAAACTGATTAAAAATGAGATGTATTTATTCTATTTTCTGAGTTATATTTTTAAAAAATATTTATTTATTTATTTGAGAGAGAGAGAGATAGCAAGAGAGAGCATGAGTAGTGGGTGTGGGGGGGGGAGCCCCACAGAGGGAAAGGGAGAAGCAGGCTCCCCACTGAGCAGGGAGCTAGATCCCAGGACCACAGGATCATGACCTGGGCTGTAGGCAGATGCTTAACCAACTGAGCCACCCAAACATCCCATGAATTATATTTTTACAACCTGTTCCCATCAGAGCTCTTAGGATGTTGAGTCTTACCAAATAAAAAGCATGAGACATCAAAAAAAAAAAGAGAGAGAGAGACATGTTCTGACACTATTTTATTTATAGTGTGATATCAAACAATTGGTTACCTTTTTACCACAGAATTAAAATCATAAGGTTATCAACAAATGGCAGGCTTTTATTTAGCATTAAGATTCTAGAAAGTTTTGAAGGATTATGTCTAGTTAGCAACAGAATACTATTTCTAATGATTAAGGGAAGACCCTCACAGCAAAGCTCTCCCCAAATCCACACTTCTAATTTTTTTTTTCTGCTTTCCCAGTAAGAGAATAATTTAATTTTACAAAAAATAATGGTGTCATTAAATGCCATGTGGGTATATTTTTTACTTTCTTAGGATCAGGAAATTTCATCTTTGTTTCACTCAAATATAACAAATAATACTGAATCCAAAGAGGTCACCTCAATTCTACCCCAGGGAGCTTACATATATAAATCAACAGATAGGAATTTTCCAATTTAAAAATATTGCTCAAAACAATAATAAATATATGGCCATATTGGGAATGAATATTGGCACATATTTGCTGAGTATTGTGGAACCAAGTAACTTGGCAGTTTCTTCTTGCAGAGGAAAGTTTGGAAATGACAGAAAGGCAATCTTCATTCCAACACATTTTAATTTGTTGTTTAGAACTCCGTGGTGTCAGACTACAAACTTATAAACATGATTTTTTTAAATGCCTTTGGAAAATGTCCTACTACAATATTTATAGCTCATTATATTCAAAGTATAAAGCACTGACTTTTAAATCAGTTGCATGAATTATAACTCAGTGCCATGATGACATGAATAATAATGTAAAAATCAGATTCATAATTTACAAAAATGTTGGTTGATAGATTGAAAAATTGATATTTAAATCAGGCATTTAAAATGTATGAATAAAAATTTTTAATCAACATGAAAATATCATTTGGGGGATTAATGTTAGAGTTATAAATAGAAATCCATGTACTTTTCCACGTTTTGCTGCCACTGTCGATATTTACATGACAAGAGTTTAGACAATACTATGTAGTCAACCCAAATTATTTCAAATGTGACAGAATTGTCATCAGCCAAAACCCATATTGAAAATATTAACACATTAATCACCAAGAAAAGTATCATTTGGACTTTTCCTATCTTTTTATCACAAACATATTACTTCCAAAATCTTGACCCTGACTATGGCTACACGCACATGCACGCAAATAAATATGTTCATATACGTTTATCTAGACACTTGGAGTAACTATGTGGAATCACATTTACAAAATAAAACCTGAGTCATCTATCACCTTTTAGAAAGTAATGGAGTTTTGAGTATACCTTTATCACTACGATACATAAAAATGCTAGTAGAGATGGATAAGTGTTACCAAAGTATAATGGGGTTAATGTGGCTTTTGGTAGATTTTGATATAAAATCCATCCGCGTAAATGGCGCCTCAGAACAGTAGGAGAGAACATAACATCCTTCACCCATCAACTTACATTGTAAAGGAGCAGGTTCAAAGTGCTGACGAATGTACCATTGTTCTCTCTCACAGAAATAGCAGCTGAGGACCTGAAACAGATTTAGAGTGGGAAAGCATTGATGAGATTTTAAATTAAAAGTTTCAGTTACACATTAATGTTGGATTTAAGGCACTAAAACTCTTGAGTAAGCTTGACATACTTTTAATTAGGCCTGGAGTAGGCACACTATTTAAATCACTGAATGGATAAATAATCAAAAAGCAAGAGAGACCAAATAAAGATAGACTGTTCTTTATGATCTTTTTACTTACAAAGGCACCTCTGCATTTTGCATTGCCTATATGGGACTTTTTAAAGAAAAACATCCTTCCAATATAATTTGAATCTGATACAGATACATTTTCATCAATCCCATGAGAAGTTTCATGAGATCAGGGATTTTGTTTTACTTTGTTCACTGCTCGAATATGGCATGGCACATAGTAGAAGTATAATAAATATTTATTGAATAAATGAATGACTTTCCATGTACAGTGCAGCTCCGGAATGCGTTTACTGGGGAAGAGGGGGAGCAGAGTAGGTCTGTGACACCCTAATGACTCACTTCCTTCTACACCTGTATCATTTTGACTCAAAGCCTTTCTTTTCTTGTTTTCCAAGTCTTGCTTTCACCAAGGTATTTATCACCACCGTGCCATTAAAACCAGCTGTGATCATTTTTTTTTTTTTTTTTACTGAAACAGAATGTGGCCTCCACACTCCCTCATGACTAAGATTAAACAATCGCTACACCTTTGTGAAAGCAAACCCTAGATCTGAGGAGAGAAGGTATTCACTCAATTACACCATTTTGTCAAAACTATTTGACAGATCCAGAGGACTATGTCGTCAGGTGGACATAACACTGTCTTGGATTATGTGCTTTGGGAGAAATGAATGAATACATGACTATAAGCAAAAGGCTATGTCCTCAGTCCACATCTGAAGCTCTGTGGCTCTGAGTGATGTAACCTGTCTTCGGGAACCATCGGCACCTGTGCAGCTGACACCTCAGCTAGAGGCACGCAGTCCCCAGGTTCTGAGGCAGTGGAGTCCAACAGTGAGAGCATATGGCAGAGACTGAAGCCAGGCAGGACCCAACAATGCACTGGAAATAGGACAGTCCTCCTGGACTGCATCAGCACCCAGAGTTCTTAGCTTCTTGGGCAATTCTGAAGGGCGTGAGGAGAACCCCCAGGGAGACATCTGACCAGTTTGAGCCAGTTTTAATTTGGGGGGAAATATATGTATCTGATCTGTTGATACGGGTCATAACAATGTCAGGTAGGTAGATAGGTAAGTAGGAAGGTAGGTAGGTAGGTAGGTAGGTAGGTAGGTAGGTAGGTAGATAGATAGATAGATGGAAAGACAAGACTTAATATGGTTTCCATTACTTTGAGTTTGGCTATTCTCAACAAATCCTGCTATCTTTATAAATCCCCTGAGGATTTTTTTTTTTTTTTAAAAAAAGGACTCAAACATAAAGACAGAATGTGAAAGCAAGGATAGAAGGTGGACTTACGAGGCAAGCTGGGTATTATTAACCAGGTATTCCAGTGGGTAACTGCAACTAAATTTGTAAAGAAGCCCAGGTAGATAGCTGATGATCGTTGGTGGATCTGGAGTATCAATGTATCCTGAAATATTTCCTATTTGTACTGAAGTTGCATTTCCATAAGCACTGACTCCAGGAATTGTAGATACCTATTAAAACAGTAGATCAAGTTCAATGATTAAATAGCTATATGTAAATCTAGGCATTTCATATGCAAAATAAAACATTAGACCAGATCATTCCCAGGGTCTGTTTCAACTACAACATGCCATGGATTTGAGATTATACACACATAATGCTATTTATAAGTGATTATATATGTACTTTAACTAAAGGAAACTTTATATTCACCAAAGACACTTTATTCATATTTCATGAATAAGAAAGGAGAGAGAGTACACGTTCAGAGGGCTACAACAAGTAATTTGAAAATGTTCATATGTAAGGTCCAAATTCTGTGGCCTGGCTTTAAAGATCCCTGTTAATCTGATCTTGTTTTCCACTTTGGCTTCCTATCTCCAGACTCGTTCTCTTGGCTAATAATGCTGCAGTCGTTGGGACGCCTGGGTGGCTCAGTCAGTTAAGCCACTGACTTCAGCTCAGGTCATGATCCCAGGGTCCTGGGATTGAGTCCCCCATCAGGCTCCTTGCTCAGTGAGGAGCCTGCTTCTCCCTCTGCCTGCCACTCCCCCTGCTTGTGCTCTCTTTTCTGTCTCTCTGACAAATAAATAAAATCTTTAAATAATAATAATAAAATAATAACACCCCGGCCACAAGGCCCTTGTTGTGGCTTTGCACGTGTCCCTCTGCCTTCATCGTAATCAGAGCCCTTTGTGGGGAGGGAGTCCTCTTCGTCTTCTTTGCCTTTGCAGGTTCAGCATCACACAGTGACACCAGCATCTTGGGGCCCCTGAGATAAATTCTGAACAAATGAATTAAGGTCACAAATTTTCTGAGCGTCAATCTGAGGGCCTTCCTCTGTGGTACATATATGGAGACTCTCATCTCTTTCCAGAGCAATAATTCATAGATAGGTTTCAGGGGGATCACAAACTCCCAGAAGTTATATTAAAATATTGTCCATATGTGTATTTTCCTGGGACTGATTAGCTTTCATTGGATTCTTCAATCCCACTAAAATTTAAGAACCACCATTTTAGGAATAATCAACAATGTTCTTGACTTTCATAGCACTATAGAGGAATAGAGCTTCTCCCATTATGTCAAAGACAGCATGACACTCAATAAGTACTTCTAGCAGATCTTATGGAAACCTGTAATACTTACTTTTCAACAATAGAATAAACTTTTTGCATGAACCTAGAAGTACATGGGCAAAGCTGAGGCAATTATCTAGCTAATTCATGAACAGATCCAGAATCATTACAAATGAAAACATTTTTTTTTTAATTCTAATCCAGTGATGTAATAGTCTCCTCAATTTTTTCCATGTAGGATCATCCTTGGAGCAGACTCCAAATCTGGCGGTATCTATGGCAAAAATGAAAAAATAAGCAAACCTTCCCCTCCTCTCACAGTTCCTTGACTGGCTGACTAAACTTACCAACTCTGTGAAAACAAAACAAACAAAACACACTCACACACACATGTATATAGCAATTTTTATACCCAAGTTATTCAGATTTTTAAAAAGCAAATAGCGTGTGTGTGCACGCACACACACACACACACACACACACACGCATACTCAGAGGTTTTGCCTGGTATTTCTCCTGAACTGTTTTCTTGGCAGCAGGGCAAGACTTAAATCCAGAGAAGAAAGTGCCCTGAAGGAGAGACCCCAGGGTATGGTGGGAGGAAGGAAACCTTGGCTCTCCATATGGGCTCCTCCCTCTACAAGAAAACACAGACATGTAATAATCAGCCTGCATCATTCTCCCTCAGGCCCACCTCATAACCTCTCTGTGCACAACTCAGAGAGATGAATAAATGTTTTTAAGATTTTATTTATTTATTTATTTGACAGAGAGAGAGAGAGAGACAGCCAGCAAGAGAGGGAACACAAGCAGGGGGAGCGGGAGAGGAAGAAGCAGGCTCCCAGCAGAGGAGCCTGATGCGGGGCTCGATCCCAGAACGCCGGGATCACGCCCTGAGCTGAAGGCAGACACTCAACGATCGAGCCACCCAGGCGCCCCTGAATAAATGTTTTTAATAAAAAGAGTCAACAATACTCATGCTGCAGGCTTGGAAACGGTCATGGGCACAATATTCTAACTACCCTCCGGGAAAAGATAAAGAAGGAGATCAAAGAAATCTCTCTTTCCCGTCTCCTATCTCCCATCAAGTCTTACAAACCCTGCCCTTAGAGAAATTAAGCCTTCCCCTTTAATCCCAAACAATAATTTATGAAGAGAAAAAGCCAGTTTCTCCTCATTCACTGGGCTAAGTGGTCACGCTCACTGTATCTCCTTTTTGTCTGTGCTAGGATTTACCAATAAGATTAGATTTAAACAAGCACGATGAAAAATAGTACTCAGTGAATTTCAGTGTAACACCCCTCAAATCACAATATTTATACTTCAATTAATTTTAATTCCTGGGAGAATCAATTCCTTATCTTTTTCTTTTGTTTTCTTTTCTTTTGTTGTCTTTTTTCTTTTCTTCCTTTTCTTTTCTCCTTTCTTTCTTTTTATTTTTTTGGTGTTCAATGCAAGTATAAATAAATGAATAGCATAGACTAGTGGTTCTCATTCAGGGTGAAAATACTTGAAGCAGTATTTTGATTTTCACAATGCCTAGAGAGATTTCCTTTTTTGAACAATACACTGGGATTTCATGAGTACGATTCGATATGAAAAACATTTGGAAATTCAAAGGACAGTCCCACACAGTGAAGAATATCACACTGAAAATGCTGAAAACCCTCTTCCACAGAACACTGCTGTAGATCATTCCATGGTAAATACGGACCTAGAAGATTCTGAGTTTCCCATTCTATATTTCATCTCTCTTTCTGAAATGAGGTCACTAAGAAGCAAGGGGCCAAGGGATTCATTGACAAACTCAGCAGAACAAACAGTTTTTGTATGATAAGATAGTTCCATTAAAAGCATGAGAAGCATAGCTCATGATAAACTGTAGGGAAATATTCATCAATGTCACTCACACAAATAATGTTGTTTAGAATAGCACAGCTGATCTCAGGCCCCGCAACTCTCAGCTACAATAAGCAGAACCATTACTGGGAAATAAAATTGTGCGTCTGAAGCTTCGAACAGGCGAAGGAAGTGATTTGTTCAGTTTTATTGGAATTTTTTCTTGAAAGATAGATTGGGCTTCTGATTATTTCATGAAATGGGGAGAATTTTGTCATGACCCCAAACCTAGCACACAATTTCACACTCATCTTACCACTAAGTTGTTTCCACAGCCCTCCAAGGTGCTGAGATTGATGATGAAAATGACCACTGCGGGAAAGGTGTTGTTATTGATGAACCCCCTGCAGTGGGAGTCCCCATGCCTTCCATTCAGTGCTAGATCAGTTTCAGAATAACCCGAGAAAAGTACAGTGCAAAAATTAATCTTCATTGTAATGGCCTGCACCCCACAGTAGACATTGATGTCTCTTTCAGCTGAAATAAAAATATATAAAAAACCAACATTAGTCACAAAAGCACAGTACAGGGTGCAAGAATAACTTTAACATCCCCTAACGTATTTACTCATACCTTCAATCTGTTCAACTGATTCCTATAGTTGAATATACCATAACCATAATCCAATGTGAGAGTTGTTAAGAAAAGTAGCCGGGAAAAATAGTCTTGGATTTAGTTATTTAGGAGTTAGAAAATATGTCTGTTTCTTTGTGCCTGGTATACAGTGGGTGTGCATTAAATGCCAGTTGAGTGTTACAGAATGATTAGAGAATCGAGTGGAAAAAAATCAGGTTACAGAAAAAATTCACAGTGAGAGTAAGTGACTTATTCAGATAGCCTGTCCAGAGTAGTGAGACTCACTACAAATGGTGCATCTTCCCAAGTATAAGGGAGAAGCAGTTAAAATCCATTGTAAGCCATGTTGCTGAGCATTTTGGTGTTTTGTAACCCATCTTATCCAGGATGGAGAAACAGGAGCTGTCCGTCAGAATTCCGTTTTATTTTGCGTATATTAAATTACTCTAGAAAGAAAGGAATGAAAACAAATGTGCTGATACTACAACAAAAAATGCATAGCCTGCTCTAAGAAAATTTTGCCAATGACTATGCCAAAATAAGAGGAATGGACTAGACATGGAGATTCAAAACACAATTTTCACAGCTTCCATGATTAATCCATGAGCTATCAGTGATGGGCTCCATTCTAGGTCTATAGAGGTGAGTGCATGCACACACACAAGTTTTTCATATCTCTATCTAGTTATTTTTCTACATATAATGAAGAAAATATATGTAGCAAAAGGAGAGGTGGGTTGGGAGGCAATTTCCCAGTGGCAGAAGCTTTTACTTTTATTGTTTTTGGTAACTGTTATAAGTTGAATCATGTCTCTCCCCTGTCATAAAAAAAAAAAAAAAAAAAAAAAAAAAAAAACACTGTCCCGTCAAAAAAAAAAAAAAAAAAAAAAAAAAAAAAGATACACTGTAGTCCTAACCCCCAGTCTGTCAGAACATGATCTCATTTGGAAATAGGGTCATTGTAGATGTAATTAGTTTAGATGAGGCACACTGGAATAGGGTGGGTCTCTAATCCAAAATAACTTGTGTCCTTATAAAAGGAATGCCATGTGAAGAGACAGACACAGGGAGGATGCCATGCGAAGACACAGAATTGGAGCAATGCATCTATAAGCCAAAGAATGCCAAAGATGGCCGACAAACCACCAGAAGCTAGGAAGAGCCAAGGAAGGTTTCTCCCCGAGTGTTAGAGGGAACATGGCCCTGCTGAAACCTGGATTTTCAACTTCTAGCCTCTAGAATTCTGAGACAAAAAATGTCTGTTGTTTTAAATAACCCTTTTTGTGGCATTTTGTTATGGCAGCCTTAGGAAATTCATACAGTAACCTTACCACTTTCTAACACTCCATTTTACCACTTAAAGAATCAAAAACAAGCATCAGGTTTTCAACATGTAGACACAAAACAAAAACTGACTAAGCTATTCAGAGAAATAAACCCATTTGTTCAAAAAAGGAAAAGCAAGCAAACTAAAAGATATTTTTAACAAATGAGATGGTGTTCACCTAAGTAATATATAAATGTCATTCAAGATTTTTTGGCATAGTATTACTGGCTTAGATACCTCAAATCTAATCTAAGGGTAACAGTGCTCAACAGCATATTTCTCCGGAGTATTCATTCTTCATACTGGGTTTTACTGGCAAAGTGAGTCATATTTTTAGAATGTGAAAAGTAAAAATGAAAATTCCTGTTTGGTTATGATTTTAAACTCATTACAAAAAGAGAGAAAATCTTTTTTATGGTTAAAGATGAAGAGAAAGATGGGAAATCTTTATCATGGCCAACAGGCAAACATTAGGCTAGTTATTATAGAAAATTCCAAGCAATATTCCCTTTGTAGGTAGAATTCATTATGAAGTACACAGGAAATAAAAAATACTGCTTAAAATTGGGAGAATATCTCTATTAGCTTTCAGCAACATTAGCTGTTTAAATGCAACCATAACTTTTAATGATGCTCTTTACTAAATAATAGAGTTCATTTTGATAAATGTTTGAGTGTCTACAAACTCCAAATTAGACCTTATACCTATTGATTGTTCTCCATCTACATGCTATTCCTTGGCTCATGCCACCATTATCTCTAACCCTAGTATATTATGTTAGCTTCCTAACTGGTTCCTTTGTTTCTACTCTTAACCCTCCCTAATTAGTATAGCTATTAATACATGAATCCAATCATGTCACCTATGTTCAGGTCTTCAACAGCTATTCATTTTACTAGTGCCAAAATTCCAAATTTTGAACCAGGTCCTCAAGACTCTCCATGATCTGCCATCTTTTTACATCTGCATTCACACCTCTCTACCATCCCCCTTGCTCCCTACCTTTGTTCCACTGAACTTTCTTCAGTTCTTTGAAAGCATCACAATGAGTGATGAAAACCAGAATAATTGTTACCTCCTGGGGTGGAATTGTCTAGAATAGGGGAAACAAGAAAAATCTGTGGGGCGATAAAAATGTTCTTTATCTTGATCTGGGTAGTCGTTACATGACTACACACACGTGTCAAAATTACAAGCTGCAATTAAAACTAAAATCGGTACAAATAAATGAAATTACTTCATATAAATTATTCCTCAACAAAATGCTGTGAGCATTTTAAAAAGCCTAATATAGATTTGTACAAGGCCTTTAATCAGGCCTTTTTCTCTGTTTAGGATGCTCTTCCTACCCCCAGTTTTTGTCTGGTTAACTCCTATTCATTCCTCAGGTCTCATATTTCTTGTCCTTTCCCCAAAGACGTTCCTGAGCCCAAATCTAAATTATGCCGCTCCGTTATGCCGTCATGTTGCCTTAGAATCATGTATGTATTTGTCTACTTGTCTTCTTTATAAACTGAACGTCTCAGAAAGCGGGAAGCTATAATATTCATTGATGTGACTATTTAATTAATTAATTAATTAATCGCATGACGTATTGGAACAATAGGCTGCCCTGAGGATTTACAAAGTAGCGGTACTTGTTCTCAAGTACATCATAGTCCATAAGAGGAGCTAGATGTGGCCCAGTTCGACAGAAAGATTGGGCGGAGAGCTCTGGGGTCGTACAGAAGGGGAACCTCACCCAGACCGACTGGTTAGGAACAGCCTCCTGGAGAAGATGCCATTGACCTGAGTTTTGAAGCCTCAGGAGAGTCAGCGATTTAAAGGAGTGGAAATTTTATAACACCAAGGGAAGTGTGAAGAACAACACAAGTGTGAAATATGTTCAGGCTTGGTTGAGAACTGGACAGTTCTGTTTTTATGAGAATTTAAAATTCAAAGAAGGAAAGGGCAGAAAAGGAGGCCAAGTGGCAAACACACTGGCAAAATCACAGGAAGCCTTTTCATACAAAATGGTCTCTGTGAGGTAACAAAATATCTCCCTCAACTTGAGATCAGATTCTTAGCCACCAGTGAGTTTGCTAAGAACTCTCTTTCTGTCCAGTGGAATAGAGAATTAGTATCACTGCATTACTTGGAATTTCACAAATGGATTGAAGTGAATACATATCATTAAATATGTTACAAAGGAGAAATATCATTCCCCTTAATTTAAACCAACTAAAGACTTCAGCTTCTTCACCTTTGTTTGAGAGGAATTAGTGGATACTTAGAATAGCTTAACAAATGGCAAAGATTGCTTTGTCCAGATGTAGAGCTCTCTTCAGTTTTCTGCGTTTAACTGAAGACTTGTAACTCCTGAAATGGAACTGAATTTGCTACAAGCTGATCCCACTAGGAGATATGATAACAAGCTAAAGCCTTTTTGCAGTGGAAGAAAAGAGATCTGTTCAAATCCATCCTAACCCAGTTTTCTAAAGACTTTTCACCATCCCTTCCGAGAAACACATTTTTTCCTGGTTGTAGATACTAAACACATCCATTCAGCACAACTTTTCCATTTGTGAGGCTCTGAGGAGGGAGAAAGATACTTTAAGTTGCCAAAGGGCAATTTCTGCCAAAAGAAGAGAAATTTTTTTTCAGAGTTAGTGAATAACGGTTGCTCTCAACAACTAAATTTGTTCAGCCTTTTTATTGTCCAATCTCTGGCCCGAATTGCTATATCCTTTTGAACGACACTTGAGTATTAAACAACTCAATGAGTACAAGTTAAAAACAAGTTCAAGGAATAAATACCTTAGATTTTTGACTTCTAATGTTTTGTGTTTAAAGATACGAAGCATGTTTATAATGACAGGCCAGCTTACAGAGTTTATGTGGAGTTATACTGCCAAAATAGCTATTTTTTCCCTGATATTTTAAAGATTTATTTATTTATTTGAGAGACAGAAAGCAGTGGGGAATGGCACAGGGACAGGTGGAGAGAGTCCCAAGCAGAGTCCACACTGAGGACCAACCTTGACATGGGACTCAATCCCACAACCCCAAGATCATGACCGCTGCCAAAACCATGAATCAGATGCTTAACCAATTGCACCACCCAGGTGCCCCTCCCCTGATATTTCAATCAAGCTAAGTTTTTCATAAGAATAAAAAAAATACAGTATTAAATCAAATTCAGGTAAAAATAAAGAAATGCTCTGCACTTCTCTCTCCTAACAATCAGCCCATGAGTTTGTCTCGACTTTTCTTAAATTATGCAAATTTTAAACATCCTGTCACACTATCAATCATCTATCTCACCACATAGAAAATGAAGTGTTAAGGGGTGCCTGGGTGGCGCAGTCGTTAAGCGTCTGCCTTCGGCTCAGGGTGTGATCCCGGCGTTCTGGGATCGAGCCCCACGTCAGGCTCTTCCGCTGGGAGCCTGCTTCTTCCTCTCCCACTCCCCCTGCTTGTGTTTTCTCTCTCACTGGCTGTCTCTCTTTGTCAAATTAATAAATAAAATCTTTAAAAAAAAAAAAAGAAAATGAAGTGTTCAGTTTTGGAGCTCATAGAGTCCATATAAATGGGAATAAAGAAAGGATGAATCCAATTCTATATATATGAATAAAAATCTCATTCTACTTCTTCATTCCCAATAAAGTTCCATTTCTAGAACACCTAACTACACTTTTCCCTTTAGACACAATTACTGACAATATATTTGCAGCATATCATTCATATGTCTAACAAGTATATCTAACTTTGTTCTTTTTCTCAACAATTCTACACTCAACTAGCTTAAATCTGACGGCATCCAGATGGGACTAAAGATCCTCAGCTTTTGATAGACTGAATGATCTTCATCTCATCTCAACACTGTTAAGTTTGAGATCTACATTTACTTTCACTAACATCAGAATATTTATTTTAACATTCTCTAATTATTACCTGGAATAATAAGAGCACAGAGCAAAACATTATTAAAATAATTTGCATACACATATTCTGTGATAAAAACATAGTGATACCCCCCAAAAATTGGGCTGCAGGCTGGTACTCAGCCCCACAGAGCAGTGGCTCAAAATATTCTTTTACTACTGATCTGAAAATGTAAAAATCTCCACATGAAAATCAGCAACTCTGGGGTCAGTGCTTAAAAAAAAGGTGAGGTGCCCTGGAGTTTAAAATAAAATCAGTGGGGTGTCCAGGTGGCTCAGTCAGTTAAGCATCTGCCTTCAGCTCAGGTCATGATCCCAGGGTCCTAGGATCAAGCCCCATGTTGGACTGCCTACTCAGCGGGGGAATCTACTTCGCCCTCTGCCCCTTCTCCTTCCCCTCCCCCCTGCTCGTGCTCTTTCTCTCTCTTCCTCTCTCTCTCTGTCTGAAATAAATAAATAAACAAACAAACAAATAAATAAATATCTTTAAAACAAAATCAATGGCATCAGTTTTATACAAGCTAGAGGCTATTGTTCCTATTTATTTTCAAGATCTAAACTGTATGCTATTTCATGTCAACAAAGTATTTTTTTAACTACTTATTGTATCCATATTAAGTATCAGTCTCTTTGCTAGACTCTGAAGATAAAGGCATTAGTAACACTCCTTCACTTCAAGATGTTCATGTTTGATTAGAGGAGACAGAAAAATTAGACAATTATAAAGCAGCTTGATAAAGACATGATAGAGGCTTATACATATGTTGTATACAACCATGCCTCTGTAAGGGAGAGGTGTTTGGAAGGGACTGTTGAGAAGAAATGAAATCCTTCCAGGGCACCTGGCTTCTCAATCAAAGGAGCGTGCAACTCTTGATCTGGGGGTCATGAGTTTGAGCCCCAAGTTGGGTGCAGAGGTTACATCCATCCATCCATACATAGATAGAAATGAAATCATTCTAATGGGCTAAATTTATAAGAAATTGATTAGATGATGGCATGAAGAGAGAGGGATGTCAAACTGATACTCAGATTTCTATCTTTAGTGGGTGACTGGGTCATTCCCTGAGACAAGAAACACAGGAAAGAAAAAGAGAAATGTATAACAGGTGGTCAGAAATATGTGTCTAATATTTGGAGAATAGAAAAGCTGAGAACAGAAAAATAATCTCTAAGCTGTCCATTAATGAAACTTTCCCTCATTTCCCAATGGAAGGTAATCATTCTCTTGTGTTCAATCTTGCATCCCTTCAACTGTGGGCTACTGAACTGCTTACATTATATCTGGGAGTGGATATTTGCTTTCCCAGTAGATTATAATCTCATTGAAAGCTCTGGAACTCCCCAGGTGCCTAACAAATATGCAGCAAATGTCTATTAAAACATGCTTGATTCAATTCCTTCACAAACAGCATACGTGGTTTCTAACATTTAATAATAAGTTCCAAGATTCACAAAGAAAATATGTGTGCAATTAATACAGTGTCATCTTGACTGTTCATCCAGAGCTCATACTTCCTATCTGTGCTCTGCCAAGTGCCTGAGATGATTCCTGTTTTTAGAGTTTTAGTCAGACATCAATATCTTTAATGTCACATATTTTCTGACTTCCAATTGAGAAAATTCAACCCATTAAATAATATGAAATTAATAGATTTTTTTCTATTTTTGTTTAGGTATTTAACCTTTTAAAATGCATTAGTCTTGGTAACTAATTATCTTGCCTCGTTACTAATGATTTTTTTAAATTATTTTCCCTTAACAGTGATAGATTTGCTGATTCCTGTTGTCATCGATAGCAAGCAAGTGCATGACAACCACCTGGGGTTGACACCCACAGTGTAGTTATGTAACAACACAAAGCTAGCAAGACATCACGAGCACCATGCTCGAACCATCTCTTCTTATGCTTTACTGTGCATATGTCCTACCAGAGAATCTGATTCAGTAGATCTTGGTGGGGGGTGGGCTGATCTGTGTGTTTCTCACAAGCCCCCAGGTGGTGCCAATGGTGCAAGTCTCTTAGTTGAACTGCTTAGTCACACCTATATACTTGGGGCAGAAGCTAACTCTTAGGGTGGATTCTATCTGGTAGGATTAAGCACTCCCACCAAATGCCTATTTGTATGATATACATGCTGACAAGAAGTTTGGATGAAAAAGGTTGAGAGAAAGGGAGAAGGAGGGAGAGAGAGAGAGAGGAGGAGGAGGAATCATGGAGATGAATCCTGACTCCTTTCCTAGTCTGAGGAACCAACTGGTTTTGAATGTCAGTGAAAGAGGGCTCATTAAAAGCTTTGTGAGTCTGAATCCAAAAGAATCTTAGTGCTTAGGTGGCTGTGTGTGAAACAAAGCTGGGAATAGGATCGGTCTTCTCCTCCCTCCCACCTCTCCCCCATTGCAGAAACCACGGCAGTTTAATAACTGGAGGAGTACCTCAAATGACAAGTATGCTCTGGGCACTCTCCCCAGACCGAAGGAGACACGGGGTGGGGATGGGTACTTTTGTGAGCCCATGGAGGCTCTGTGCAGGCTGGATGGAGATGCGGGTAATCCTGTGACTATGACTACACCTCTCTTCACGGGCTGGACTCTATGCCCTTCAAAGTAGCATTGCGTTGAAATTGACAGTGAACCAAAACCTATTAAATATAATAGGAGGAGCCTTTATAATGCTGAAGGATACACTGCTTTGTAGTGCCATAGAAATCTCACCTGGAAAGAATTTACTTCCTGAACTCCAATAGACATGCCAAAACTAATTTATGCCATTTTAGCAGATTATGAGTAACTTGTATATCATTTCCATTTCTATCTCTGTAAAATGAGAGTAGAAATATTTGGCACCATATAAACTTAAAATTGCTTAGAGAACAGATGCTATGTTCATTGTTTTAATTCATTTTTTTAAGTTGATTTTCCTCTCAACAAGATTTTATACAATATTGAGATTTTGGTGCTAAAAGAGCAAGAAGTCCTAAAGGGGTATTTTGATAGTTCATCCACACAAAACACCAGCAGCTGATGGAGAATTGAAGGTGGATTAGGAATTCAAGTTTCCTTTCTACACAGAACAGGTTTCTCGCCACCTTGGTTTTTCACATCTGTTTCTCATTAGCAAATACAAGCTGTTGTTTCTAGTGCTGCAGGAAATTCATATGCGGTCTGAGGCAAATTTTGCAGACTTATATTCATACGAGCTGCTCTACATTCTTTGGAACCAGAAGAGATTGGTCATCTCTTTCAGGCAGGAAAAAGCAAATAGATTTTACTTATACAAGCAGAGGAAGTGAAAAATTCGTGCAATAAAGAACTTCTTTATTGAAATAGAGAAGGGTATGGACTCTGAATTATTAAGTCACTGAACCTTCTGACTAATTACTCTTCCTGCCACTGCATTTTATCACTTAGATTAATCAGGAAGTGATCAGCAATCACTTCCTGGATCAGTTCTTCTGCTGCATCTGGTGTAGTAATGGCAGTCACAGGTTCAAAGCGGAAGGCAGGCATCCTCTGGACAACTTGGACACCAAAACACTACTATTACACAGGAAGACAGGAGAGTTAGCCTTTCTTACCACAGAAAGTCCAAAACATGTTCCCTTGAATAATTATTCCATTATCCACTCTTACTTTGGGCACAGGATAATGCAATGGTTAAGCAGAGCCTAACACAAGATTCGAAACTTCATTTTGCTTGACCCACCCATAAATTCAATTAAATTGGTGATTCTTCATTTCATTTCCCATGGAACACTGATGTTTACTGAAATATTAATAGCTATCACTGGAAAAAAGATTTCCTTAATCAAGCAGGACTTAAAAGGCTAAACAAGTTTGCCTACTATGTGATTTTTCAGATTGTTTAATGTGGTAATTCCCATTTTGATTCTTTTTAAACTTAGTATTCAAAAATTCACTTTAAGGCATCCTGGTTTGATGGAAAGAGTCTTAGTTTTATATCTCTGTCAATTTCTAGCTTTGCAACATTAAACAGATGCTAATCCTCAATCTCTCCATTGTGAAATGGTGTTAAAAGATTTTATAGGTTTGTCATAAGGAATACAAAAAAGAATTAGTAATGTGCGTATCACTCAATACTTGGAACCCATTGTTTTCTTCCTTATTAGTGCTATTTCAAATATAATACAAAATGACAAGTTGTGTAACACTGACTTCTATTCGGTTTCCCGAGAGTGGTTAGTTCACTATAAGAGTTTCTGGTGCCATAAGCCTAATCTTTCCTTGACTGTGCCTTTATCATTAAAGACGTCTTAGAGGCTAACCCTTACATGCTATCACCTTCCAAAAAAGGGAGAGAGCTCCAGAAGGTATTTGTCAGTCACAGAGACCAAATGCATTTATCCATATATTTAATTTAGGCCAAATAATTCCATGGTACTCTAAAAGGCAACTGTGGTTTGATTTTATTCTGGGAAGAGCACTACCATAATGTCAATAGGGTTAAGTCTGTTCCCGGCTATCAGCTTGGAGAGCCAAGAGTTAAGTACCTTTAAAATTAAATGGTGTCCCTTTAAATTTAAAATGAATTAGACCATGGCAGTTCCCTTGGCCCAAGGATAAATGCCATGGAAATTAAAGAAAATAGTTCTAATGTCATGAAACAGCGAAGGTCAGATAGGGTGAGATGATTACTTTCATCATTATTAACATTAGTTTGCATTTAGATAGCCCCTCTCCTTTGCCAGACTCATTCTCATTCTATCCCATTGCTTAGTGTCTGAGCAGCTTGTGGAGCTCCTGATGACATCAAGGGTGATCCTGATGTGGAAGAGAAGCCCCAAGTCAAGAGGGGAGTGAGCAATTAACCTTTATGCTTTATTTGCTCACTCCAGTCTTCTTCTGCAAATGACCTGCAAAAATGGGCTTAAAAATAATACCCATATAAACTTAAAGCCTCTTCTGGGACTTATGAGTTATCTGGATCTTAGGTTTTTTTTAATATAGATTTTACATTGCAATAATATGTGTGTGTGTGTATACGTGTGTGTACATTTGGAAAACCTGGATATTTGTTGTCTGAGCCGGACAGTATTAGAAGTGCTAACATGTATAAGGACAAATACAAATTAAAATAAGAGGTTTACTTCTCCCTGTTTAAAATAAAGGAAGAAACTCTAGAAGTAATTCTAAGTACTTTCTCCCCTCCTTGAAATGTATATAAATCCTTTCAAGACTAGACAGGCCTGCTGTCAGCTTTATGACCCAGGCATTTTTCTTGAGGATCAGGGAACCATCTCTTGGAAATGTAAACATCAAGGAAAATAGCCCCTCTGGGTCACAGTTTCTATGGGAGGGTGAGAGCCTAACTTCGGAGGGGGCGTGGCTCCAAATTACAAAAGCACTTCCTTTTATAAAGATAGTTTATTTTTCCTCTAGATAAAGCCAATATGCTAACACAGATGGTCATCCCCATTATCAGGTATATTTAGAATGAACTATATGTGACAAATGGTGCTGTCAAGTCCTCTTATTTGAGGACTAGTTATTGTTTATCTTGAAAACATATGTAGTGGGTTGCATCTGCTTGGCTGTATAAAAGACTAAGATTTCTTTCTGTCTTTGCAATCTCTTGATGGATTGTTTATGATAAGCCTCACATTCTGGCTTAATGCTTACTCAATGATAAGTGTTTTCATCTCTGCTATCCCGTGGAGAGCATTTCTGGATTGTGAGAAGGTTTTGTTTTTAATTTTATTCCCCTAACACACGACTGTGCTTTTAATTGGAATAACGGACTAAAGAAAATAATAGTATACACTACGGCAGTTGTTCGTAACCATAAATGTGCATTAGACTCAGCTGCAGGGTTTAAAATACAGAATCCCAGCACCACTAGCAGAGATTTGGACACTATGTATTTGGGGTAAAACAGTGGAGTAAACAGTTTTGGGGTAAAACACTTTTAACAACTCTGCCAGGTGATTTTGATGCAGGTGGTCAGTGGGCACCATTATAAATGAGTGTTTTAACATAATTTTTAAATTTCCCATATGAAAAATACTTCCTTATCCTGTCCTAGCCACTTTCTGGCTCATTTACATGTTTTATTTACCTTTTCAAGTATGCAAGTACAACATCAGGCAGATCCTCTCTGCTGAGCGATCTTTTTACATTTTGGCTTTCTTTTCCACCCGTAACAGGGAAAGGCTTGACTATCCTCCCCACCCCGGCCAGGCCTCCAGGCCCTGACTCTCCCCAGTGAGCATCCCTCAACTTCTCTGCCCATGTCTTTTATTTCTCCTTCTCTCCTAAATCAGAGAAACAGCTACCAGTTTCCCGAGGTTAACTCCTCCACCTGTACCTTTGTTCTCCTCCATGTTTTCTTTCCTCATCACATCAATTCTTTCTTTATTGCTATTCCCAAGCTCTGAATACTTCCCTTTACTCATGTATACTAAATGGTCTCTAGTCTCTAATCCCAAATTCTCTCTTCTTATTTAAATTGCTGGCTCAGTTTACTCCTCTTTCCTTCACCACCACCGTTATCTAAAATAGTAGTCTATTTTCCTACCTTTTATTTTCCTGTCCCCCACTCATCACTCACTGCACAGGATTCAGCTCCTACACAGCTATCTTCGGTTTCAATCTCTCTCCTCAGACCCAGGTCCATTTTTTTCCTACTACTGGATAGAGGCTGCCGTTATATTATAAATTCTAGAAGCTCCTCAAACTCATTATTTTCAAACCCAAACTTTCTTTCTAGAACAGGCAAGTGCCCTACACTTTCGGTATCAGTTGGCAATATCACCATCCAGTTATCCGAGTACAAAACATCGTTTATGCCATGGTCATCATCTTCTCTTTCACCTCCCCAGTTGAACCAATTCTCAAGCTCTGTTGAGTCCACCACCAAAATATCTCTTAAGAGCTGTCTCCTGCTGCTTCCACTGACACTCCTTCATGACATTTCTCTCTGCCTCTGGTTTCTTCTAACTTGATTCTATCTTTCACTTTTCCCAATGTTAGCTTTCTAAAACAAGATGTGACCAGGTCAGATCCTTAAAAGAATATGTTTAAAAGGACACAATGGCTCTTCATTACCTACAAAATAAAGACAAAATAGTTCACACGAATAACCCATAAAGTCTTCTTGGCAAAATAACCAAACCTGAATTTACTCAAACCTCTAGCTCTAATTACTTTACAGGGTGTATGGGAAAAGAGGAACATATTAAATGACACACCAGAGCTGCGTCAACCAGACCCAAAGGCAGAATTCCACAAAACAAATGACCACATCACTTAACATTTTAGAAAGGCGAGGGACAGAAAACTGTTATAAATTAAAATACACTGAAGACACATGTCAACAAATGTACCATGTAGATGTTTTAGAGGCAACTTAGCTGAGTATTAGATGATATATTAAGGAATTATCATTAAGTTTATTAGACATATACATGAAGTATAAAGATTTTAAGTTCTTTTCCATCAGATACACATTCTGAAGCATGAATAATAAATTTACTTTAAATTAGTCCAGAGAGGGGGTGTTAAGAAGAGAGAGATAAAGCAAAATTTATGTGTTGATAATTGATGAAGCTGGATGATCAATACGAATGCTTTTTTACTTTTGTATATATTTGAATATATATTTGTATATATTTGAATTTTGTATATATTTGAATTTTCCATAACAAAAAATATTTTTTAAAAGCCCTCCTTTGTGGTACTCAAAATCATTAACAACTCTGCCTTAGAACACCTTGCCAGACTTACCTTTAGACATTCCCCATCCTGACCTCCAGGTCGTACTTAACCTGCCAAGCACTTGTGTAGCAGGTCTGGGCTCCTGAATGCATTCCTACACGCTTGAATCTTTATTCTGGAGCAATACAGATTACCTCTCTTGGGGTGCATTAGAAATCCCACATCAACAACATAACTACCTACTGATTACTCAAGTGTGTTTTCTCTCTGGCATGCTCCAAACACAGGAGTACTGGCAGGATTGGAAAACGTAAAACACGGCAGAAAGTATTTCAATTTGCATGGCAAACTTGGAAAAGTGACTTCAGACTGTCTAATCTTTATTTTGTAAATGTGTAACTGCGATTTTATAACTTTAGCTGATATAAAATGATGAATCCTTAAATGAAAGATTGAATTACTTCTCATTGAGTGCAGATTGTAGGAACCTGTAGGACATGTCCATCAACCTCGTAAAAATCTCCTATCTGTTACAACATTGATGGTGGCTGGACCATGCATTCTCGAGTTGGCCTGTGTACTTTGGTAATGACCAACACACCATTGAAATAATATTTTTGAGTAACGCACAATATTTCACAATCATTTTCTTAAGTATTATTCCTAAGTAAATCTATTACCATATAAGGGCAGTTTTGGAAGTCTGAATTAACTTATGAGGAAAAAAAGGGCATCAATTCGGCAAATTTTGATGAAATTAGCCTCTCCCGATTCTATCACCCAATAACCAATGTTTTTCACATTTGTGAGCAGCCATTATAATAACATTAACCATGATGAACACTTTGTATGTTAATGTGGATATAAATTACAACTCCAGAAAAATGTCTTTTGTCATTTGCCATTTGTTAATATCCACTTAATGTAGATGGATATCCCCTCCCTCCATTTTCCATATGTATTTAAACATAATCACTCTTTGCAGATACAATTAGAGAAGAGATTAGGTTCAGACTTACCAGGAAATCTACTGTGGAGGTTGGCATCACAGTTATAGCCATTAAACTGAGCAGACCCCAGAAGTACTCCAATTGTTAGAAGCAACAGCAACCATATTCGTTCCATTGCAAAACCTAGGAAAGAGTTCTTTTCATGTGTACATCACCAGCCTTCACTCCTTCTTGCTGGAAAGACTGAGGCTGATCTGAACTCACTGCTGGATAGGTTGGCAGGCTGTATCCATGCAGGCAAAGCTCATTTAAAGTCTAAGAATTATGAGAAATAATTATCAGCAGCGAGCCAGAAATTTTGGTTACAATATTTGAAAATTACTTCTGTTCTTTGGTGTCAGTTTGCTAAGGGCGACAAATCCAGACTTTTGTAGTGAAAGAACTAAGATCCAGGTCATAAAGTTTGCAAAAGAAAATCTATTATACATAAGAAGAACTCAAACCAAATATTTAACAGATTAGATCAGCAAACCAACCAATGTAGAGACAACTTTACACTTTAAAATACCAATATAAGTAAATTAAGAGGGATTTAACACTCGATATTTGATTCTCAAAGAATTCTCCATACTATTAATAGCTAAATAACGTCAGGAAAAATTTCCCCTCAACAAAGGAATTCTAGACTAGTGCTACTTCTCAAAATCAGTAGTTTGTGTATCATTTGTTTTTTCAGGAAACATAGGGATAAAGCAAAAAGAATAGAAAAATACTATGTGTGGATTGACATCATGATTCCACCAGTGACTTTTCACTGGTGGGTAAATAGAACTGATGATACAGATAAATGAACACCTTGAATTCTTAGGAGAAAGGAATGGAAAGTGATTTTTTAATTGTCATTTTGTGTTGAACAAATAAATACAAATTGGCTTTGAAAATTAAACACCAGTCTGGTGTTTAACAGGTTTTTTTTCCTCTCTAGATGCCCTTTTTTTTGGCCAGATAAAGTTAAAACACCTTCCAAACTCTCAGAGCAGTTTGTGCATTGAAAAAAAAAAAATCCTTTGGGTTGGTGGTTTTGGTCTGTGTGTAAAAAGCAAAAAGAACATAAAATTGTAAATGGTTTACTCAAATAATTTAGTGCATTTTAAAAGCTTGGGGTTTGGGGGGCTGGTATTTTAGCTGCCCTTAAAGATCTGCCCTTAGATGATTAATCAAGTCTTTAGCAAAAGGAAGGAAATACATCTTGCTTTTGAACCATCATTTTAGTATAACAAGTTTATGGTGAACAAAGTCACTTTGGTAAGGATGTGGGAAAGGAAGGCATGAGTTTACTCTCAAAAATAGACTGAAAAAATATTAATTCAACAGGAGTTTCCTTCCTTCAGCATTATAACATGCTATTCAGGCACCAACCTCATGACTTTCGGGAGAACAGCCATATGTCTGGTTACTTTTGATTCCCTAGGACATTTGGTGAACTAAAAGTTCACCCAAGTGGCTGATCCAGACCCTGGGCTCTCTTGGCCACATCTATGGTGTCATCGTCTAGCTCCTCAAGGCCCTTCAACTAGACAAGAAACCTGCTCCTTTGGAGTCTTTGGGATACTGGTAGGAAAGAGAGTAGCTTGTTTTGAGCAGTACATCCCACCCCACACTAACTGTATACACCCTGTCATGCCCTTATCATGATGGATCCCATTGATTCCCACAAGGCACTGGAGACTCTAGACTCACACTGTTGTCTTCTAATCTAGAAATGTTCCTCCCCTTGGGATTCACAGAGTCAGGAATTTTCACTGATGAGTGATTTTTATTCTGAAACACTCTCTAGCTTTTATATTCTTTCACAGGAGAAATATAACTCTTACCGAGTGGACAATTTGCACCAAGGCGGCACTGTGAGCCAGATCATTTGCCTATTGTCTCTCATTCACATTCCTTATAATAACTGGAGGAGATTGCAGTTATTACTCCATGTACAGAGAGAGACAAATAAGTCTCAGGAAGTTTAAGTGGCATGGAAAACACGTGGAGAAACCAGATTTCAACTCCAGGTCTTTCTAGTAACGTTTGCTGCTCACACTACCTAAATATCACCTGTTACTAAATTAATTGAGTATTATTTTGGTTGCTATTTACCATCAGTTGTTTTTCTTTAAATTTATGAATTAATATATCTTTTTTTTTCTTTTTTCGAGAAAGAGTACAAGCAGGGAGAGGGGCAGAGAGAAGGGGAGAATCTTAAGCAGGTTTCATGCCCAGCACAGAGCCCAACACAGGGCTTGATCTCACGACCCCGAGATCATGACCTGAGACAAAATCAAGAGTCCAACCCTTAACCAACTGAGCCACCAGGCACCCTATGAATTAACAGATTTTTAACAGATCTTTTCATCTGAAATGGATAAACAAATTCTTATGTGCAATCTGCTTAGGAGATATATTTTATAATATGGGCATTATGAGGGAGAAAATTATTTTTTTAAATGGAGAAAAGGCCCTAATTGTGAAAACTGAGAATTACTACTAGAGACTAAACTGGACACATCTATGTTTCCCAAAAATGGATGAGAAACTCATGCTATTTGAAACAGCCTACCAATAGTGGCGGCCAACTCTCAGCTTTGCAACTTTAGATCAGAGTTGAGGTTGCCCAAAAGTGGCATGCCTCTCTCCCTCACACTTTGAACAGGACTCACAGTACTGTTGTGAAGATTAAAACTCTTCAGAAATATTTTCTGATGAAGAGAGAGGTATAAGGAAGATTGCTTCAACAGAATATACACTGATTTTGATATCACCAGATATGGCCAACCCTCCCCCAGTCATTCTCTAGATTTGACATTTGAAAATCTGGATGATGGTCACAAGACTAGAAACTATAAGTGCATAAAGAACATAGCACATGCACCCCAATGTTCATAGCAGCAATGTCCACAATAGCCAAACTGCGGAAGGAGCTGAGATGCCCTTTGACAGATGAATGGATAAAGAAGATATGGTCCATATATACAATGGAATAGTACTCAGCCATCAGAAAGGATGAATACCCACCATTTGCATCAACATGGATGGAACTGGAGGGGATTATGCTAAGTGAAATAAGTCAAGCAGAGAAAGACAATTATCGCATGGTTTCACTCATATGTGGAATATAAGAAATAGTGCAGAGGACCACAGGGGAAGGGAGGGAAAACTGAATGGGAAGAAATCAGAGAGGGAGACAGACTATGAGAGACTATGGACTCTGGGAACCAAACTGAGGGTTACAGAAGCGAGAGGGTGGGGGATGGGGTGACCGGGTGATGGGCATTAAGGAGGGCACATGGTATGATGAGTACTGGGTGTTATATGCAACTAATGAATTATTGAACACTACGTTAAAAACTAATGATGTACTATATGTTGGCTAATTGAACATAATACAAAAATAAAAATAAAAAAACAAGGGGGAAAAAAGAACATAGCATAGTGTGGACATACGGAAGGCACTGAAATATCAGTTTCAGGGTCACCACGTGTGGATATGCAAGTGACACTTTCACAAGTACATTCAATAAAAAGGGATAGTGACAGGGCCTGTGGTTCTTTGGAGAAGCCACATGCTCTGAAGCTAGATTGCTCAACACAAAGTGTCCCATGGGCTAGTAACAGCTCTGAGTAGTTGAATGACATTATTAGATTTATAATGGCATTTGTACTGATCTGGACTTTGGGAGGTTCTTATAGTTCACCTGCAAGTTAAAACAAAATGATGAACTATTAACATGTAAACTTCCCACCCTCAATCCCATCTCCTCATTTCCCCTGCACACAGAGACCCTGAACATCAACTTACAGAGGCAAGCTTAGACATGCTGTCTTGCCACAGCTCCTAAAGTTCTGAAATGGGGTTGCCTGGGGTTTGGGACTATTTTCAGGCTCTTTACATTCACTAACGCATAAAGTCTTGTTTGCTCAGGCTCCCTAGTTCCTAGGCAGGTATAATTCTAGACATGTGTACTCCAGTCCTGTTCTGGCCAAAAAAAGCTTATTCGAGCTTTACATCACAAAGTAGAACCTGATTTCCATTCGCCCACTCTGGTGTGACATGTGGGGCTTGCTGTCCCATCTTGGCTCCAGCAAACTCTGCTTGAGCAAAGGCTTCTCTACCATAACTAAGTGCAGCAACCAATGCCCCGACTTTGGTGCTAACAAGGGTGTGCAGGACTGCCTAACACAGCCAATAATCCAAAACATTAATAACAAGTTCTTAGATAACAAAAACCTTGGAGATAACTGTGCACAAGTTTTCGCACGTGTTTCTTAGCTTAATATCTTCATAAATTTAAATTGATGGGATAAAGGAGGGAGAGGAGAATTATATGCACAACACTGAATTTTAAGGAATTTAGAAGCATTCATTTAAAAAAGATACTCACATCCTAAACTGGTGCTAAAAGCCTCTGTGTTTTATATGTAGCAATACAAAGGAAATCATGGGCTAAGTGATTTGCTGTCAAATATGTCCATGTTTCTCATATTAAATTTTCTTTTTAAAATGGTTACTTCTTCTAAAATATGAATTCGAACTTATTTGCTTAAGATTGAACGAGTCAGAAAAATGTTATTTCATTTTCAACTCTCACTCTAGTTTATGTAAATTGATATGGTTCTGTCATAAACACTGTTAACTAATCTTGCACATTCGATTGTCTTTTTTTTGACCTTCCCTCTACTGTGATCTGCTATGTGCCAGGTACTGTGCTGTATTTAATATTCAACTACTAACATAGATTTATTTTTTACCCATGTTACAGATGTGGAAAATGAAGTCTAAAGTTTTTCAGTGACTTGCTCAGGGTCACAAATCTAGTAAATGACAGAGTAGAATTCAAAACCCAGCCTTGACCTTTGGAATTATTACGCTACTCTGTTTGACTTAGCTGGAGTTTGTCAAATAAATACAGTTAATGTTCTAATAATTTTCAGAAAGTAAATTATATTAATAATGTATGCTTAACATATGCCTTGAACTAAACAATTCTGATGATTAAGGCAAAATATTTTTAATATCTACATAACTGTCATGACTATTTCACTTAGGCAGTGAGTGCCCTAAAGGATATTATTCTTTTCGCAGATTGGCTTAATGATAATACTAGTGAGTTTTAAGGACTGATCGTGTACCACAATGGTTTTTTTAAGCACTTTATACATGTTATCTAACCATGAGATAGGTAATTTATTTGTCTTATTCTAGTGATAGAAAACTAAAGCACATAAATGTCAAGTAACTTGCCCAAGGTTAAACAGATAACCAGTATTAAAATCAAGATTCGAGGCGCAATGACTCCAGAAACTACCCTCAACTGTTGCATGGCATTTCCTTCTAGAAAACAATCCTATACGACTCAAAAGGAAAAACGGCACTTAGTAAATTTGATCAAGAGAGATTTATTCCTGCATTCAGTTATGAAGTATTGTTGAATGTTTACATAGGCCTGGTACTGTTCAGGGAGGGGGGCTGCTGAAATTTATGTCTGCCTAGAGCTTACATTCTAATAAGGGAAGTCAGAAGAAAACAAAATCCGTAAGTAAAATACAGAGTATATTTGTGATAAGCACTATGGAGAAAAACAGAGCAAAAAGAATGATAGGAGGTTCTGGGATGGAAGGATCTGAGTATTAAAATTTTAAATGGAGTGGTCAGAGATATCTAAACAATACATATAAGTGAAAAGACTACTTTAGTTATGAACTGCCAGATCTACCTCTTTTTAATTTGTACTTCACTTTTTTTTTTTAACATTATGTAGGCATTTCCCAAATAAAACAGACTTTCAGTGCATAAATTATTCTCTGAGAAAAACTTGGACATGTTGAACAACTGCATTAACCTTTTCAAATGAATAAAGGTGTCCCTTAGTGCCTGAGAAAAGTAATTTATTAAATAGCACCCCGTGACCTGAGAAAAAGTGAACATGGTCAAAGTGCTTTTATCTACTCTCAAGAAGTAACTTTTACAGAAACAAATGGACTCAACCATTTATCAGGTTCTTACTTCCTTAATGTTATTGCCTTCATATAGACCATCTATATGATACTTCTAGGTGGGAAGAAACATAGAAAGTTCAATCATCATCTCTTCAAATGTTTAATCATCATGCTAAGACTTACGCATTTTTTCACGAAACTAAAGCTGATTGTTTTATCATAGATTTAAAAAGAACGAAATGGGCCTTCAGCATCAGGGATTGCCCTACTTCTCTCATCATCAGCCCTCCTCCGAATTTATTGGCCACCTGCTCTGCACAGGAGCTGGCTTCTACAGGGCGCATAACAACATTCCCGGTGCTTCTGTATCACCCACACAAGCCAGCGCCTCAGAAAAGATCAGAAACAGTTCATTATACTTTAAATGACTGGAAATAGTTTAAAGAGTTCCCAGGAAAGGGGAGGAGAAGAAATACGTGTATTTTAGCAGAGACTAAAGTTTAGGTTAAAGGAATAAAGACCTTTGAAGCAACCAACAAGACCCAGGGAAGAGCTGGGGCAAAAGGGCACTGAATTTGTACAGGTAGGCAACTGCCCTGCTCTGTGAAGTCTCAAAGTGTTACATACACGCTCTTGCCTCTGGAAAAAGGGATTTATTAGTTCACCTTCCACAATCATAAGTTTTAAAGTGCTGGAAACCATGACTGTTTAAGGAAGAACCATGTTTTCTGATGAGATGTCTAGATTGAAACTCTGTACTCTTTATTTCCATGTTTCACTTGGACATTAAAGGCAACATATATATTAAAAAGAAAGTGAAAAAATAAAACTTTCATCAGAAATATCCATTATTACGTACATATACATTTTTTAACATAGAGTGGCCTTGTCTTGCTGAACAAAGAATAAAATGTACCGTGTACTTTCAGAATAACGCCTCAAACAAAGAAGGAAATATGTTTAGCCATCAAGAAGATATTCAGAAATTTTATGACTAAAGATGCGGATGTATACCCTGAGAAAATATGAATGCTCTCTGTTCCTAAGAGAAAAACCCACTCCAATTTTCTCTGACACAGAGTGTTCATTTATTTCCCTTTGCCCACTTTTCTCATTTGTCTTTCTATTGAGGGTTTTCTTGAGTAATCTATAGAATTTAAATGATCTACAGTGTTTAGCTTAAACATTTATTCTAACACCTTAGTTTAGGGGGTACTGACAGATTGAACTAGGTCACTCTAAAAGCCTTTTTTAAATAATTTACCAGTTTCATTTTCAAGATATGTGTACGTTTTATTCCACCGAAGGAGCTTGGAAGATATGTTAGTATATTAACTTCCTCTCACTTTTCATGAAGTACAATGATAGCAAATTAATAATAAAATGATAATTTATCTATTTATTTTAAATGCCCATTTCCTTGTAATTAACTAAATAACTGGCAATTGGTATGATTATTTCCAAATGAAAATGTTTCTTTCTTAATAGAGATAATATACAAAATATTTATGAAAAGTCATACACAAGAACCAGCCAATCAGAAGAGACACCGTGCTGACATATTCTGCCTGAATATCAACATTCCTCCAAAAAACCGAAAGTATTTGCATGGGTACCAATGATGATAATGGAAAGATAACTTCATCCCCTAGTCAACTCCTGCCCAAGAATAAAAGAGCACCTTTATTAGTAGCCCTACTATTTGAAATTCCTCTGTTAATTAATTCATTTATTTTACTTATTCTTTCCACAAATATTTTATTGAGCAGTTTCTAAGTTTCAGACTCAGGGCATTGGGGATCCAGTGGTGACCAAAACAAACATGGTCCTTACTCTCAGAGTTTATGGACTCGAAAGGGAGATAGCCAGTGTAAAGTAATATATTACATAGTAGATGTTATTTTTCCTTTATTTTTGGTTTATTTTCCTTATTGGTCCACCAATCTATTGTTGTGGTAATGGTGATTGTTGCATCATTTGGTATTAAGTTTTAGACAATTTGGTTCTTAATATTTCAACACACATTTCTTAAGGGAAAAAAAGGACCTTTTTCACATAACCAAAATACCATTACTAAACTCAATAAAATTACAACTAATACATAATAACATCTAATATCAATTCCATATTCAGATTTCCCCAATTCACTAAAAATGTATTTTACAACTGTTCTTTCCCCAGGCCAGGATCCAAAGAAAGAGACCAAAGAGATAACATAACTAAATGCAAAGCTTTATGTATTGTATTTGGGTTGTTACATTCCTTTAAGACTCTTGTAATATAGAAATCCCACTGCTCTGATATCATTTTATATCCATAAGAACCCTGTTGTCCTACCAGACCAAAATAATGTGAGAAAATACAAGATTCTGTAAAAATCAGAAATATTAAAGCTGGACAAATTCATTCAAATATCTTAAAGAGTCAATAAATGCAAAATGTAATCAAATATTAAAACTGTATCATTGGAGTTTCAGAGAGAAAAATTGGGTAATGGGTAACATGAATCTAGAGAATGTTAGAAATGTGGGTTATATGGGCTGGGTGAGTTATATGAGCTATAACAACAATGAACCAATCTCTTTTCTAATTTATCAAGTCCTTGTATAGAAAATAAATAAGGCTATGTTCTATGGTGGTTACAAATGAGAATCTATCCATCGTCCCAGTCAAAACCTCTGACTAATAAACAACTGTTGTTAGCTTAGAAGATAATTGCTTTCTAAATCCAGGAATATGTAGGCATAGAAGTATTTAAGATGATCAAAAATTAGGGAATCATTTCTTTGTGTTAAAAGAACTGAAGCATATTGATATTCTTTGTAATTAATGTGTGACCTATTTAAGATTACTTCTTTTATTCTGATTTAAGATGTATAACTGAGTAAATAATTTAGACTTTTTCCACAGTTTGGCTCTTGCAGACGTTGCTGCTAAAGAAGAAAAGAAAAGAAAAAAGAAGAAAAAAGAAAAGAAAAAAATAATTTAGACTTTTTATGTAAAATTGACATGCTTCCAAGATTATATATATTATTGAGATATTTAAGAAAACATAAAATTGAACACATTTAGTTGAATACTTAAGTTTTTTTATAGCAGATAATTTAACTCCTACAAACATACTAAACTTCTTCTGATAATAATTTAATATCTTATTTTCTTTTTAGTATGTCAATTAACTGCTTTTGCATATAAAATACAATATTACTCAAAGACTTGTTAAAAATGATAAAGTCTACTAGGATTTACAGGTAAAAAGCCATAATTTGAACTTAAAATCCTTAAGAATAGCTAGGTTTGGTCATTTGTAACTCTGATTGGATGTTAATCTTTTAACACCTCAAAATATATTTTCAGTTATTCAACATAGAGCATCAGGAAAAAACAAAGCTCACAGTAAACACAGAATAAGTAGTTCTGTTGCTTTAGAAGCCACGTTGGACATAGAATTCACATCTTGAAACCACATACGGAGATGCTCACACTTAGATAATTACAGGGGAACTAAGGTCGACTGAAGGGTACCAGTTTGATGTAGCCTATCTCACATTTACACAGTCATAAATCAATTCATTGACTGGAATAACAGGAAGATTGAAAATACTATTTAAATTAATTGCATTTTTCTTTTCTTCCCCACGATTACGTAGTGATATGTGTTGATGATGAATTCCAGTTTGATGTGACTTCACTAAGTGCACAGAATACACATTTCTGGATATATGTTTCTGTCCTCAAAAAGTTTTCAATCAGAAGGGAAACACTTCAGCTTTACAGTAACTACATCAACAACATTAAAACTTCTAGAAGTTAATTTAGAAGAATATCCCTATGACCTTGGGATCATAAAAGATTTTTTAGGAAAAAAATTGTTTTACCATCATAAATTATAGGCTGGGCCTACCCACAACCTCCTTCTAGAGGCTCACAGAGATATTTTTGCTTCCACGTTGCCTATCGATTCATATAATGCAACACATTTGTAGCATACACTAGCATACTTCTGATTAGATACAATGATGTCTTGGGCTCTGGTTCTCATTCCATCGCTGATTGTCTGTATGGTGTTGGGGAAGTCACATAACGAGCCTTCCTCTCAGTTACCTCAGGTGGGCAGTGAAGTGTTTGACTAGAAGGTGACTAAGATGACTTCCACCGATCAAGAGCCAATGAAACCATGATGTTTTAAGAACTGGAGGAGAAAATTGTAATAATTCCTCAAGGCCTTCTTTCTAAAAATCACCTCCCTTATCAGAATGTAGGCTTACAACATCAGGAGGTGTTCGAGCTCCACTGCCTTCCTGGCCTTTCCACAACAACAGGGGAGGCGTCAAATGTTGCAGCTCATGCCTATCTCTTGTCATTTTATAAGAAATAAAAATCAACAGGGGCCTCACAGATGAATTTCAATTGTGTTCAAGGAAAGCATTAACCCTTCCATTTTTGGACAGCTCTGTGCTGCTTCTGGTAAATTAAAATTATGTTAAAAAATAAATAAGTTGCTATTGGTTTTATACTTTTATTTATTTCTCCTTGCATCTACATTTTTGTTTCTCAAAGGTCTCAAGGCTTTCAGGAAACAATAATCACAAAATAAAATAGGCTGCTGGTAATTTATAATAGCACTTTGTTCTGCCTCAAATACATTTTCAACCCGGTTCTCAGTAATGTTCATATTTTTTATTATTTGTTGAGCTGTTTGGAGGAATGTAATATTAACCTTCATGACATCACTTGGAGGAGTACATTGAAGCAACAGAGCTGCCTTTGTTTTTTAGATGTGGGAATTGATGCCAAGTGGCTAAATGGTTTTCCCAGGTAATGCATGCTTGTTACAGATAACACAAAAGAATGTAACTAAAAGCAGCTCCTGAAGTAATAATTTCTAATATCTCTAAGCTAGATGTTTGATAACAACAAAATTACATACACAAAATACAACACTTCTGGCCATGATAAAGTCAGATCCACAAAAGTTTTAGCCAATCAGATCAAATAGCATGTATACACAAAAGCTTTAGTTAAGAATCAATGTTGAAATCAGGGAGACTCTAAAATTTAAATCCTCATATGTAAACATTTCGGTTAGCTCCATATTAATTGCTTCTATTTTATGAATTAAAAAGATCACTCACAGATCACTGGAGGTCATCAGTATATTAAATCCTTACTCTGAAAATCACTTATTAAAAGGTAAGAATTGAGCATTAATCCTGATTTCCAAATAGCAGCTGTATTTCTGTTTTAAAATGACTTAGCAAAAAAAAAAAAAAAGTGTGTGTGTGGATGTAGGAACTATGGCAAAACATTAAAGCTGATGCTATTATTCTGATCTCTTATATATTTTACATTTATCATAATAAAAACTCAAAACCATGTGACCTACAGCTAACTTATTCTAACTATGGTAACTTAAATAACCCACTTTGACTCTCTTGGACTCTCTTATTATCTATAAAATAAGGACCTGCACAATCTAAGTGACTAAATGATTATAAATAGGTTAAAGAACATTTGAAAAATATTTCATCCTTTTTCTAGTAGCATTATAGGAAAGAAGCAGAAATCAGCCTAACTTATTTATAGGATCAAAGTCAATGATGTCAAGACATTGGATAATGAAGAGCTTTGAAGGAGAAGACAGTTATTACTTCCGAAGAAAAGAGCTTATGAGCTTTTGTGTTTTTGATGAGATGAACATAATTCTAACAAAACCGTAGCTCTTGCAATAGCCAGTGCTAGGAATATAAGATATAACTCTAGTTACAGCATTTCAGCTTCTGTCTCATCAATCAAAATAGTCTCGGGGATCTGAAGCACTAGGTAAGTTATGGAGATGACTGCAGGCCACAGTAGGTAAGGTCCTTACGTGGATCTCAGTCAATAAGCGAGAGGGAAGCAGGTGAACCGAAAGGAGGAGGTAAGCAGAAGGACATATTATTATGGATGAGATTACAGATAATGTATCATAACTAGTAAATTGGAGCCTTTGGCAAAATTAAACATAAATCCTTAAGACATGGAGATCCTACTTTTTCAGGAGAGTATATTTCACACTATTGTGGTAAATATTCCTTCAAGACCAGTTTGAAAACTGAGGCTCATCATGACAAAAATGTCTCCGACCCCAAGACTGACACATAAGATGTCACCCAGCAATACGTAATTAATTGCCAAATGAATTTCAATGAATGTTTAGTTCGGTCCATTCACTGGATGAATCCAAAAAAAAAAAAAAAGATAGAATATATATGAGAAGAATAGAAATTTTTTGAAACATAAAATAATCTCATTTTTGGGATATTTGAAAATCTAAATAAAATAATCCTTTCCACCAAACACAAATCTTCACTGAACAACAAAAACAGCTTTGTTTTCCAATTATCTGTATACCTCTTGAGAGTTTTACTGATACTCTTAAGAGGATGCTACACCCCACAGACCCTGTTGAAAATCATAGGTTTAGATTAGAAGAATCTTTTAAAATAAATATTGTATTAGATGTTAGTTTAGTGGATCAAGAACAGCATTTTTCATGAAATGGAATAGGATGGGATAGTATGGGATGGAATAGAATAGAATAGAATAGAATAGAATAGAATAGAATAGAATATATAGAGTAAAATGACATATTTTTGTAAAACGTATATGTACTATGTGTGTGTGTTTGGGTGAGTGTATATTAGATTACAATGTAAAATATCTGACTATGAGTCATACTGGAAAGTTTGAAACCACTGGTTTAGAACAAGGTAGCAACAGGGTGCCCATGGGCTGAAGGTCCCTACCCACAAACATGTTTTGATTGGCCTCACAGAAGAAGCAAGCAAAAGGAAAATAGCATTCCCAGACTGAGCTACCCACAGAACAATGCTGAGAAAAACTGTATTTCCCATGCTCTAAGTAAGGAATCAAAGTAGGCTTATAGACTGTGATTGATTATTTACTTGTTTATATCTTAGGAGGATGTTTGTTTTAAGTATATATTAAGGAAATGGAGGCAATAGATATTTACTTAAGGAAGTTTGTAAATCGAAGGAGAAAATTAGGAAGGAAATCAAGAGAAAATTTTTCCACAAAGGGAACGTTTTAATGGCAGAGAAAAGAAATGCAAAAGAAAATATTCAAGAAGCTGGAGAGAAGACAATTTGTAATGATAATGTTTTCTCCTTTGCTCACTGGTGTGATATTATAGGCAATCCACAGGGAATCAAAACTGTACCTTCTCTTCCTTTCTGTTTCCTGACAGATGAAAAAAAATGTCATCCCCTTACACAGAGCAGGTAATTAATAACTATTTTGTTGAGTTAACAAAGGATTAGGACTGGCATTTTTAGTTTCTTCTCACAGAGATGAGACCTGTTGGTACGATCGCAGGAACACAATACAGTCTCCTGCAGCACTTTAGCAAGAAAACCCACACTTTTAAGGCGGCTGTCTAGGGTGAGATGTATGATCTATAGCTAAAGGACAGAGAATGGGTTATAGGAAGATCAAACTCCTACCCTTGCTTTCATTGCACCATGCTTTTTAGCCACATTAACCAACCAATCAGAGAGCTAGGCAGCGCAAAATAAGACTGTTGGAAAATATGCATATCCCTGTTCGAAACTCCATGTTCAAATCTCTAGTTTTCTCTCTAGATAGTGAGACTCATCCAAACTGTGAGTTTTTATGTAAGAAATCATAGACTTGTTTCCCCTTGCTCTGTAACACTGTCAGAAAGCCACCTTTTAAAAGTTGGTATATGCTCAAAAAAATTAAAATTCATTTTCATTTTTAATAGAAATAAGAAGATATATTTACTGGAGAAAAACTAAAAAGAAATCATTGACAACCCAAATAAAAAATGTGAGGTTAATGTTTTGTATTCAAAGCAGAGTTCCCTGAGTTAAACTAAGGAGTTTTAAGAAATACAGATACCCAAATCTCTCCCCTCAGTAATTCTTTTTTTTTTTTTAAGATTTATTTACTAATTCGAGAGAGAAAGGAAGAGAGTAAGAGAGTGAGCATGAACGGGGGAGGGGCAGAAAGAGAGGGAGGGAATCCTCAAGCAGACTCCCCGCTGAACATGGAGCCCGACGATAGAGCCTAACAAAGAGTCCAACGTGGTACTCTATCCCAGAACCCTGAGATAGCAACCTGAGCTGAAACCAAGAGTCAGATGCTTAACTGACTGAGCCAGCCAGGTGCCCTCTTCCCTCAGTGATTCTACTGGGCTTCCAGGGTTGAGAATCATTGAAATAAAAGAACAAAGTTTTGCCATAGCTGAGATTTCCTTTCTAGCTGTCTTTTTTATTGGTGAGCAGGTTTTTTTTTTTTAGCATATTTATTTTATTTTTTAATTATTTTTTTTTTACAATTTTATTTATTCATCTGACAGAGACAGCAAGAGAGGGAACACAAGCAAGGGGAGTGTGAGAGGGAGAAGCAGGCTTCCCATGGAGCAGGGAGCCCGATGTGGCGCTTGATCCCAGGACCCTGGGATCATGACCTGAGCCGAAGGCAGATGCTTAATGGCTGAGTCACCCAGGCGCCCCAAATTTTTTTATTTTTCATTAACATATAATGTATTATTTGTTTCAGGGGTACAGGTCTGTAATTCATCAGTCTTAACACAATTTACAGCTCTCACCATAGCAGATTTTTAAAAATTTGTCATGGTTCCATAAGAGAAATCTGAAAACAGAACTTCTAAGAAAGGACGATATACCAAATGCCACAACATGGCAGCTTAGGCCAGTTAGAGTCAGCCAATTAGAAACATAATACATTTATGAAACTATAGAAATCAAAGTAAGGTTGAGTTTTTATTGCTTTGATACAGTTCTGACCAATAAAGTAAAAGGTATAGAATCAGAAGCAAAACATTTACGGGAAGAGGTAGGGATCCTTTTTTCCCACTGAGAGGCTTTTTCTTCCTGTGGCTTTTCTCTGATCAAATGATGTAGGATTTTGCGTTTCCTTAAAAAACCATGACATTTGACACCACAGCTGATGAATCCTACAAATAGACTGCCTGATCACGTCATGTCCTGAATTGAAACCCTTCATCACCTTCAACACCTTTCAGAAGAAAACCCAACTCTATGATGTAGCAGAACAAAACAAAAAAAAGAAAAAGTTCCTGAGATAAGATTTCTATTTACCTGCCCAACCTCAAATCTCTCTACTCCCATGCCCATGCTACCCACTCTATACTTAGGTTCCCAAAGATGAGAAGTTATTTCACACATTCATTCCTTTGCTCATTTTGCTGCCTCAGTCTGGAAAGTTCCTCTTCCCAACTCCACCCCCTTTTATTAGGAACATATCTCCATTCAGCCCTTCAAGAGCCAGCTCACACATAGCTCCTTTCAGATATTCCTTTATCAAGACAACACTTCCTGCTTGTAGAACTGACCACATCCTATTCTATTTCCACCAGAGTCTCGCACCATTCTATAATAGCAGTTCTAAAAATTTGCTACATTGAGATAAAGGTTTATCAGCATCAGCACTATTGACATTTTAGACTAAACTGTTACAGGATGTCTTAACATCATTGTAGCAGATGAAACAGTATCCTTGGCTTCACTAAATACCAAGAGTACTCCCACTCAAGTCATGACACCCCAAAATATTTCCAGGCACTACTACATGTCTGGTGGGAGAGGGTTCAAAATCACCCCAGTTGACGTATATGTACATCTTTGTGTTCTCCCGTAGTAAACCTGTAAGCTTCACAAAAGCAAGAGTATTACGTTCACCTTTATATGTAGGATCTAGCAAAGTGCCAGGTCCATTACAGATTCTCAAGAAATGTTTGTTAAATGAATTATTATCTTGTTATAAAAGGAACAATACCATACTACCAAAATGTAGAAAATCAAAGATATTAACTTCTAGTCCTGATAGGATAATGCTTTACTTTTTATAGAGTCTATCACTAATGAAATTAAATTTTCAATTTCAACAAAACATTAATTAAATTAAAATCCTTAAACCAACCCACCCATCCCTAGAAGTAATTTATGTTCATTTTTATATGATTTTAATACAAAAGAAAATGAAATTGGGATCTAAGATTACATCTATATGCATATAAAACTCTTGGATTAAAAATTGCTTGAATTAGTTAATTGATTCAAGTTTTTAAAAAATGTTTGTACTTTTCATGTTCTCTAAATAGCTTTAAGTAATTGCTTCACTTCTTAAAAAAAATGTTCAGCTAGCACTTTTTATGCCTTGTAAATAATTTTTTTCAATTTTTATAAACTAAAAAACATCAAACTTAATACAATCCCTTGCTAAGTCTCCTTCTCATTCCATTAATATTGATGGCACACATTTCTATGATAGAAATGACAAAGCAAGGAAAATTTAGAAACCAGATATATCAGTTTAATTTTAAATACTTATTCAAAATAAATTTCTAAATAGAATTGCTGTGCCAGAATTCAAATATATGAGCACAAATGCACATTATATACAAATACACATAAGTTTTTAAAATGTATATATTCTATAGTAATGATTTTAAATCTTAAAAGATTAGTATTTTTTTCATTATTCAATTATTTTAACTTCTTATATCCAAATTATGATAAATTACATTTGAAAAAGAAAGTTAGCCATCAGTTCTTTCCAATTTCAAATTATATCTTATCTAAAAAATGGTTTAATTTGAAAGTACAATTCACGTAACTTACGGAAGGTTTATACTCAGTGGTTTAATGATGGTGTGTTCAACTGAGAGACAGTGTAGTTATATGAGTTCTGGTTATTTATTAGTTAAGCATATTTGAGCAAATATACTTTAAATTCTAACAAAGGACACTAAGCAGTCTTCATTTTTTCTTACTCTTTCTAATGATGCAGTTTCATATTAAATGACTATAGTCTTAGTGAAAATTTCAAGTTATCTTCATTTTACAGAGAATCTGAACTTTACAAACAAAGCCATTGACATTTTCACTTAACCTCAACTACCTTTTAACAAACTAAAAAATGCCTTCTGTATTTAGCATTGGAATCTTTCACATATATAGCAATAGAAAAACAAAACTGTCATATTAATCCAATTTTAACTTTGCTGTTCTTAAGACTTAGCACCTTTTTATTTTTCTTTAAATTTAGGCACTATAATATTTTCTAAATGCTCTTATTATGTTTTAAAAATCAATAAAAACCCAAGCATGTAATTTTGGTTTTTTTATATTTCTTCATGTATTAGTATATCTTATTGTGAGTTCTAGAAAACTAATACTTTAATTTTTTTTATTTTTATTTTTTTATTTGACAGAGAGAGAGAGCCAGTGAGAGAGGGAACACAAGCAGGGGGAGTGGGAGAGGAAGAAGCAGGCTCCCGGCGGAGGAGCCTGATGTGGGGCTCGATCCCAGAATGCCGGGATCACGCCCTGAGCCAAAGGCAGACGCTTAACTACTGTGCCACCCAGGCGCCCCTAGAAAACTAATACTTTAAACTAGGGGTCAGTGAACTATGGCCTGCAGGCTTAATCCTATCCAACACCTGTTTTTGTATGGACCATGAGCAAAGGCAGCTTTCACATTTTTTAATGGTTGAAAAATTTTTTTTAAAAAAGAATAACATTTCATGAAAAGGGAAAATTATATGAAATTCATATTTCAGTATCTATAAATGAAATGTTATTGGAACATGGCCACACTCATTTATGTACTTATTTCTATGGCTGCTTTTGAGCTACAATGACAGCTTTAAGTAGTCATGACAAAGACCCACAAAGACTAAAAATATTTACTTTGTGGGCCTTTACAGAAAAGTTTGCCAACCTCGCTTTAAACAATTAGTATATGACTCTACATAAAATAATATATAAATCTGGGGGATGGGACCCAATATATTCTTAGGAGATTTCTTTCAGCTAATCTGAAACATTGGTCATTAGCAATAAAATACTTACCATGATGTTCATCCAATATTTGGGAAAGTATTCTTGAATTGGTCAAATCGATCATTTACTTTTTTGAGGTGTACCTTTCTTTACCACATCACCGCGATCTTGAGAGAGCTTGGAATTCCTATAATTCCCGGCTTAAAACCAATTTAGATACCTAGTAACAATCAGCAATCACTCTGAATCTATGAAACTCAGACTAATGTTTACTTTATCATTTCTTGGTAAAGCTGTTATGCCTGGTTTCCAGTTATACCATTTTATAACGCAGACAAAACACAGCAAATCGGATCAAGCTAAATTTATAGTCTTGACCCAGTTTATATTCCAGCTTGAATACAGAAGGAAAAAAAGTACAAATTTGGTAAATTAACCAAAAAATTGAATTCCTTGCAAGCAAACATTGCTAATAGGTATTTAAATGATACAAAAGATTATCATCCTCTACTAATGATCTTAATGGTATCCAAGCTATTAAAAAAGCTACAAAAACATAAATCTTCAGTAATTCACTGTTTGATGTCATAACTAAATAGATTATAGTCTGAGCATCTGCTTATGGTTCAAAAGTTACCTTTGAAATAAGATTTCCTAGCAGAAAAATCTGATTTTTTTTGTTTATTCTCTGGATCATTATCGTAGGCCTTCTTAAAAAGGGAGAAAAAGCTTTAAATGTCTTGAAGGGAATGTGGAATTTGTTGCAATATCTAGTGTGACCTTGTTATCATATTGTGTGGCTATTAACAATAAAAATTACTATATTTTATTTTGAGGACATTGCTGAAAATCTCTAAAATGAAAGTACATACAGCGTATTTATAGATTTTTATATTTAGCCAAGTATTGTAATAGTCTTTAAAGAAAAATAAAAAATCACTTAGGTACATTAAAAAATGTATAATTAGGAGTAATGTTCAAATAATAGCTCTGATATGTGTCTCATAAGATAAAGCTAGTGACTAAAAAATGAAATAATAAAGAAATATTCTATTATGTATTAAAAGAAATATTAGGTTTTTAACTAAATTCAACCCCTTTGCTGTTGCTACCAAAGTTATTTAAACTGACAGTTTAGAATTGTTTTCCTTTGGCCCCTAAAATGAATCGTAAGAAGCCAGTTCACAGCACCAAAACAAATAATGTCATACTCCTGAGAACCAAAAAGATTATTATTTCAAATAAATAAACCTAAGAAGTGAGGTCTTCTCCTTAACATCAAAACAACTGGTTTTACCGAAGGCAATCTTGGAATGGAAGGAGAGTTAGAGGTCACGCAAGAAATGGAAATCACCCATGTTTCCTCCCAGGTTACATGAGATTCCATGTCGAGTCTAACGATACTAGACTCATTATTAAAATTATTTTCATTTAAAAGAAAATCAACCCGTAATTATTTTCAATTATCATATCATCTTTGTAGTTAGAGATGATGCCACGCATATTCAACCAGAGTTTCTGGTGAGACGGAATCCTAATAAGATATCTCATTAATGGAACAGCTGCAGGCTGTAGCGACTGGGAGTGCACTGCGGTTGCAGCTCCAGGCTCAAATACAATGGTGTAGCAAATCTCGTACAACTCTTGACCTCAGGCTCTAACTTCGAAAGCGAAGAAGCTGCCAAAAGAGTAAGTCCTTTCTCCAAATCCAACCCAAATGTTTGGGATGAGACTGCAGTTCACAAAATAAATTTTTCTTTATACCTTTCTGCACTCAAATATGGGAAGATGTTTTTCGTTCCGTTTTGCAATATTAAGATACTCCCCAGCCCAACCCTTACCCATCACTGGAACCACACCACCAGAAGGATTTTACTGGAGTTTGCTTTATGACATAAAAGAAAGGATTAAATTAAAATGAGTTTTCCTTGCTTACTAAAAAGGTAACATTTGCAGTCCCGTTAGGTGGCTTCAGTGCTGGGCACTTACCCAAGTCCCTGGTTCTGTGGAGTCAGCTGTCCTCCATGTGTCTGGTTCCACTGCATGTGACTGAGTGTTCAAATGCCTGGCCTTACCAAACTTTTTCAGAAAAGATTCAACCCTTCAAATGAGAGAAGAGTTGCTCATTATGAAAAGCCTTTTAAAAAAGAGAGAGGGAGGGGGGAAAAAAACTGGATTTTCGACAAGCAAATGCTTCCACAGTCTCAGAAGGTTTTGCAAGACTAATCATCACCAACATGAAACTTGAGCTCGTCTTTTATAGACCTTTGTTTCCTTCCAACTACATCTCTTTCAGTTTTCATTTCATTCCCTTATTCTTTTTCTCCTACCTGCTTTTGATCTTCTATTTTATACTGCACAGAAGTCTTGAGTGGCATGTGTGAAGCGAGCCATCATCAGCCTGGTGAGGGAAAGCCTGCTGGTCCAGAAAAAACAGATCATCAAGTAAGAAACAAGGCCTGAGGTTGGGTTGGGAGTCAATGTGCACAGTTATCAATGTGCTGTTATGCTTTGTGAAAGATGCCTGGCCCTTTCAATACTCCATTTCATGTAGCGATGAAAATGGGATATGGAATATCATCGCGAAAAATGGTTGGATTGGGATCATAATGACTAAGAGGCTGTCAAAGCAAAAAACCCAACAGGACCCAATTGTAAGGGAGGTAGACACTGAACCCTCTTCCTAGCCTCTGCTTTTGTTTACACGCCCCACCAGCCTCTGGAGACTTTGGACCCAGCTGGACGTCATCTAAGCCTTCCACCCCAGCAACCATTATGATTTCTCATTGGGGAGGAAAGTGGGAAGCTGGGATTCAGGTGCCATGGAAAACTTTTCAGGATATTTTGACCAAAGTAAAGCTTTACTTTATGCACTACTGTGCTTAGGGATGACCATGTGGCAGATTGAAGCCCACTGTGCAGATTTATATCGCTCCACCAGCTGTTATAATAATGGCTGTCCTGAAAAAGCACATTGCTTTATCAGTAATACCCTAGCATATATCTTTATAAAATTTTATTTTATTCAATTGGCTCAAGATACTTTAACAACATTTACGTTCTCAATTGCTTCTGTACAGAGGCAAGTTGCCTATGGCTACTGTGAACTGAGATTAAAATCTAAGAGTTCAGCCTTTTAAGATTTCTAGTCCATTTCCTGAACCAAATTCTCTCCCTAAATGGTAAGTGAACTTAAAGCTAATGTAACCACTAAAAAAATAATAGCTGGAGGCTATTCACATTGCCTTCTATGTCTTGTTTAGTGTTGAGAGAGAGTTGGTGCTTTCTAGACCAAACAAATCCAGGTTCATGTTTTTCAGAGAAGTGTCAGCTCCATAAACTTAAAACACCATTCTACTCATGAGTAAATATGCAATACATGCATCTACCAATTTTTTGAATACCATTAATATGATTTTTTTTTTTTTTGGTTAAGAACTCTTTTAAAAACATAAAAATGGTTCCAGGAAATCTCTTTTAGGTCTTCCTAATTATGTTGACAGGAACTGCAGCTTTTCTTCATTCTCTGGAGGCTGTTTTATTCTATAATGAAGCTTTTGAGCTAGATGTTTTCAAGCGATGTTTCAGGTTTTACTTTGAATACATGTCTGTCATGTTCTTTACCATTTTGAAAGTAAAAATGAAAACGCAACAGGTTCAAGCATCAATTAATAAATTCTGTCATTTACAGAAAAAAAATCAGTAGCCTCTATCCTATGAGAAAAATGAACATTTCATAAATATTGAAACCACTACCCACATTCTCTGTAAGTTGGTTAGCTAAAAAGACAGTAATTCCATTAGAGGCTTTCAGCAAGGAAAAGATAAAATAGTTGAGATAAAGTAACTGACATTATTTGTTACTATTTTACCATTAAAATGTAGTGAACAGTAATGTCATACATTCCACTAACTTCTAAGAGAAAATTTTATCAGTTTTCTGAACATTCTGAGCCCTTTATTAAGGGATTTCTTGTCTTACAAGCTATATGACTTGGCTGAATATTTGATTAGTTGTACCTGCAGCATATGCTTGTATCAAGGAATAATTTTAGCTATATAAAATATTCATCAGTATTTGATAGCACCTGAAGTGGAAATCTGAGCAGTTATCCTGTCCGAAAAAAGGATTTACTTTATGTTTCACAATCAGAGGAAAGGTGACCAATGAATGCCCTTTAGTTCCTTAAGAAGGCTGAATTTAGACCTCAAAGACACCCTGACCAGTAACCGTTTCCTCAAACTACATGGCTCACAACCGGCTTCCTTTAAAAATCATAGAATTAAACTCTCAGTGACTGAATGGCTCCAGCTAGAAAATGAAAGTAAAAAGCCCTCCTTGTTGCATGGAGCTATACTAAAACATAGTGATAATAAGTCAGTACGTTAGGCTCTTGTTACAGGAGAGTTACATCCTTTCCATCATTCCATCTAAGTATCTTTCCACTCTGAAACATAAAGGCAAGACTTTGTCTTTCTGTTATTTGAGTCAAACTTAGAAAGGTGAAATGGACATTCATCAGCTGTCTGTGTAAGGGGTAAGAGACAAAGGTTAATTTCCATTGTCTTCTCACAAAGTTATCTCTCAGGGATGGAACTGCCCCAGGGCTCAGTCTTTGCCCTTTTCACCTCAATATGTAGGTTTGCTTCCGGATGATTCAATCTCATCCAGTTGTAAAGTACTTACCACTTTATAGCATACTCCATAATTTACTTATTCCTAGGTCTTCTCGCTCCGGACGCCTGCCTGAATGTAGTCCCTCCTGGGGGTTCTCCTGTTCCCTAATGCTTGCCTAGCACCAGGAGAATGCCTAGTATGCCAGTGGCATTCTATGATATATTTTGAATAAATGAATGAAGAAAGAAAGACAGTACAGGATTATAGAAAATGTCTATAACTCTTTCTTATATCTTGTAAGTGGGGAAATATATTTCTTTCAGAATTAAAGGAAAAGGTAAATAAAGAAGACTAGTTTTACTGTAGTTTTCTATTAAAACAAAGTTTTAGCTTCACACTAAAGAACTATACTATAAAATAAACATAAGAACTTTGTACCTCTTAACCTCTATGCTTGATCAAGTGTGTACCATGTGAATGTTTAGCCTCACTTTCAGAATTCCTGTTTGAGATTTTTAATTTTATTCATTTATTTGACAGGGGTGGGGGAGAGAGAGAGAGAGCACAAGCAGATGGAACAGCAGGCAGAGGGAAACGGAGAAGCAGGCTTCCCCCTGAGCAGACGGCCCCACATGGGGCTCCATCCCACGACCCTGGGATCATGACCTGAGCCCAGGGCGAAAGCAGACGCTTAACCGACTGAGCCACCCAGGTGCCTCGAGTTCCTGTTTGTTTTAAAATGGACCCAAACTCCTTAATACCCACCACCAGGTGATGGATATTAAGAAGGGCAAGTGTTGTGATGAGCACTGGGTGTTATACGCAACTAACAAATCATTGAACACTACATCAAAAACTAATGATGTACTATATGTTGGCTAACTGAACATAATAAAAAAATTAAAAAAAAATGAAAAGGACCCAAACGCAATGATGTAAAGGAACTCATAAAATATATATGTGTCAATTTTTTACTTTGATATAACCAATTAATCCAGCAGGCAGAAAATAGTTTTTGGTATCATAGATTCTCCCCAATTTACTTTACTTTTCATTTTCTGCTGTCGTGTGGGCGTGTCATAGAAACGGGGTTCTTACTACAGAGCTGGGTTGTAGGAGAGCCGTTTTTCAGGTACTTAACAAAATCACTTGTAGCCCATGTACTCTATACACAAATAAATTGGCTCTATGTCCTAATGAGATTTCAGTCCACACAGTATTGTAGACAAATTATAAAAGCAGATTTAGCCGCAGTTGAAAGAGGGCCCAAGCAAGCTTTACACATAAGTGCAATCGATTTCCCAGCTCAACAAGTAATTTAACCAAATATTTCTAATCTCAAGAGTCTAAAACCTGAATAAATTAGCCTTACTTCTTGATCAGCATAAATTGTTAGTTGATAAGGTAGCAAGGGGCAATAAGGCTAGACTAAAGTTTTATTCTATTGTAGGCATTGTTGCACCACAAAAGGGGAAAATGTTATTAAAGGAATGTTGAATTTATTACTTTAAGACCATCACTAGAAACACTGATAGATTGCCACTCTTATATCACATGATACTTAAAGCCTCTGTTTGTTTTTTCAGGTATTTCTAGAAACTCCCCTTGCATGAAAGATTTACTGATATATTCTAGATGCTTTCAACGAAGAATTCATGGTGATTACAGTATTTATGGTACTATAATTTCTTGCTAGTTATTTATTTACAGATGATCAATTCCAGGAACTAGCTTTACTAGGTATCTGATATTGAATACCTTTAAGAAAGCTTTTAAATCATCCCTACATTTATAAGGCATTTCCTTGTTTCTTGGATTACTTAAGCACTCTCATTTCTGGAAACACCTAATCAAAAGCATTAAATTTAAAATAATTGTAAATTGGAGTGCTGAGGGCTATAAAAGTGCAATTACTGTATCAGTTCACCAATACAGCCCTATTTGCCAATAAAAGCACTGAAATTGTGGTTTGTATTTCCAGCAAATCTTTGTTGAAAGCCACAATCTGGATAATGGTAGGAAAAACTGTTCTAATCATATCTCTATTGTCATAATAAGGCAGGCCCATTCCTTTTAAAACCAAAACTTCTAAGAAATTTCTAAGCCAGAAACATAGGATACCACCGTAGTTTCAATACATGTTCCAGAATGGTGGGGATTTGTCCTGAGCTTGGTGGTTAAATTGGGCAGCACCTCTTTTATAGAACAGGAAACAAACTTCAAGGACTACAAAGGCTGGAAGGTAATTTAAATAAGTGATGTGAGCCTCCTGGCGAACGGGCATAGGGCACATTGAATTAGTGGCAGGAAGGAACCAACCAGAGAGCACAAAGCTTGCCCAAAGACAACAATGGTTAACACTTTTTCAGAAGATTGTTGCCATCCAGGAATACATTAGGCAAAATGTGGGGAATTCGAATTTTCCAAGAAAAGAACAGATCAAGAATTTTATTTGTAACTACTCAACTTTTATATGCTGCCTCATGTTTTTAAATCATTTTTCCATATTTGGACTGGATTACAACTTTGAGCTACCAATTTGCCACCATGTCTAGAATAAAAAGTCAATGGTATTTTCTTATTAGAAAAAAGTGAGATAGTTTCCTGCTAAGATCTTTTTCTTTTTAGACAGTACTGCCCAATTAGCTGGTAGTGACATTTTCTTGAGTCACAGAATGAATTCCATGCACCCGTTTATACATTCATTATACTAACTAACCATGAGGTCCAACATTACAGTTTAATTTATGTATTTTTATCATATAATAAAGTACCACATCTTGAAGGGGAAAATAGTAAGTCCAAATTACCATCTTGATATTAGTTTTACCATAGTCACGTCAAAGCAGACAGGTCATAACATCACAGTTACTTTTTGACACATCAGGAAGGTATTCAGGAGCATTATCCTAACAAAACAGAGAATAGAGATGAAGAAAAAAATGTTACCTAGTTTTTCAAACCTATGGCTCTGCTCTATAGAAACGTAGTTTATGGATGAAAATGCAATGCATATGTGAAAGTATTCACTCTCTGAAATTTCTTCATGAATGGTACCATATTAATCAATTTTTCTCCATCATCATCATTTAAAAAAATGTATCTAACTTCTCTCCATGTAGTCACCATTGAATATAATCATGAGAGTACATATAGAGATAGAGATGACAGAGAAAGAGCTGAGATGGTAGAGATGATAAAGATAGAAGGAGAGGGAGAGGCAAAGGGAAAGAGTTGTATGCTATCGGTCCTGTTTCTTTGTAGAACCTAATACAGCAAGCTAATGTTATATCTTTTCTTATAAATTCCATCTTCCCTACCTAACAACGTTACAGATGTTTTTCTTTTCAGTTTTTATTTGCACCCAAAATGAAAAAACTTTCATTTATTCACAATAAACTTTATCTTCATAGAGTCAACTTATTATTCCTGACTAATGATTCTTTTGGAGGTCTGATTCTGGTGTCCCATGTATTCACTGTCTGCCCACCTTTACCTCAAATGCAGAGGACAGAATCATATTTGTTTCATCGAGGTTAGTTTGTGAAGTCAGATCAATGTATAAGTAAGTTGACTTTCTAAAGAAATGGTCTACACCAGCCATAGTCACTGCACATTTTGGAGTGTTGTTACTGTTTTTTCCAAGTATAAAAGCTACCTTAATAACTCTGAATCATATTAGACAAATTATAATGCTCAAATTGAATGTCATGGTTTATTCTTACCTACCTTATTAAAGTTTCAGAAGAGACCAAACCATTTGAATGAATAATCCCAAATTAGTATTGAATTGAGCCCATGTACTCCAAGGGGATTTAGACCATCTGTTAATTCTGCTGGGCAAAGGATTTCTTTTAAATATGCTCGGGTCTGGAGAACCAGAATCTGATTTGCCTCCAGCTCCCATCTTTTCACCCCACACTTAAATACTCTGTTGATGTAAAATAACCTTTTGCAAACACTTTGTGTTATTTGAAAGCCAGTGTATTTCTTCCCCAAAATGAACATAGATGGGTATATTAAGGACACAAAAAAAGTATTTTGCAAACAGACACAATTCTTTCTTAGGATCTGGTGTCCTTTAAAAATTATTTTTGAAAAATTTGTTAACCTTTATATAACCAATTATTAGGCCATTTTTTCCCATTTTGCCCAATAAATACTTTGGAAGGTGAATATTATTATATTTTTAAATATGACAGAAATATATTCATGTTCTTATCTGATCCCCCTTCCCATTATCTTTACCCTCTTTCTGAACACAGGCATGTGTAGTAAGCCTTTTATGAACAAGGAATCCATTCAGGACTTGGGTACTTGGGCCAATTACCACTCAACAGGTTTCATATGTACTTGTGGGTGCCAAACAGCAACTCCTGTGTTTCTCCAAAAGAATTCTTAATAGAGAGGGGATTAAACTCTAAGTGGCTTCCTGATTTCACCATTTCTGCAGTCCAGTGTTAGGTTGCTGAAAGGTTACTTCATTTGTACCGTCAGGAGCCTAACAGGCTTTAGAAACTGAGTTGAGTGATATAATGATTTATGTGTGTGTGTGTGTGTGTGTGTGTGTGTGTGTGTGTGTATGAAATACTGGAGTAGCTAGCAATCTGTTGCATTAAAAACACATATACATTTTTTAAAGATTTTATTTATTTGACAGAGGGAGAGAGCATGAGCAGGGGGGCAAGGAGAGGGAGAAACAGACTCCCCACTGAACAAGGAGCCCAATGTGGGACTCGATCCCGGGATCCCAGGATCATGACCTGAGCTGAAGGCAGATGCTTAACTGACTGAGCCACCCAGGTGCCCCAAAAACACATATACATTTTTGAGCATCTCTTCATTTTTTGAAAACAACTCTTCTGTGGCGCTCTAAATTTCAAATTAAAATGCAAAATGTGAGATAAAAATTACTGTATTGCAACAATAGTCTGTATAGTAAGAGAGACAAAATTAAATGAATGCATGTATTTGTCCAATACTAATACTCAACTCAACTCCAAGCAAATATTTACTCATTATCTGAATATAAAAAGTAAAACTTCCTTAGGTGGTAACGCACCTATAAATGTCCTGTCTATAAATGCCAAAAGCCACATTGAAACAATGGTTCCACATACTCACGTTCGATCAGATCAATATATAATCAAGAGGAAAAAGGAAACAGAGCTCTCACTGAATGGAGGACTCTCCAAATTATCAAACTTGAAATTAAACAGGAGAGAAAACATTAAAACTATTGCTTTTATAAATATAATCAGTCATCTGGAAAATGAGGTTTTTTACAGATATAATAAGTTCCCAAGATTAATTTGTGCAAAGTCCAATCAATGCTTTCAGGTTTGTGCAAACCATGCCTGGTGCCATCTTCGTAGTGATTTCTGGTCCTAAGTATTGTCCAGCATCTCCTGTCCTCTCTGAAGCATGGGATGGTGAATATCCATATTTGAACCACATGATCATGCAAGGTTATTTGTGAAAATTTATTTTACTTGGACCCATACTTAAACTCTCACCTTAAAATCAAGAAAGTGTATTGCTGGAATAAACAACTTCAATAGAGTTAGTTTATAATTGCTACTTCCATAAGACATCAAATTCTCTAGGAAAGAGTTGATTACTGATACTCATCCTAAGCAGTTTTCCATCTTTTCAAGGGAGGTGTGCCTTCCTCAAGTTTTAAGAAATGTAGGCTAGAGAAATTAAGAAGGGTTAGGAAACAAATACTCATGTAATCTGAAATGAAGGAATAAAATTAATATCTTTCATAGTTTAGCATGGTTTTAAATTGATTTTAATTTGTATAATTCCTTTATTACAAGGGTGATATTCTAGCCAGTGATACATGTGGGTCTGTTTTTGTCAACAGTCATGTATTCTGTTTAATGAGGACTGACCACAAGGTCCAATATACTAGATATTTGGTTTAGAAAATCTTCCAAAGATCAAACACATTTTTTTCCTGAAACTCACTATATTATTACATTTGTTTATTTTTAACTATGGCTACAATAGATGGTTTCCACCTACTTCTAAACTGTTTTAAGGGATATTACAAGTAAGAGGAATAGATATAATAAAGCTATTATGAAATATTCAAAGGACACGAATCAAACAGTTTAAGAATCTGTAAAGGAGCACTGACTAAAATATGAACAGTATCTTCTATAGCAACTTTGTAGAAAATGAACACATTCTTTTATATATTGTTTCTTATCATTGCTCTTAAAAACAAAAGAGCTGAGAAGAAAAGGTTAAGTGATAGGAATTTTTTCTTTCCTGTAAATCTCTCAATGGCCTTCTGAGAATTTCCCTTTTCTTCCAAGTCTCAGCTCTCACTTTCTACAGAAATCATCCCCATGCCGGTCGTTTTTAATTGCCTTGCTAATATCTATTCACTCCATCTCCCCTTCTAATAGAACACAAATTAATTTAATGAGTAATGTTTCCGATTAAAAATACTTAGCTTTCCACAGTCCCACGAACCAGTGGATGGGCTTGAGATGTATTTGTGGGAAAGACTATATTGTATAAACTGCAGTTAAGCATCAGGCTTTTCAGAGTGTTACTGTCTTCCTGAAAACATAGGCAAACCTTCGCAACATATTTTTCACCCTTTACCTTTTCTGTTTCTTTCTTCCTAGAATTGAAAAGTGATATCTAGAAGGGCGATCTCTTTTTTCATCACCATGAGGAGAGTGGCCGTGCATTAAGGATGATAATACTGAAAACCAGGGGAAGTCTGGACCTCAATGTCCTCCTGTTACCATAACAGCCCTAGAGCACTGTTTGCCTCCAGACTGTACTTACATGAAACAGAAGATAAATAAAATAAGACACTTTTAACTGAATTTCTGTGACATACAGTTGAAGACAACCTCACCTCTTAGACTTCCTTTATGTGCCTCAGCGCAGCCTGGGTTAGCCGCTCCTCCTTGTTTCCACAGCATCTCCTACAAACCCAAACACAATCTTTTCTCTCCCTCACTGCAGCCTGAATTTCAGGAAGGCAGAGTTCATGTCAAGCTTTTAAGCACAAGTCCCCAGAACCTTGCTCATGTCCACACAGCACATAGTAGGCACCCAGTACATCTATCGAAAGGTGGAGTAATAAATGACCGAATAAGGACAATACCCACTTTTCTCTATATCTGCTACTAACTGCTGTATCTATTACTGCAGCGAGGGGGTTTCTAAACCATTATCCTTAGTCCAAGATCTAAATCCATTCCACGTTCTGGGAAACCTGGCACTGCTCTGATTGTATCTCTTTCCTTTTCCTCATTACATTCTAGCCACACTGGCTTTCCTTCTGTTATTGAAACATTCCAAGTTCATTCTAACCTTAAGATCTTTGTGCCAGATGTTCCCTTTCCACAGATTTTCACATGTTGGCTCCTTCTTGCCTTTCAGATCAAAGCTTTGATCACCTCCTCAGAGAGGTCACAGCTGACAAGTGAATCTAGAGGAACTTATCAAGCTCTCCATCCCATAAGCAGCTGTGGAGAAAATATTCTTGTTTCTGCAAAGTTAGGGTCTTCTGAGAACATTTTACTGAAACTTGAAACTGAGGCTAAAACACAATCCTTTCAAGATAATTTAGAACTGACTAAATAACAAGAACTCCAGAGAGCTTTATCTCTCCAGAAGTATGTGTTTACATTTCAAGGGGAGATGAGACCCAGGGCCATGGATACATTCCAAAAGGAGGACCCACGATCCTTCCCATTACTTTTCCAAGGAAACTCTCTCAAAAGGGAGGAAAGACAGCTGCCTCTCTCTCCTGTATAAATGTCCAGGTTCATTTGGCAGGGGCCAGGGGGTACTCACCTACAATACAGAACCCATATATGTAGAGTGACAGCTGGCTCTCACTGCATTGCACCAGAAGGAAGACACTGCAGCACAAGGGAACCTGGACATTATTATTTGCTACAAATAAATAATGATAGGGTGCCTGGGTGGCTCAGTTGTTAAGCGTCTGCCTTCAGCTCAGGTCATGATCCCAGGGTCATGGGATCAAGCCCCGCATCGGGCTCTCTGCTCTGTGGGAAGCCTTCTTTTCCCTCTCCCACTCCCCCTGCTTGTGTTCCCTCTCTCGCTGTCTCTCTCTCTAACAAATAAATAAAATCTTTAAAAAAATGATAAATCTGTCTGCTCCAGAAACCTCATGTTGGCATTCAAGATAATATTAATAAATACATTATTATAAATCTAACATTTCCTATATTTGTTATCGTTCTTGTCATTATCTGATATTGTGAATCCAAAGCACTCTATGGTAGGCCATGAGTTCGGTCTTTGCTGTGTTTATAACTAGTGCCTGAAAGAACTCCCAGTAGGAGATCAATACACACTAGTTCGTTGAATAAATGAATCAATCACTAAAATGACAATTTTTTGAAGAACTGGCTTGTGGAGCTTTCTAGTAAAAAAAAAGAGGGGAGATTACAAATTCTAGAAAAATGGTGGTTTATTTCAGGTAGCCTCTTAAAGAGTAGCCTATTTACCATATATTTGAAAACAGGTTTTTATTAATGCCTGGAATGGACACATTTTGTGTTTTTTTAATGGGCTGATTTTTTTATGACAGCTACTAGCTGTGTAGTTGACAAGATTTTTATTTTTGTATAAACATTGAATAATTTATCTGTATTCCTGCCCAGCTGCAGAGCAATTGAATCAGGCAGGACCAAGACTTCTCTCAAAAAGCACTTTCAGTTCTTGCCAGAGGTCTAACCAAGAACACAATTAAATCCTCAGAGTTCTGCAAATACTTTAACTGGAAAACTTTAAGAGTGTACTTTAGTAATTCTCAACCTCTATCATGTGAATACCAATAATAATTTGAGGAGGACTACACCTTAACAGCATTTCAAGATGAGTTACTCTCAAACTTTACTCTGCAGAACCTGCAGATTTGACTCTTAAGCATCGTATCCACATGGATATTGAAAAACGTCTTCCAATGATGATAACTTTCATTTTGGTAGAGTTGGTATTGAACTCTTACTTCCGATAATATTTGTACTATTTGTTAAAGGTGATCACCTCATTGTAGAAATAAAACAAACATACTGACATCATAAATATTGGGTAAATATAATTCTTAAAGACCCTCCCAATGGGATTGGATGCTATAACACCCAATGCCTTCTGAAGGATACAATCTGGGTAAACAAGAGTTGAGAATTTAATATTGTATAGTTGTGCCTCCAGCATAATCCATAGAACAGGGTGCCCTGATTGGCAAGTATGAGCCTCTAGCCTTCTCAGCAGGTATATTCCTATAGTAAAAAGGGGTGCATAATAATCTGTTAACATTATTTCTAAAAATCACCTATATACGTTTTGTCTGGGTTTTTTTTAAATCATCTGATTACCCAAAGAGGCATCTCTCCTGAGAAGAAAATGTGTTGATACCCCTAATATCAGTATTTCCAACTATCTATCCATTCAAAATAAATTAATTCATGAGGCTCTTATACTTTGGTAGACACGAAACATTCCTCCAGAGGCTAATACTTAGAGAGAAGGAAAAAATCAAGTTCCTGAACCTACAAAAATGAGAAATAAGATTTGGAACAATAGTGACACCATCAATATCACTATATTATATAATATACATACACATTATCTACTTTTGTTATAATGCAATATACAAAGCAATTTTGAAAGGGTGATGCTCTTGCTAATTTCTAAGCCTTGCAAAGAAAATGTTTATGAAGGCCTGAGGTGAGGGCCAGCTACATAATTTGTAGGACTCAGTGAAAAGTGAAAATATGGGCCCCTTGTTCAAAAGCAAGGGAAAAGCTTTTACTATTCTTCTATAGTCTCTCAAACTATCGTGGTGATTTTTACTTGCATTTAATGTTCTGCCACCTTGGGAATGAGGATACCTGTGGGGCAAGTGCAAACCCTCACAAGTGTTCTCTCCACACCCGTGCCTGAGCCAGGCTGGGAACAGAAGGCAGCAGAAGTCACTGGCTGGAGTCAAGGGGATGGGTGGCTTGGCACCCAACCAGGGGAAAGGAGATGATAGGAGGCAGAATCCTATGTAGGTAGAGGATCCAAGACCTCAGTGCATGCTCCATAATCCCATCAGGATGACTTTTGACTACTGAATACAAATTTAAAGATAAAATTATTAAGAATTTCAAGACCACATTGTATCAAATCCTAAACATGGGACCCTATATGATTGCCCTGTTCACACACCCATGAACCTGACCTTTCCTAAGGCAGTAAACAGTCTCCCTGTTCTAGAGCTTACTCTGACTTAATTTGCCTCATCTGTTTCTTTTCTTAGTTTTTATTTAAATTCCAGTTAGTTAACATACAGTGTAATATTAGTTTCAGGTATACAATTTAGTGATTCAACATCTCCATACAATACCCTGTGCTCATCACAAAAAGTGCCCTCCTTAATCCCCATCACCTATGTAACTCATCCCCTCACCCACCTCTCCTCTTGTAACCATGTTTGTTCTGTATAGTTAAGACACAGACTTACATTTCTTGGACCCAGCTCTAATATTTTTAAGGTGAGAGTACAGTCGATCATCATCACATAATCAATAAGGATTAAAATATTTTTTAAAGATATGGAGAGAAGAATTTTAAAGATGGGAAGAATCTTAAGTTACGTAGCCCAACTCTTTAATCTGACAAAGGGAAAACCAAGGCTCCAAAGGGCTAAATACTCAATGTCACCACCAGCTGGTTAGCACCAGGACAAGGAATGGAGCTCACCCACCCTTTCTCACTCCAAACCCAGGCCTCCTTTAGATGAGTTGAACAAGACAAAGAAAGAGAAATTCTATTTCACCAGCAGTTTAAACTTAAGAGATGTCTTCAGAATTGGACCTAGATGAAGGTGACCCTGACAAGGCATGTTAGTAAAAGCTTAGAACATTATTCAGCACCCCAGAGTCATATGGGGCGGATCATATTACTTGGTCTCCAATGATTAAAGAGGTGACAAACTGATGAAAATTCCAGATTCTATTTAACATGTTTTACCTTTATTGATTTTATTCTATAACCCCCTGGAAGAGGCACACCTGATCTTCCAAAATTTTAGATTGCTGCTCCTTTTACCGCACAACCCTATCTTCTGTTAGCTATCTTTCTTTGCTTTCTGCAGTGGAGAGTCAACATGCTACCTGATTTAATTGAAGCTTTTAGTAAGTAAAATTTCTGCTTCCATGAGACATGGATTTGGAACAACGAAAACTGAGAAACCATCTTTCTCCGTAGATAAGTGTGAATAAAACAAGGTAAGCCAAAAATGAACCTCAGATAGCTGGATAAAAGAAAGGGAGATATTCCATCCCCTCCCTGCAAACCAGAGAATGGAATGTTGAATCAGTCTCAGAGGCTCTTTGTTTAGAGAAATGTACAGATTAGAAAATACACTCAGGATGATTCTTATTTGGGGATCATCATAAAGCCAAACGCTTTTCTCATGAGTCCACTCAAGTTTACAGTATTTATAATACAGTAAAATCTACAGTGACAAATCCTGACCTATAATCATCATCATCGTCAGGTAGAGAAATACTATAACAACTGTTACTAGTTTGAAAGACACTGATGTCTTCCTAAAAATATTTTGTTACTTCAAGCACTAGAAAAAGTGTATACTACTAAGCTAATTGGCTCTTGAAAGAAGAGCCCTGAGGATATTACAGTTGTGATATGGTGTTCTCTGTTATATAAAATGTGACCTCATGTCACAGAAGACCACTTGGCTGACAGAGTTCTCCCCATTGGCATGCCACTATACTGGGCGCTATCTCGAGGCAGAAAAGAAGCAGACCGCAACTTTCTTCTATCAAAGCACTGAGTCAAACTGGAAGTAAGACCATATGCGGGAGATAGCTGAAGGGTTAGTATATCCTGCTCCATCTTGGCTCTGGTCTCTACTTAGGGCTGTGTCACTGCTTAGATCTAGATCAATGGAGTTTTGTTTACACTGGCAGGGAAAATTCTCCATCATATATTTTATCGAATCCTAACAGAAACACCTGGAGCACAAAAGCAAAAGCAGATTTACTACTAACTCACACTGACCTGAAACGTTGTATCAATTCCAACTTCAGTTAACACATAGTCCCTAGTGTGCTGTTCTCTGGGACAGCTCCCACGCCCTCCAGAATTTAGAATTTCTACGAATGCCTAGGTGAGGGCAGAGTACCCAGCCAGCCTGTGCTTCAAAAGGCTCAAAATGAAAAAGGCATAGTAAAATAAATCAGTTGGACTACTTAGTGGTAAATGCCTCATTTTCTTGTTGTGTTTACCCTTCTGACCCAACAGAACAGTAATATATATCTTCTCCCTGCATTCTTAATAAGGTTATTTACACTGCATAGCCAATGAGCTTGTGCCCTATGCAATAAATTCTCAGTTCTGAAATGTGTGCAAGAGTGTAGACATCATTATTGGAGGAATTAACCTTGTAAATGAGGAGCACCCTTACTGAAGCTCCGGATTTTGATTATTCAAGAGTGACACAGGAATACAGGCAGTTTTCTGCAGAATTATGATCAGCCTTGCAAATAGCCACAGACTGTGAATAAGTAACAATATCTTGGCAAGAAGTGAAAAAATCTGACTTCATTTAAAAAGTATCTCTGTGTTGGTTTGTGATTTTCAAGGCCAACAGGGGAAAGAAATATTGTGAGTATCTCTTATACATAGAATTAAAGGCTTATTTATCAGTAGCGATCTGTATTTTGAACAGGTTGGACTGAGCAAAGCTAGAAAGAGGAAATGCAGGCAGAACAGAACCTTTTCAAGCCACGTTGTCTGCCGCTTACAGGCCCCAGGACACCCCAGATATTCTATGTCCTAGCCTCCACTCAACCACACTGTGCAACAGCCACGGCTAAGACATACCTGGATACCCTAACATTTTATCAACATCCTGATTCATTAAGAGGTAATAGAAATCTAAGGGTATAATGAAACTACTAAGTTATAACTCACAAATAAATAATTAGGGATCAAGCAAAAACAAATACTGTCTCACTTAGGTAAAAGCCTGAGAGAGATCATTTGACTTTAATTCCTTCCAGTTTTCTAACCAAGCGAAGACACTGAGGATTAAAACAGGACTTGGAAATCCTTCTTCCTTCTGTCTCCTCTAATTCATGATAGCTATCTTCTCTTCCTTGTACCTTGAAGAGGCATGAGGGGAGGATATTCCAGAGTCTATATTTGAGAATAATGTTTAAAAAACTATTAGTTTGGAAGGAAAAGCTCATCCATCTGAAGTCCTTTATGCCCATGTGTAAGACCCAGCTACCAGGCCTGAGCACCAGGGAGTAGACAGAGGGAGAATTTCCCTCTCCTCCATGTGAGCACCTATAGACCTTCTAGCACCCACAGTAATAAGTATAAATCCCCTGCGGACCATGGTGTAGGTGGGACAAGTGTGTACTTATGTGTGAAAATTGTACAGCTAAGATTTGTGCATTTCAATGTCCTTAACTTATCTCTCTCACACACACCACAAAACCCCTGTAAATAATAATAATTGAGTAAGGTTGGGGAATGAGTGGAAGCAAAGATAAAACAAGAAAGGCTGAATACTGATAATTTTTTAAGCTAGCAGAAGGGCTCATAGGGGCTCATTATACTATTTTATTTATTTTCTATATGGTTTGAAGTTTCTTATAATAAAAGCTTAAAAATGCTAATTGTTTCTGTTTTACCACCAACCCACAGCCACTTATCACTGTGAGGACCGTGATCAAAATCCACTCACACGTCTGACATTTAACAAGGCAGATGGAAGACATCACGTCACCTTCACACAGCCCAAACTGAAGGAAAGAGCTCAACATATTTACCTTCTGGGTCTTTGCTTAAGTAAAGATGTGGAATTAGAGAAGCTTGCCCATAATCATTAAGTATTATTATATCGCCTCAGGAGGTCAGGGATACCCCTGAACAACTCTACGCTGTTAGGGTTGTCGTGGCCTGCGGGGTTTTATGTTCTTCCCTACACCACCTCCGATGGACGGAGCCTACTGAGATTTATCAAAGCCCCCTCACTACAGACTAAGCCTTTAGTTACTCCACTATTTCCAACATTTCTAGGTCAAGAATACTCAGGTTTTCTACCATCACACAGCATCCCATTTAAAGCACCAATATATGGATTCTGAGGTCTTTCTAAAAGTGTTTACTTGGTGCTCAAGCACTGGTATCATGGCAAGCGAAGAAAAAACTGCTTTAATGCAGACATGTTTCATATTACACAAGGTACGATTAGCATTCAGTAAATGTGTATTGGATGAATGAATAAGTGGTGGAAGAGAGATATTTAAATGAGTAAAAGAATTTTATAATGAGCTTCAAAGACAGAACTAAAGAAAAGCGCCAAATACTTAAACAACAAAAAAGAGCATCTGTAAAGATTTTAAAATTAAGGTCACTAGAAAGCGTTTTTGGAGTTATTGTGGACCAAGAAATGCCACAATATATTGAGGCTTTAAAAAATTATATATAATACTTTTTACATCTAGAAAGCACAATTGGTTTAAGAGCTACTAAGAGAAGCAGTCAAATCTCTAGGGGAAAAAATTGCCTTTGCCTACAACACATTTATTACAGGGATAACTTTAGTTTGTTAAGTTTGACTCTGGTTAAAATTGGTTTCAAGAGATCTAAACTTCCAAAGCTACAAATGAGACAAAAAAAATTATGGAGCCTAAATTACCTGAATAATTACTTCTTACTATTTTTACTTTCACTTTTTATCTCCCATTCACTTTTTATCTCCCCTTTCCTAAAGTTGTATGTCAAATATCGAGTAGCAACACAGTGAGAACTCAAATAATCCCAGCTGCTCATAAACAAGCGGCTATGTCAAATCTATACGGAGCATGTACACAAGAGTAGCAGGTCAGTTGGTATCAGCATCAAAGGCGAAACTTAAAGAGTAAAAATCTAGGCAAAAACATCTGGCTTTGGTCCTATCGTGACTCACGGCACCTAGGTGCCCAGTCCCTCATTTCAAAGTGCAGTAGATCCAGTCAATGCTCTCTTCCTAGGAACAGGACAAAAGAAGTACCTGCAGCCTTTTAAGTTATCTTGTGAAGATAACCTGTCATCCAAATGGACCTAGTGCCTCTAATATGCAAAGCATTCAGGAAAAATCAGAACAAAAGCTTCCTCACATCACTGAGACACTTAGCTTTGCCCCAGCAAAATTGCAAAATTGGGCAGGCCTGTCAAATGTTACTATGCTGGGACATGAAAACATCAATAATAACTGCATCTAGAAATTTGATTTCAGCAGTCTTTTGCGATCTATATATATATAGGTCATATATATACGGATCACTGCATAGCTCATTACGGAGGACGCCTACCATAGCTGACATGGCATGCAGACTGACCATATAACCCCAATTTTCTCTCATTGGCAACTTTTTGATGCTTTTTTTCCTCCAGGGCTATAGTTTGTTTTCTTCTTAGAGTCAGCTTAACAATGAGTTGTAATGGAAATTTTGCCCTAAAAATGTTTAGTCATGGGTTCAGTTGGTTAGAGAACAGCTAATGAAGCCAAGGTCACAGGCCCTTACTGGTATGAAATTTATGTGCAAGGAAAAGATTCCACACCAGCTCCTGCTCAGGATCGGAGGTCTCTGGCTGGAATATCATTGGCCAAAAGGGGACCGGTTCGAAGAGTGGGGAGGGTCCACATCCTACCAGCAGTAGAGGGTAGCCAGTCTCATGATCATTCTTATGTTTATATTAATAGCCATGAGCTGCTAAATTAGGTTTAGAAATAAGAGGAGTGTTGCAACCTCTCTGCCCTTGAGCTCCACACACCCCAAGTGAGGGGAAAAGGACAAATAAAAGACATAAATAATAAATGAGAAAGTATAGCATTTTTAAGGACCGAGTAAATAGTGCAGCCAACAAGGGTAGATGGAGTGAAGAAAAGGGAAAGACTGCATTTTGTCATATAGTCAAGGGAAAGTTCTGGAGGAGGTGACCTTGGTGCTAGCCTTTCTGAGCATGGAGAAAAAGCAGGAGATGGGTATTCAGTAAAGGGGACCCCCTGATTCATTCTCATAGAGAAGCTTAGTACCCTCCATCTGGAAAAAATATATCGCTTAGGCTTTTCAGTGTGCATAGCAGGAGGTCAACTCCTGTTTTTATTCCAGTACTACAAGCCTGTGGCCCATCTGTTAGTTAGCAACAGGGAATGCAGGAGGCTGTGTTCAGAAAAAAAAAAAAAATTCATATCTAAAGACCTGCTGAGAAAAGTGTACATCAAGGAAAATCATTTAAGACATCTACTCCTGAAGGCTTTCTAAGATCTGTCCTTGGATCGAATTAGAGCTTTATAAAACTTCATGTCATGACCACCTTCACGGATTATGCTTTAAAATTTAAGTCTCTGACTAGAACAGTGGTTACCAAGGGACTGAAGGGTGAGAAAAATGGGGAGATGTTGGTCAAAGGGTACAGACTTTCAGTTATAAGACGAATAAGTTCTAGAGATCTAATGTACAGCATAGTGACTATAGTTAATAACACTGTATTGTATACTTAAAATTTGCTATGAGAGTAGATCTTAAGTGTTTTAACACACCAAAAAAAAGTATGTGAGGTTATGGATGTGTTAATTAATTTGATTGAGGTGATTATTTCACAATGTATACAAACATCAAAACATCACATTGTACACGTTAAATACATACAATTTTTGACAATTTTACCTCAATAAAGCCGAAAACATAAAATTAAACACTCTGGCTTGGCAAAGATCTATCAAAAAAATAATCCCATACCTTTTTATCTAGTAACTCCAATTCAGGCAATTATTTCTATAAATAATCTCCTTTCAGTGTGTTGATATGTATATGTTATCATTCATTCTGCAGGGGTTTTTTTCTTTTTTGTAATTGTGAAAGACTGGGAAGTGACATAATGCATATTGGCAGGAACAGGTTAACTAAATTAAAGTGCATCCATATGATAAATACTATGCAGCCCTTTAAAATAGCACAGTATGAGTATGTCGACATATACTGACCTGGAACTAGCAAACTAGATGCTGATACCCGAGTGAGGAGAGGATACTCACACAAAGATTTGTTCGAATGAGCCAGGTTTGGGTACAACTGAAGAAAAAACCTACTGTTCTAAGCAGGCCACCAATGACTGAAGTGAGGTGGATAAGGAAGGGGAGAAGATAAAGGATGGAGACATGAGCGTGCAGTCGGTCACTTACAGCCCGAAGGTCATGGTAGAGAGTGACATTGTGCCTTACATCTAATGGGAACCAGCAGAATATTTTAAGCAGATGCCCACGTTTGTATTTTAAAATGGTCACTCTACCCTCTATATGGAAGATGAATTCTGTAGGCGTCACAGCAGAGTGGGGGGTGCAGGATAGGTGGCCGTTGCAATGGTCCATGCGAGAGACTTTGAGTGGAGGCGGTGCAAGCAGTAAATGGTTTCGGGAAACATTCCACCTCTGAGATGCCTGTTTCCTCTTCCTTTTCATATTCACGGTTTTGTTTATTTTTATTGTAGTGGTGCTGTTGTCAACTCCAAATTTATTGTCCCACCTTGCATCTCTTTTGAAAGCAGGTGGGGCATAAGTATAAAATTCTAGGTAGCGCAGTCGTTAAGCGGCTGCCTTCGGCTCAGGGCGTGATCCCGGCGTTCCGGGATAGAGTCCCAGGTCGCGCTCCTCTGCTATGAGCCTGCTTCTTCCTCTCCCACTCCCCCTGCTTGTGTTCCCTCTCTCGCTGGCTGTCTCTCTGTCACATAAAAAAAAAAAAAAAAAAAATCTTTAAAAAAAAGTATAAAATCCTAAATTAAAGAGCGTGTGCATGTGAGTGTGTGCGTGCGTGCATATAAAGGTATGTGCTAAGCAGCAACAGCTTGAACACGCGTGTGAAAGGAGCAAAAGCCAAGTATCCAAAAGGCTTGCTTTCATACTTGTACTTTTAAAGATTTTATGTTCTTTATCTTTAAGGCGGTATGAGCATAAATAGTTATGCTCATGGTGATATAAAGATTAAAAGTTAATATTAAAAGTGCATACGGTACAATGTCTAGCATTTTGAAGAAGGTCAGCACTTACTTGGGATTAAAATGGGGAAGACCTTGGATATAGTACCATGGGGAAGATCTAGGGAAATCTGAACTTGGGGCTGGGTTACAAAGCAGCATTTTAGGAAGGTAGTATCAAGTTAGCTTCTGGAGCTAGTGTGTAAAGGGGAAAGGCCAGTTAGGAGATTATTGCATTCCTCACAACATCTATTTTAGAAAAGGAAAGAAGAGATCTCATTATCACCATCGACAGACAAAGAACAGAATGACTCACCTCAGGTCAAACAACAAATCAGGGGCAGAAATGAGACCGGGCTGGAAAATCACGCTTCCTAGTCTAAGTACACTAATTCTCTAGACCCCTGCTGCCTACATTATTCAAATACAGTACGTGAATCTGGCTATTCATGTGACCTTTTCTAAATATTAAAGCTCACTGAAACCCACTAGATAAATAATATGCCAAAGGTCAGAGAATAGAGAAAACAGTGGTTTCTCCCCAGTCCTAAACTTTTTCCCTTCTTTGAGTTTGTCTCTAATTTCCAATTTTCTTCTAAAATTAAAGCTTTTACTTAAATGGCATTAAACTCTTCCTCTCTGCTCCCGCTGAATCTATATGTATATGTGTCTATGGAGTTTGTGTGTGTGCATTCACACACGCAGTTATCTCAAGGGTCAAAGTAATCTGTCACCATTAACTGTGCAGAAAATGCTTCTAAAGAGAAATTATCATTTAGTTTACCATATTTTTAGAATAAGTAAAGGTTTTTACAATTATCTCAGAGGAAGTATTGAACTCAGTAAATGTGAGAATTTAAAAGCCATGGTGATTAATGAAGGGAACAGCCTACCCTATGAAAACAAAGCACCAAGATACTTTAGTAAGAAATTGCTATAATTTCATTGAGATACAGTGCATATTCAGATCAAGGAAATGTGAGTGAATAGTATTCAGAACAAGTAATGGATAATGTCATCCTCTAGATTTATCCAACTGTAAGCAGTAGTAACTCACAGGCGCTCATTGCATTTGTGCTTCCCCAGACCTACAGATGTACTATTTGGGGTAGGATAGAAGGGACTTAGATAACATAGACCAAATATCTCTGCTTTAATTAAGTTGGGACTTTATTCCTTCAAATACCTCATCAGAGTTCTCCTACTCACTTCCAAGTGATAACCAGTGGAAATACCCATATTATTTTTGAGTATCACCATAAGACTAAATGACACATTGGTTAGAGAGTCTCTCTCCTGCCAACCCTCCTTCTCCAAGCAAGATTCACTTGCAAAAAAGGAGTCTTTCTCAGTCTACCCAATGAAAGTCTGCCATTAAATATTACAGTATCCAGGGCCACATGGGTGGCTCAGTCAGTTAAGCATCTGACTCTTGATTTTGGCTCAGGTCATGATCTCAAACTCAGGGTTGTGAGATCGAGACCCACGGTCCAGCTCCATGTTCTCTTTCTGTCTCTCTAAAATAAATAAATAAATCTTTAAAAAATTGGAGTATCTAAAGCAGTAACAGGAAAGAGATAATGGAGAGGAAAAGAGGACTTCCCTCACAGTTTGCCACTGAAACCCACTGACAGACTCTCTCCTTGACCGAACTGTAATTAGGCCCTTCTGAGACTTCTCAACTAGGTCTTGACCTTGACCTTTCATGTCCACCCCTGCCAAACCCATTTTCAGCAAGAATTCTGCTAAGTCATCCCCATACCCTCAATATCTGATCATACTTGATACCTGACCAAGTTCCTCATCCCCTACTTTGATGTCTGATCATGTTGCCTTCAGCAAGAATCTTATTAAATTGGTTTAGCAAGAATCTATTTACCCATAAAGTTTCCACTTAGAAATTTTCCATCCACTGACCCCCTCACTCTATAGCAGAGTGGCTATAGAATCTTCACTTGTTCGTGTTATATATTAGAAATTGAACGAAGTTCCATACCGAAGCTTCTTTCCCCTATTGTGATAATACTGAATAAACTCTGTTTTTACCACCTTTACCTAGTGTCTAGCTCTGTTTCTCTTTGACACCAAGTAGGAGCTCCCCCCATTAAACAGCATCCTTACATTTCTTGCAACACCATTAATTCTTTTGATGATAGGAAAACTAGGAGGGCATGAATAGATTTTATGGTCAAAAATTGTTTTCTGTCTCTATTGAACGGTATGAAAAATATGCTGTGGGGGCGCCTGGGTGGCACAGCGGTTAAGCGTCTGCCTTTGGCTCAGGGCGTGATCCCGGCGTTATGGGATCGAGCCCCACATCAGGCTCCTCTGCTATGAGCCTGCTTCTTCCTCTCCCACTCCCCCTGCTTGTGTTCCCTCTCTCGCTGGCTGTCTCTACCTCTGTCGAATAAATAAATAAAATCTTTAAAAAAGAAAAAAAAAGAAAAAGAAAAATATGCTGTGAGATGTGGTAGAAGTTGCTGGAGAGAAAGTAACATATGTAACATTCCTATTTTCTTCCTCTTCTTTTTCTCATTAAGTGTAATTTCTTATGTGGTTGTCACTGTTGCTAAACACTTTGCCTGTATCATTGTACTTAATCTTTACTACAAATCTACAAGATATGAACTAAGTAATCTTCATTTTATAAGTGAGGACACAGAGGCTTATTTGTAAGTGGTGGGGCCAGGACTCCAGTCACTTGAGTCTAGAGCACTTTCCTTTACCATTCTGCTTAGCGACGTTGCCAGATAGAGAAGTGAAGAGTATAGTATGCCCAACCACACAAAGGCTGGAATGAGAACAGCATGTTCATGGATCACCAAGAAGTTCAGTACAGGTTGTGAAAACAGGAGAGGGGTAACAAGATGCAGTAGTTCAATGCCCAGGCTTTAGAGAGATAGCCAGCACCACTCCATCAGAGTGCTGCTTCTGCTCACCTGCTGATCCTGGGGAAGTTATGTAGCATCTCCCAGGCTCAGTTTCCCCATCTGGGCTGTGTTGTATTAGCTATTATTCATATTATTATGTTATTTCCTGGATCCCCAAAGGTCACTTTTTCTAGTTTGATGTCTCTAAAAATCAAGATGTGTCATATAATCAATATACAACAATCTTATCAGCTACAAGGCAGAGGAGTAAGTTGCAACCCAGTTGTTTTCATACTGAAGAGAGGAAACTATCTGCCTGAAAGGTGTTTGTTCATTAACTTGTTTGAGTTCTTTGCACTGGTAGTATCACATGCAATTTAATTTTCACTGAAATATGGATCTCTAATTGTCACTTAAATGTCTTCAAAAAAGGGCTATAAGGCAGCTTGAATGTGCAGAACACTGTCTGTTGCATCCAGGTAATGCAATTAGAGACAGAAGACATTGCCAGTGTTTCGGAATAAATCATAAGACTTTTAAAGGTAGCGAAGCATAGCAGGGCTGATTCATGCATCATGAAGGACTATCACTGGAGCGCCAACATCTGCCTGACAAATGCTTCTACTAGGTTTTTAAGAGAAGCTATTAAACTTCCAACAACATGTAATTCAATTAAGAAAAAAAATGGAACTATGAATTAACAAGAAGCAAATGCAAACAAAACACCTTGAAACGGCAATGTCTATCTCTAAAGAAATTGTGAACATGAGTTATGAAGAGCAACATGCCAAGATCAAACTACACGACTTCCAACAGCCTCAAGAAAATCAAAAGAATCATTTGATTCTGACTGTAAAGAAAACTCGAGCTCCAAGTTCAGTTATCATATTAAAAAAGATAAAAATATGTAATTGCATTACATAATCTATTGTTAACTGATAAAACAAATATTTGTATTTTGTACCCACCACCAAGTCTCGTGAAATTGGTTTTATGTCTTGTAATAGATGGTATCTTTGAGACAAAGTAATATGATGCTATCACTAAGAGTGCATAGAGGTAGATTAGTTTCCTTATTGCTGTTGTAACAAATTACAAAATTCGTGGTTTAAAACAACACAAATATATTATCCTCCAGTCCTAGAGACCAGAAGTCCAAAATGGGTCTTATGAGGCTAAAATCAAGATGTTGGTAGGGCTGCTTTCCTTCTGGAGCCTCTGGGGGAGAATCCATTCCTTGCTTTCCTGGCCTTTAGAGGTCATTTTCATTTCTTGGCCTAGGGCTACTTTCCCTCTTCAAAGACAACAATTGCATAACTCAGGCCTCTGCTTCCACTGTTGTGTCTTCTTCTCTGAACATCCTACCTCCCTCTGTTCCTTGTAAGGATCCACTGGGATATTCCAGGATAATCTCCCTATCTTGAGATCAACTTAATCACATTACAAATATTTTTTTTTTTTTGCTATGTAAAGTAAAATCGTCATAGGTTCTGAAGCGAGGACATGGACATGATTGGGGGTCCATGATTCTGCCTACTACAAGAGGTAAGCTAGAAGTGAATTGGGGAGGATTTTGTTTACCATGTCAGGCATTTGGACTTTTAACCCTAAGCAGCAGGGTATCAATAAAGACTGTCATCTAGGGGTGCCTGGGTGGCACAACAGTTAAGCGTCTGCCTTCGGCTCAGGGCGTGATTCCGGCATTACGGGATCGAGCCCCACGTCAGGCTCCTCCAACTATGAGCCTGCTTCTTCCTCTCCCACTCCCCCTGCTTGTGTTCCCTCTCTCGCTGGCTGTCTCTATCTCTGTCGAATAAATAAATAAAATCCTTAAAAAAAAAAAAAAAGAAAAAAGACTGTCATCTACTTCCTGAGTTCTTCCTTTCTCTACCAGATCGATGATTTTGCTATGATCAATTCTCTGTCATCATCAATTTAAATTTATATTCAGTGACTAATCTCACAACCCAGTTCTTTCCCTTACTGCTGTGCTGTCTGTTAAGTCTTTACCTCTCCTCTCCCTTTCAATTGTTCTTAATAAGAGTCATCATAAGAGTCATCTTTTGAAAGGGAGATTCTATGCTCTGAAAAAGCCTTCCTCAAATCAAAATTTATCACTACCCCCATTCCTTTTCAAATTGTACTTCATAAAATTTAGAAATCTACAAATGTGGCACAGAGTTGATTTGTTTAGAGAAGGCAGCTCCATGTTTAAAATGAAAGGGTGAAACCACAATACCGGGTCCAGGCTCGGAGACATGGAGACCACATCCTGAGGACTGTGGGCATCGCTCTGGTTACTTTTACAAGTCCAATTTTAAAATCACTTCAGAAAGCTCTATGGAGACTGAGGGTAACTCTTAACACTGTCAACATCAGTAATCAATGAACAACTTTTTTTTCATTTTCTTCAAAAATAAGAAGTAAATGAAAGGAAATGAAAAACAAAAATTTATGTCAATGAAACTTTAAAGTTTCCAATTTAAACATAAAAGCCAGGAAATGCAAGTTAAGTATCTCAAGGGAACATTAGCTTGTTCATATTTCATGCGCTTCATTTTAAGGTATAACACTTAACAGTATAATTAGCAATCAAAAATATTTTATCTGTGCACTGTGGGTGTTTGATGTTATTATGAGAACCTTGTTTTTTGCATTTCCTGACTCCTGTGTTTAAATGAATAACCTTAATGTTGCATTATTGTCGTGTCTTGCATTAGTTATTGATGGCTTGTAAATGAAATAGATGCCCTAGCAGGTCTTTTCTCCCTCCAACTTCCGCAGATAATTTCTGCAGACACACATTTTATGAACCAATATTACAGAAGCTCTATAAAAACCATAATGGAAAACAACACAATTCTTGCTGAAATGTATGGGGGTTCTAAAAGGTTTTTTACTTTGTAACAATTATGTTGAATCTCTTTGAAAGGTTGTTACTTGTTTTGCTTCTTTATGCCATCACATCAATTTTACCTTGTGCTGAAAACATATTTCAAAAATTAAAGCTCCACAGCAATTTCCAACCTATCAAGGGCTTAAATGCAGCCTTGTAAGACCTGCATTATGCTCTTTGCTCTAAAAATCACCAAGACCCCTGGTAAAGGACAGAGAGTCAGTACTTAATGATATGCTAATTCTGAAAATCATTCCTTTGATATTCATTTTTCATTGAAACATTTCATTTGCAAATGGCAAAGTGATAATAGTTAAAAATGCCAAAGATATTTCTAATTAAAAATTTTACCAACTCAAGACCCTAGCTTTCAAGCGTAATGAGTCAGTTTATCAAATGTAAAAAAAAAAAAATTCCACAAAACAGAGGCAATGTGTATGAATCTATTTCCTCATATGTCAGGTTAAAAAGATTTCTGCCACATCTACTTGTCCTCAGACAGCTCCTCATCTCTGAGCCCCCAAATCAATGGAGAAGAGTAAGAAGTATTCAAAAATCCCAACTTCCATTATTTTCCTGTCTAAATCCAAATACTGTTATACTCTTATTCCTGATAGTGCATTGACAAAAATTTGGGTATTATTAGTTGTTGAATCTGAAATTAGAGATATGATGAAAATATCTGTCCAGTATAATAGCAACCATGAGAAAATGACTTTTTGGCCAGATCCTGTGATATTACTGGCACATTGAGCTCATGGAAGAACATAGCTGCTTAATACAATTCTGGGATGGTACTTGACTTGGACAGGTCTCTTAATTTATCAATTCAGTCATCTCAGGAAAAAATGCCGAAATTTTTTATATTACCTATTACATTTCTCAGTTCAATTTTGAGTTTAGAAACCTTTAGTTCTAGTATATAATTATAATATGTGAAACAAATGTATATAAGTGTCCTACCCCTAGAATTCCTCTTATGCCAGCCTCAGATAAGAAATTAGAGAGGTACTGAATGTATGCGTTTGAAGGGTGAGGGAGAAGGGGTAGTATGCCTATTTCCAGATTTCAAGCAAGTGTTTTCCAAAAGTTTCCTGCTCAGTAATTTATGATTTTGATGTATAAAACAGCCCAAATAACATTTTGTTGAACTATAGTCTACTGTATCTTAGTAGCAAAATCAACGTTTGCATGAGGACACTCCCTAAAACGTGCAACTGCTTTTGAAGTTTAAGTTAGGTGTGGGAAGACAGTTATGGTAACATCTTTAGAGAAAGATTTCTGAAAGTTCTTCTGGTCGCTCAATTTTTCTTCCATCACAAAACCAGTAGCCCTCATTTACACTAAGTACCTGAGAGAAGATGGGCTATCCTAGAGCAGAGAACAGCAAACTTTTTCTGTAAAGGATCAGATAATAAATATTTCAGTCTTTCCAGGCCACATACAGTCTCTGTCACATACTCTTTGTGTTTTTGTTTGTTTGGAATTTTTCTTTTCAATAATACTTTAAAACGTAGAAACCATTCTTAGCTATGGGCCATAATTTAGCCTGCAGAGCTTGCCAACTTCTGTTATGGAGGAAAGGAACTCACTACTAATTTTAATCACCACAAGGGTAAGTATGATTCCATGATACTGTAACTGGGGTACAAGGCCCAAGAGCACCCGGGCCTCAGAGGTCCCAGACAGACCAGGGTGGGGCACTCAGTGCTAGTAAATCCAGATGAAGAGAGATGAGTAGTGCTGAAAATAGAAAGGAATTTATTTCAGTGAGGTCAACACTTGGAAGACAGTGGAAAGTGTCCAAAAACTGTCTCCAAAGTGCTGCAAATACTTAGGTTTATATAAGGAAAATGAGGAAAATGTGGGACAAAAGTCCGTGGGTCCATGCAGCTGAGCAGTAAAGGTCAGGTTGATCACTGACACCAGGTCAGTCACACGGGGTCTTGCTGCTAATGGGGCAATCATTACTGCTTGATTAGTTTCAGTTCCCATCATGAATGCTTTGCCCTCTGGGTCTTTTGTCTGAGTTTAAGAGACAAACTGGAAAAAAGAACTTAATCAGTTAGAAAATAAGGACTGAGGTCACAATGGAGGCAATTAAGGTGACAGCTCAAAGCACTCCAAATTCAAAAGTACAATGGCAATCATTTATTTTTCTAGCACATCTGCAGTGTATACTGGGCTCAGTGGGGACAGCCACTGCTGCCCCACATGACGGTGTGCTGAGGGGCTCAGCTGGGACTAGAGCAGCAACTTCCACGATAGCTCTCTTAAGTCTGGCCAGAAGGTTCAGGCTATCAAGTTCCTTTCCAGTGGGCTTCTCCATGGAGTTGCTTAAGTTTTCTCTTACATGACTGTGTTCTAAGACGGTATGTTCCAAAACAGAACTAAGCAGAAGCAGTATCACTTCTTACAACTAGCTGCACTACCTCTTCTCTGCTGTAGTCACAAGTCCACCCAGAGTCAAGGAAGCAAACATATGTACCCACCTCTCAATAGGAGGAGCACCGAAGAAAGGAGTGCCGGATGGGAAATGTTGTTGTGGCCATTGGGGAATGTGCAATCCTACAGTACCCAAGCAGATTTTAAATGGTACACTTGTCCGGGCACCTGGGTGACTCAGTCAGTTAAGTGTCTGCCTTCAGCTCAGGTCATGATCCTGGGGTCCTGGGATTGAGCCCTGCATAGGGCTCTCTGTTCAGTGGGAGAGTCTGATTCTCCCTCTCCCTTCCTCCACTTGTTCTCTCTTTCTCTCTCTCTCCCAAATAAATAAAGAAAATATTAAAAAAAAAAAAAAGGTACACTTGTCCCTTGGCACCTGAAGATTAACTTTCCTGTCCTTGCTTCTCTCATGTAGGGCAATTGGGGCAGAGTAAGTCAATAAAATATACCTTTACAGTCTATTCCTAAAGAAGCCTTTGAAGTACTCCATAAGACTTTCTGCAAGCCTAATGTATTTAGTTACAGTATTTAAGTTTGGAAAGTAGACTCCCTAAGCTTCTCTCACCAAAAAACTGGCAGAAGTTCAGCTCTTCCCCTTGTGTAAAATGAGTTAAGGAAATCGAGATACATTAGCAAACCAAAAGAGAGGTATATGTTAGACGGATTCTTCCCCTCCTGGATAGTTTCTCAAGGAGATTAAAAATTTACTTACTCTGTCCTTAAAAAGGACATGGGGTCTCTTTCTGACATTTTTAATTGGGAATCTAATATATTACGGGGCTTACAGATTTATTATTTGAGGTGTTTTTCAATTTCAGCGGCTTAAACTTACCTCTAAATTGCTTCAATTTGCAACATTCCAGTACTTTCTTACATGTTGGGATATTGATCTGGACACATGGCTATGAGTAACCAGTTAAGCAGTGTGTGGCAAGGAAAAGACAGGTTGTGGTGTGCACCACTGCCCATCTCAGCAATCAATTTAGAACACTACAACTTTTTCAATTGTTTAGAGATCTATATCTCTTGTGCAGCAAACCATGTACTTCATGTTTGTTGAGCTTTGATTCAATGTTTTCCTGCTCAAGGGGGAAGCTGACAGGCTTAACAGACATATCTCCATCATGCTGAATTATTAGGGCAATACAAATGCCTTAAAAACTTGTTTGCTCTAAATATCTGAGCAAGCCAGACTTAACTGACTTAAGAATTTTAATTTTTAATTACTATGATATTTTCTAAATAAGAGGAACTCAAGAGTAGAAATCAGATTGGGGACCGAAGCTGAAGGCCTGCTTTGAAACTACTTAGAATAGAAATCACACTGTTTTTATATTTCATGTTTATTGCTAAGTCTCAAAATTATCTTTGTGAGAAAAACACAGGGTTTTAATACAGATTGCATGTTTATTTGGGGAAGTGTGGGAAAGTCTTTGGAGACTATTGGGACCTAACTGCCCCTTCCATCAAGTCATGCTTTGGCATTGTAGGGAAGAAATAATTTTCCTACTACCCTTCTAAGTTCTCAAAGACAAATTAATAAGAGAGAAACAAACAGAAGTTTATTATCATGTATACCTTATGTATACACAGGAGATCTCCAGGGGGAAAAAAATGAGTAACTCTTTGAAGTGGCTTAGAATTCAGGCTTATGCACCATCTTAATAGGGAAGGGGGGGGGTGTAGCCCTCTGAGGGAACAGTAATTATTTTTTAAGAAAGATAAATGAGCCCTTAGAAGAATAGGTGTGACAGTTTGTGACAAGTTTGTCTAGGTGTGATGTGACTTCTAGTCTCCTGTCCTATGATAAGTCAATCCCCCCTGAATGATATAACTCCGTGGGAGGGGATTGATAACAACTGAGTTCCCTTTAGAGGATCTGTCTTTAGACCAGATAAGTGGGGTTGAGAGGCAGCCTCTTCCTGCAGGTGCTGTTTTTCAAGATTCTGCAAGTAAAAATAATCAATATACCAAAGTAAAATATTTGGAGTTGGTGTGTCCTGCACTCATAGAATCATATTTTGGGTTGACATATTCTGCCATCCTTCAGCATTAACTCTGAAAACTGATAAACTTGCCAATATAACAAGGAGGGTGTGACAAATTAAATAACCCTTTGGCCTCTTTTACAAACATCCCTTTAGAAGCCTTCAAGTCTAAAATACATTTACATTTTTTCAATATCTAGTGTGCTATCTACCCTACCATCATCACATAATGCAAATAATTCTCAATAATTCTTCCTTCAATCAGCATCAGAAAACCATGACACCCAAGATCTCATCTAAGAATATAATCACTAAATTTTGTTGCATTACCTAAAGGCCCAGCAAGAGAAATTATATTAAAAGTGACCATCTGAGAATATGCCATCCATCTGATTCATAGGTTATATATTAAACTCAATCCTATCTTTGGATCAAGATATAGAACCAGAAAGCTATAGAAATGAACCACATTAACCTACACCTGAGCAGAATGATTTTCTCTGAGTTATGCCTCAATATTCAGCCCTAAATTTATACCTATGGTTCAAATGAGAAAAAAACATGAAGCATATTGCCACCGTTCTATAAAATCAAGGTAGAATTATTGCCTTTTAGACTATTCAGGGCCTCTCACATTGAAATTTTTAGAATAGGAAATACAATATTTCCTTTTTGATATGGCTTGAGGTTGCTTGGCACAGCAGGACTTGGTTTAACCTAGAACTGTGTTCATTTAAGGTAGCTTGGAGAAGTCTAATGGAAGGTAATAGGACCTAAAACCCATCACCAAAAATAATAAATTTATTTTAGAATTCAGTACCTAGGAGGACCTCTGAGTCAAGATGACAGGCCAACCATATGTGTTGATCCTTTTTGCCTCTGAAAACTTTACAAAATTAATTAATGGAATAAAACATAATAACTGAAACTGAATAGTAACACTCCCAGGGCATACCAGCTCCATTGTTATTTCTTAAGGACCAGCCTTTTTCATTTACTTAATTACCTGTCTGAGTCATATGGGCATTTGACTGTACAGACTGTCCCCAACAAGGAAGGAGTCACAAAGGAGAGGTAGTGCAACAAAATGATGGTGCAGGGAAAAGAAGCAACTGCTCAGAAAAGTAAGTGTGGAAAGAGAAACAGCTGAGGTGGACGTTGGGTTTCTAAATGCCAAGACAAAGAGTAAATTAACTAGGAATGTTAAGAGGCAGGGTCCCACTTCTTTCTATCATCATCTGGCACCAAGATACCTGTTGCTTGGACCAAAAGAATTAAAAGTCTCTTCTCTAAAGGATTTACCAAGCAGCAGAAAATAAAGTCTCAAATTCTGGCTTTTTTTTTTTTTTTTTAACAGTTGTAACAGTCACAGGTCTGCCCAGTTGCTCTAATGTAAACTTATCAAAAGCCCCAAATGAACTCTGATGTGCTTTATATTGTTTTCTTTTAAAATATGAATTGACAGCAAAGTATAATGAGATCTTTGAGGCAAGTCTGCCACGTGAAACTGATGTTCAACAGAAAAAATGTTACTCCAGAGGAATTGGACATAATTTAGAGAGTCGAAGAGAACATTAAAATAATGGAAATAATGTCCTCAGAAATAAATGAGTATACATGAAAATAAAGATGATAGATGGCAGATAGACATATTGTGGTAGGAGGGGGAACTCCAACAATATCTGTTGTTGAGAGATAAAAATTGTAAAATATTCCCAAAAAACTAAAAAAGGAGACAGAAAATGAGAGAAGACATAAAAGATATAGAGATTATATCAGTGTATCATCCAAAAGGTCCAATATCTAACCAACTAGATATCAGATGATATGACCAAAGTGGGCAGAGATAAGAAAATCATCAAAGGGGAAATGAGTGAGAATTTATCAGAATTGAAGGACATCAATCTCAGGATTGAAACAGTAGACTAAGGGCTCAACATAATGAATGGAAAAACCCTATATCTAGACACTTCATTGTGAAATTTTGGAGTGCCAAACATAAATTCAAAAACCTTCTGGAGGAGGGGATCAAACTTTACCTCTAAATGAGGAAAAATGACAAGCAGAAGACTTATCATCAATACTAGATGCCAGAGAGTGGTACACCAATGCTTTCCAAATGTGAGAGAAAATGACTCAACCTAGAAGGAAGTCCCAGTTATAGCTTTGAATCAAGAACCAGTCTAGACTGTTAGAGCAGGAAAACCAGCTAGTGATTAAGGATCGTTGTCTCCATGAAACGGGGTCAAGAAAGAATATATAATATAAACAATATTTTAAAAATAATGGCAGGATACAAAATAGTGAAGAAATGGGATCAGGGCATTTCAATGTACAAAAGCCTGATGGGCTTTTCAATTTACTATTCTCATATGGTCAGAATAATGTGAAAATGCATATCAGCTTTCAAAATTTAAAACTAATCTACAGGCAAAATATAGAAAATATGTATGTTATAAAATGGAATATGTTTTCGTCAACCCTGGTTTTGTAAAAGTAAAAATGACAGAAGTTGGAAGATGAGGGAGAGTGGAAGAGAAGGGCCGTGTACTAAAATCCTCATCTTATAAAGTGTGGAGTCAAGAGATACAGCTGCAGTCAATGTACAAGAAAAATGATGCAAATATATAAATTAAAATTAGAAAAATAGCCAGTAGAGGATTGAAAAATAATAATAATGTAATTTAATGAAAGGATGGAGGAAATGATGGGGTAGAGTGGATTAAATCCCTGCTATCATGGCAGAAAATAAATAGAAGATGTCAAGAAATAATTCATCAAGAAATAACAACATAATCATATTATTTAGAAATCCTAAGATGACAACTGGGATAAGCAGCTGAAAGAATTTAAAATGGATACTTCTGGAGAGGGAGACTGGAGCAGGTAGGTCTTATTTTCATTATAAATAATTCTATTTTAAATTTTATTATCTTTTATTTAAATTCAATTAATTAACATATAGTATATTATTAGTTTCAGTGGTAGAGTTCAGTGATTCATCAGTTACATATAACAGCCAGGACTCATTCTATCACATGCCCTCCTTAATGTCCTTCTACCCCTCTCCCCGCCAACAAGCCTCAGTTTGTCACATAACTTTATTTTTATGTAATTGTGTGCATAACAACTAAAAAATATAAGATTGATTCAATACCTGTAACTGCCAAAATGTAATAATAAAGGTACTGACATTTAATATATTAACCTCTTAAATATTTCAATTTATCTGTCTTGTACCCATTTACTTCGGAAGGCTAGCGTGTGCCTTTGAAACCAACACACTATTTTTTAGACATAATTTTATCCAACACAATTTTAAAATATCTAGGAAGACACAACCTCTTAGGGTCTGAAATTGCTGATTAAAAATAAGTTTCTAACAATAAATATATCTTCCCTTAAGAATTTTACAAACTATTTCAGAGAATACAAAAATAAATTCACCTACAATGAAATAATGAGAAATACTTAGAAGTGGATTCATAGAATCATAGAATGGGGAATAACCCTTTGGGTAGTTCCTGAGGGGGAAGTTCTCAAACTTGGCTACACAACAGAATTGCCTGCATTTAAAAAATATATACCTTATTAACTCCCTGGGGTCCCATGTGCAGGTTTTTAAAAATAGCATCCAAGTAATTTCAAGTGTCACCAAGATTGAGAACCTCTGTCCTAAAAAGAGAGGCTATTTTTTAGTGTTTTCATAAGGAATTACTTCCCAATATTTCTGGGGTAACTTATATGTTTCTTTGGAATCAGGAGAAAAATCAGTTGAGAAACGGAGAAAAAAGGAAAAATTATGATAATTGTCTTGAAAGAATCAAAATGTAACAATCGGTGTAGAAATACAACTGATTCAAAAGAATCTACTACTCAAGTGGCAAGCGGGAGCAGGAAACATTGACAGGACACTCAAAAGCTGAGGTTGACATTTTTGAGAACCAAACAGGAACAGGAGGAGAGGAGTTCCTGATCTACTCTAGCCTTATTGTTCATGGCTATCACCATGTCCTAAGTGTGTTTTCATAGCCCTGCTGGCTACTAACAGTGAGTTTGTAAATATTAATAAATTCATGTGCTTGCAAATAAATATTAATAAATTTATGTGCATAATATAATTTAAACAAATCCTATGAGTGATGTCCTAAGGAATAGCAAGTTTAGGAAGTAAAATAAATCCTTACATTGGCAATTTTGGCACATGATGCTGTATAATGAGTGATGGTCAATTTGCTGGATTCAGAATGTTACCTTATTTGAATACAATCCAGTGTTCTTCACTGGTGTTTACCCGTGTTTGAATATGTACTATAGGCTACAGTGCTTTACAAATGCTACTAAATTTAAACTTATTTCATTTGTATTTATAATAATTTGTTTATATATCCATAAATACAATGAAGAATGCTGGAAATATTTTAAGGATCATTTATGATTTGTAGATTTCCCAAGAATTCCATTTCTCATTGGCAAATCCCAAAGATTAATATGTGTCAGGAATTTAGAAACATCACACCTTTCCTTTATACGAAAGTCACTGTAGTACCAATTGATGAGTGCTTTAAAAAATCAAAAGTCTAGGGGCGCCTGGGTAGCGCAGTCGTTAAGCGTCTGCCTTCGGCTCAGGGCGTGATCCCGGTGTTACAGGATCGAGCCCCATGTCAGGCTCCTCCACTATGATCCTGCTTCTTCCTCTCCCACTCCCCCTGCTTGTGTTCCCTCTCTCGCTCGCTGTCTCTATCTCTGTCAAATAAATAAAAATAAAATCTTTAAAAAAAAAAAAAGACTATCCTGTTGGTGAAATGTAATGATAACACCAAAACTAATACTGATTATTATTTTTTGAGCTCTGTGTGCATTATCTCATTTAATGCACAAAACACCCTCGTGAGAAGTACTCACATTTTCAGGTGAGGAAATCGAGGCTTAACAAGATTGAGTAACACGTCCAAGACTGCATAGCTAGTAAGTGACAGAGCAGGATTTAAAACCAGACACTCAATTTCAGAGCCCTCTGCTCTTGGGCCCATGAACAGGTCACGAAAGGGCAAAATCCTCGGAAAGACTGGAAAGCCATATCCATTTGCGGTTTGCATCTCTCAGGTACATAGCTTCACACACAGGCTTCTGTGCTAACAGACCTTATATGGGAGATGAAGCATATAACGCGGAAAGGGTAGATGAGCAAGTAAAATTAAGGAAATCTACTAACGTATTTTATAACCGGATGCTGGATAGATGGGACTCCTAGGCCAAGCAGAAACCGGAAGTCCAGGCTCTTGACCCCTTTACAGTACGTCACTCTTACGGCGGCAAGTGGCAAAACCAATATTCCAGAATGTCTACCAAGGTCAGAATGTGAGTAACCTCTTCTTTCTTATATGAGTCATACTAGGCTAGATTGTACTACAGTAACAAATAAACCTCAAATGTTAGTGGCTTAAAACAATAGAAGTTAATTTCTTAAAAAAAAAAAAAAAGAAAAGAAAAGAAAAGAAAGAGGTGGCCATATCTATAGCAGAGAAATACCCACCTACTCTTCGATGACATTCCCTCTTCTCTATCGAGTTTGTAATTAACTTTGAATTAAAATTTTAATGAAATCTGAGATAGAGAATAAGAGTAGAGGTAATTAATATTTCATATTAAAAACATTAGTACAGAAAAAAAGTTGGTGAGGCTTATTTTCTTTTCTCCAATACTGGCAATCATATAACCTACAGTGTTTATCTTGACTCCTCGTCCACCAAGAATCTGAACACTAAATACTACAATTAGTCACAGTAAATGACAGTAGGCATTTGTTTAGTGTAATTGATTTACCCTACTAAGGAGTAGATGAGAACACACATTTGTTGAAAACGAAATATTCCATACTTTACTTAATACAGTAACCCTATGAGGTTTGTATTATTATTCCCATTTTATGGATGAGAAAACAGATTCAGATGGGTTTAATGACTTTGAAAAGCAAATAAAAGCTAATTATCTGTAAATCCAGAGCTGGAATTTAAACTTGGATTTTTTTTTTTTTTTAAGATTTGATTTATCTATTTGACATAGAGAGAGACAGCTAGAGAGAGAACACAAGCAGGGGGAGTGGGAAAGGGAAGAATAGGCTCCCCACTGCGTGGGGAGTCTGATGTGGGGCTCGATCCTAGGACCCAGGGATCATGACCTGAGCTGAAGGCAGACACTTAACCGACTGAGCCACCCAGGCGCCCCAAATGCCAGATGTTTCTTACTGCAAATCCCATATTCTTTCCACAGTACCACAACACCATTTTCCTACATTTACTATCAGAAAATTAATGAAGGATATTTTACTTGTTTGCGATTATGGTGTTACTAGAGTAGACAAATGCACTCTCTCTCTCTCTCTTCTTTTTTTTCCTCTCTCTCTCCCTCCTACACACCCTCCCACACTGTCATATGCACACACCAAAAAAATACATAACCAAAGACAAAGTACAGGAAAAACAAAACATTCACATAACTGGTTCTGAGTCTCTGCTTGACACATGCTACAATGACATTTTTGTTCACTCTCAAATCAACCTAGGAAAGGATAAATGGACATTAGGTCCAGGGGACCATGCAAAGCAAGAAAGAGGGTGAGGGTCCCCCAATTTATGCCTTCTGAAATCAGAGATGGAGGACTAGAGGGTGAGGTAATATCAGAGGTTTCCCCCAAATTTTGGCATATGAGAATACTGAAATCTTTTTGAATTTTCTCTACTAATGCTACCAAAAAGAGCAAAAATTGGAAAATTTACCTCTCTATTGCTATCCTGCCAAAACTGAATGTGATTTTTAAATTCTGTGAGAGGGCAATTAGGATGGGTGAAAGTGTAAAATTAAACTGTTAGTAAATAAGCCTGAAATGTAAATTGGTAAAGGACTATGAAATATAAATTTGCTACAAATGAAACTTCTCCAGGTTCTATAATAGTCTCTTTCTAGGGACTGAAGAGGAAAACACATTCACACAGGTTCAATTACTTTCACATTACTAGAAAGATACTGTAAGGTAGATACTAGAGCAACTTGCTAACTATGATAATGATAAAGCAAATGCTATTTAACAAAATGAAACATTATAAGCTATTGTAATTAGAGAAGCACATTTTAAATAATCCATAAAAGTTTTTAAAATGATAAAACTATTCTTATAGGGCTTACAGCTCCATTTGTTCCCTTCCCCTCCTAGCTGGCAAATTCATCTAGCTACTTATTTATTTATTAAAGTGTTTTAGTCAAGGGAGCCGCTCCATTGTCACATTTCATTAAAGGTGGTCTTGAGCCGAGCATAACAGAAGGAGGTCATCATTGTGCTGCGGAGCTCCCCTACAATTAGACACTCACTAAAATGAAATGATTCTGTCACTGATTAAATAGATTTTGTAATTAAATAGACTCTACTTAAACTAGTCAAACTGATGGGCAAAATGTTATTCTGCCTTATTCAACATTAGTAAGTCCCTGTTTGCATTCTAGATTTTTCATCTAGCTGTTTTTAAACATTTTTTTAAATTTCTGATTAGTTTTTTCTACATCCAGAGCAATTATATATTTTTAAATTACTCTATAAGGAAGGCTCACCCATGGCTCCTCTGAAAAGTGGGTCAATACTATCCTTTCATTTGCAAGTGGAGAAGAGGGCACACGAAGTTTAAGTGAATTGATCAAGGTCCAATCATAAGAATAATTTATGAATGGATGTTTTAAATTCCTAGATGCTCTCAAAGAGTTTAAAAGAAAGCAATGTGTGAAACGATGCTATTTGATTATTCTTTTAATGAATATTTTTAGCATGATATCTCAGAGCCAAGAAGTTGAAGATGGTCAGATATATGAACATGTGAAAAATTATAGGATTAACAATCAAATCAGCTTTCAGCAACTACAAAGACCAAAATGAAAATGCAGCCCCTACCACACAGCCGTGGTTTGATTCAGGAGCCCCATACTCACATGGCTGCCAGGGATGTATTTACTCATTAGAGAGTTTTGTAAGTCAACACATAGAACACATTACACATAACTTACATCTGTCTATCGGTATTGTCAGCTTTGGCACATAGAACCACATAGGAATTACTTTTCTTAATTATTTTTATTGCCAGGAATAATTAATAAAACGGTATACAGTAAAGGGCCTCACAGAAGCAGGGGCTCACCTCTCTAAATATGGACTCCATGTTGCAGGATGGTCTTCATTATACATCTCAGAGAAGTCCTGTTGAGGATATCCTGTAAGTCAAATACTCCCTTAAACCAAACCAGCCCCAATTCTTCATTCTTCTGTAAGCAATTAAAGGCAACAGAGAGCTATTTAAATTATTGACGAGGAGTTTTGAATTACTCTAATCCAGACACTGTTCAGCAACTCTTTAGTGCAAGTGAAAACAAGCATAGAAATTGGAAAGACAAGGGAAAAAAAGGATCACATAAGAAAAAACAATTACAAGTTTTTTAGATTATTCATTCATTTGTCCATTTTGTAGGAGGCACAGACTAGATGCCAGAGATATTGTGGAGAGAGACAACAGGTTAGTCTTGCCTTGTTGGGGCTTACTATTGAATGTCAGAGAAATATTCCTTAGTTCCATTTAATTGTTTTTGAAATTAGGAATAGACGACAATATGCAACAAAGGCAAAATTTCACTTTGTGAGTCATCAGATGCTGAGGCTCTGAAGCCAGTCAGTATGATCTCTGGCAAGTTACTTGACTTCTATATGCCCAGGGTCCTCACAGTAATATGGGAGAAATAATTGCACCTATCTTAGAGGGTTATTGTGAGATTGAATGAGTTAATCAATGTAAAACACACTGTAGAACAATGTGTGGCAGATAGTAGGACTTAATAAATGTTAGCAATTTGCTATTATGAGCATTATTATAATTTTTATTACAATTTTTCTAACTCGTATCCTTAAGTGGTTAGAGCCAAACTCATAAGAGATAATAAACAATCTCAATGTTATAAAGCCCTGGTAAGTAAAGAGCGAGCTCATTAACAGAAACCCTACATCAGTGCTCTTATTGTGTACAGGGTAAGTTTTACCCACTATAGGATTGGGCAAGTCTGCTCTGGATAACTGGCGGCACTTAACAGTCAAAAATCATTTGCGTAGGGGACTGAGAAGCACTTTTGGGGGCAGAAAGTAACTGATTCTTGGAAAAGAGAGAGTGGGGCCCACAACTTTGGTGCAAGGTTACTGGGCCAAGAAGAGGATATGGAGGTGATGCCGCACACTGCAATTATCTTCTCAAATTGCTCTTCGGTCCCATCCTTGGGCTCTTACTCCAGTCTTAGAATGGGATATTCTAAAAGGAGGAGTAAAAAATAAATCTTATTCCCCCCAGGCTGGATCTCCATGAGAAAGTTCAAGGTGTCAGCACCATCAGCATCAGCAAATTCCTCTAAGACATGACGGGCACCATAGACAATATACAAGTCCTGACATTGATCTTGGCTTGAGAGCCCACAGGAGCTCCTCCATGAGAAGCCAGAGCTGAACAGGGCACCCGCAGCAAGGACCACAGTGTGACCAAGAGCACTGGTTCCCAGAGGTCACATGAAATATCCTCCTTAAGAAACCCAACACATTTGAGTGGAGAATCTAAGCATTTGTAAATTTTCTGCAAAGCAGGCATTAGCTTATCCGTACAAATACTGATTTGTATGTGTTATTTGATGCTGTTGTTACCCCTCAATTTGCGTGGTTTAGGATATTCTAACTCTATTGCTCTTTAAAAAGCACTTTAGAATTTTTTAATGGGTAGACATTTTTAAAAGTATTTTTAAAGTGTTTCAATTTCCACCTTTATTTTGGAAATAGCAATATTTTTCTCGCTTATTTTCAATAAAAATAAAACTTACTTCCTTTCCTGGAAAGTAAAGTGTTTTATGTCATTTTTATAGAAGATAAAGTTTACTGTCATGTAGTAATTCCCTATCCTGCATCATTTTTGGCACACTGATAATACTACTTTTAATTTGGGTTGGGGTTTAGCAACTATAAGCACAAAAGATATTGCTTTCTAATACTTGTCTCCAGGGTAATATAAATTAATCCAGGATATAGACTCCATCCTTGAGCAAGAGAGGGCTAATTCTAGGCTAGGGAAGTTTGAAAGTTAAAATTAGATACTCTCAGTTCAGTGCCTAGCTTTTGGTCTCCTGCTAAACTGAATGATTTTTTAAGTCAGTGAATTTTTAACAAACACACTGAAACATAGTTCCCAGTGAGCAATGTCCTTCAAAAAAGTTCATATATTTCAGAACTAACTACTTATTCCAATAAATGTTGTTACTTAAACCTTAATTAGAATTAATTATGGAAATTTTTTCAAAGCTATTTTACAAACTATACAAAATACCACATCCATCAATATAAATTATATGGTTCCATTCTGATCCTCAATCTAATAATTCTGTTTAGTCCAGAATCACTTTTGACCTCTTCCAAAGCACAGAACCCACCAAAGTAAGAATAACCTTTGCTGAAGTTTCTTAGGAGGAAATTCCCTCGGGGACATGCCTAATGAAAGTTGCAACAAAGTGTTGAGCAGTAATAAAATAGTTACAAATGTTATAATCTCCTGACAAATTTTAAGAGACCAGATTCTCATTTGTACAAGCTTAAAAATATGTATTACAGAATGCATGTAATTTACAACTTTCTATCAGAAACGTGAGCTTCAGCAAGGCTGCAACAAGAAATTGTATTTTGGTATTGGTCATTTTGAAAATTATGACCAAACAATCCTAAAAACAGGCAATTACCTTATATTAGCCCTTTTAAAAATCTTTTTTCCTGTGATTAAGTTTTGCAGTCAGGTATTTTCTGGTAAAAGAAAAAGTCAAACTAACGGCATTTCACCAGCTCTACCCTTCTCTCCACAGCTGTTTTCTTGGTTTCAGGTTTGGTATGTTGGATTTTTGCTAGTAGGTTCTTGGTACATGGTGGTCTTTGTATAGGTAAAATTGTTATTTCCTGGGTAACTTGAGTTAGTTTTAAGTTTTAAAGTTTTATTTCTAAAAATCGTGACACAGGGAGACTCAAGTAAACTAAAAATCAAGCTGACTATGAAAGTTATATTTTATCAATATATTAGATGAACTTCTCAATCAGTCTTAATGGGAACATGATTCCCTAAATTGGGATACAATGTACATACTGATCTATGCCACTCAGTAAATTCAGAAAGTCATATTTTTGATGAAAGCCACATTTTCTTAGAAAGGGGCCCATTCACAAAGAACTTGAAAAGACATTACCAAAATGAGATATCACTTCACATCTGTTAGAATGACAATTATCAAAAGACAAGAGATAACAAGTGCTGGCAAGGTTATGAAGAAAGGGGAACCCCCGTGCTCTCTTGGTAGAAATGTAAATTGGTATAGCCACTATGGGAAAGAGTATGGTGGTTCCTCAAAAAATAAAATAAAATATAGAACTACCATATGATCTAGCAATCCCACTTCCAGGTATATATCCAAAGGAAATGAAATTATTATCTCAAAAAAGAAATCTGCACCCCCATGTTCATTGCAGCATTATTCATAATAGCCAAGACATGAAAGCAATCTAAGTGTACATCAATGTTTGAATTTTATATATAGATAGAGATATAATCCTATATAATGAAATATTATTCAACAATAAAAATGAATTACATATATAATCATATATATAACAAAATATTATTCAACAATAAAAAAGACGAAAATCGTGCCATTTGCAACAGTGTTATGTAAAGTAAGATAAAGACAATTGCTATACGATCTCACTTGTACGTGGAACCTAAAACACACACTCACACTTACAAAATCAAATTCATAGAAACGGAAGTTAGATTTGGTGTTTGCCAGGGGCAGGAGGTTGAGGGTGGGGAAATGGGTGAAGATGGTCAAAGGGTACAAACTTCCACTTAGAAGATGAACAAGTTTTGGGGATCTAATGTATAGCATAGTGACTATAGTTATTAATACTATATTATATATTTAAAAGTTGCTAATAGATCTTAAAATAGTTCTTAAATAGAACTTTAAAAGTTCTTACCACACAAACAAATGACAACAAAAAAAAAATGGTAACTATGTGGAGTTACCTTATTGTGGTCAACATCTCACAATATATATGTATATCAAATCACCATGTTGCACACCCTAAACTTATGCAATGTTATATGTCCATTATATCTCGTGAAAGCTGGAGGAGGAAAGAAAATAAGAAAGGGGAACATCCACATACAATAGGGAAGAAATAATAACTTGAGCATCTGGCACAGTCCTTGCATCGTACTGTTTGTGATAAAGTTTTATCACAAATACGAAACTCACCACCATCTGCCCATGAAAGTCAGTGGATTCTGGCTGCACACACAAAAGCAGAGGATGGCCACATCAGGGCTAATCTACTATTGACATATGGAAGATGTATGAATGCAGCCCCCTGATGATCAAGAAGGAAGCAGGAGCTGGAAGACTACCAAAAGCAAACAGCTTTCCTTCTCTCTGCAGGCATATATGCAAAATAAATCACTCCTGAGATGGTGATTAATGTTTTATATTTGTCTACTTCTCCTTCCAATAAAATTAAATTAACGTACGTCTAGTTACTTATGAGACTGAGTTCTTACTGCCTTCTCCAAGGCTAGTTTACTATTTATGAATGTGGTTAGTTGTTGTGCTTTTTACATCTCTTTAATGGCCTTGATAATGGTGAAGGCATTAGAAGTTATTGTGTTTCCTCCATTTACTGGTCTTTATCTTAGACTCCCCTGGGGTGGGGTGTGTGGTGATCTGACAAACAGACCCATTCTTGTGCTTCCCACTCTGTTCTCTTCCATTGCTGGTAGGGGTATAGTCCCTACTGCCTCTAACAGAGCAGCTCCATGTGAACTGTGCTATTCTCAGCTGACATGTTGATCTGGAGTTGAACTTGTAGGAGATTTAGTGTAGAGTGTCAGTGGCTATTCTGCCGCATACCTTTATGTAGCTTCAAACACTCTCATTTCACCTACTTGATATTGGCATTGAATCGTAAATCACTTTCACTGAATACTTAATCAGGATTGGATTTTGTGTGCATAGTTCCATACTGAAATGGTGATGTGTAGATGTCTTCAATGTTATTAAGTGGTCATGAGCCTCATTCCTTGGTTCTCTGTCTGGAGTGTTTGAGGTGATGATGTAAATAATGTGAAAAATGATGTAAAAATACAAGTCTGGCAAAGTCCCTGGTCCTTTCCTCCTTATCTCAGTGATCTAGCCATGATCTTTAATCTCTCTAAATCTTAGTTTCTTCATCTGCAAAATAATTATCTGCCTTACAGGGTGGTTCTGGGATGAACCAAGTTCATACAGATGAAACACCTAATACATGCTAACCACTTGACAAATGGTAGCCGCCATTAAATATTTTTAATTTCACAACTCCTGATATATCAATACGTTGACAAATTCTATGCAATTAATTTTATAACTCCTAATATATTGATAAATTAGTAAACTCTATAACTTTAATTCATTATGCTACGTATATGATATATTAATTCATTATTCATTTTCTCAATAGTCACCTAATTTAGACAAAAATTAATTAAGATTGCATTTTCCTGAATGTGCTTTTAGAAGATAACTGGTAGTAGGTATAATGTAGCAGAGAACAGAAATAGTTCATAATAGAACATAATTTGCAGATAAGTCTAGATGTTATCAACATGTGAGTCCCACAAATGCTAGTTTTAGAAAATCCAACCATGACTTAGAACCCATTATGGTGGCAATATATGCATAGTCATTGTGAACAGAGGATCAAGCTTCTAATTTCATATTAATTCTAATATGAGTTTGCTTCTATATCAACTTAAGATATATTTTTATAATTTCAGGTACCAGATTTCAATAATATCAGGTTTACAAATTTCCTATCTTTATCCTTCTGTAATATTGAGACTTACATATGATATTATAAATAAATAAGGTAAATAAATATAATTACCATATATGTATATATAATGTATATATAACAATTTGGGCTTAATTGAAACACATTGAAGACTTTGTCAATCTACTACATGCACCTGAGGTAATTTTCCTTAATTTTTTGAAATTGTAAAAATAATATTCTTTGTACAAAAGAATGAAGTAGTCAGTAGGTTGATACTCCAATCCCTTCTTCCAGCATATTCTCAGGGTTTCTTGAATAGGAGACTGCTGTATTCCTCCCGAAAGCTTTTTTTTGGGGGATATCTTTCCTCCAACTCATGCAGCAATTTAGTCAGCTAAAAATGTAAGACTATGGACTTGAATTTAAAGAATGACAGCTTAGTAACAAGACAGTCTGAGATGACGCTTGGGAAGATGAACAATTCTTCTATTTTATGTACCTGTTTCGTTTTGTTTGTTTTCTTTGAATATAATTGACATGCAATGTTACAGTAGTTTCAGGTGTATGGCATAGTGATTTGATGAGTCTCCATGTTATGCTGTGCTCACCACAAGTGTAGCTACCTCCTGTCACCAAACAATGCTATTACAATGCCATTGACTGTATTCCCTATGCTTACCTTTTATTCTCATGACTTATCCATTCTATAACTGGAAGTTTATATCCCTCAGTCCCCTTCACCCATTTTGCTCATCTCCCACCTCCCTCCCATTTGATAATTATTAGTTTGTTCTCTTTATTTATAGGTCTGACTCTGCTTTTTATTTATTCATTTGTTTTGTTTTTTAGATTCTACATATAAGTGAAATCACATGTATTTGTCTTTTTCTATCTGACTTATTTCATTTAACAAAATACCTTCTAGGTCCATCCACATTGTCACAAATGCCAAAATCTTTTGTATGGCTGAATAATATTCCATCATAGATATTCATACACACACACACACACACACACACACACACACACACACACACACATCTTTATCCATTCATCTTTATCCATTCATCTACAACTGTCAAGATATGGAAGCAAACACAGTATCTAGTTCTCCTGTTTTGAATGAAGCCTAAGATCCTTCTGAATCAAATTTCATTCCAGGAATAGTGCAAGGCCTTGCCTACCAGGTAACTACACATCTCTGACTTTGGTGAGAATGGTAGCCATTGATACTCAGACAGTGGGCATTATCAGAGATGGGTGACTTGGTGAAAGCATAGATGTATGGACTAAGAAGAGAACAAAACAACAGTGGTAGGGAAGAGCAAAGTGAGCTTTTTCAATGATTCTATTCTGTGATAAATTTCAAAAAAGATTGTCTCTATATCAGAAGTACATTCAAATTGCTATGAAATATGATCAGTGTTTCAGCATATGAAGTAGAAGGATATTCTCATATCTAAGGCCTAATTGGCATGGCATAGTTGTTTACTTACAATAAGACAGTCAAGTGAGAAATGGTGGTAGTGGAACCTGACATAAAACCGACAGAACTGGACAGGCATGGAAACAGGCTTTGAAAATAGCAGAGTCTAGGAAGGCATAACACAGTGGCCAAGGGATCGTGCAGTCTCGAGCACAACTGGGTAATTAACAAAACTTCAATTTCTAAGGAGTATGACATGTGCCAAGAGGTAGGTGAAAAATAGCAATGAGAAAATCCAGGTGGTAGTGATATTCTAAACCCCACATTGACAGTAGGCATCGGGGTGGGTTGCTGGATATTAAGAGCTGGGCTCCATTCCTAGGAAGGAAGTGAGGCTCCAGGCTTAAAAGGATCTTTGGGGAACATGCAGGATTTTAGTGTAAAACATGAAATGGCAACCATACAGAAGCCCAGTACTATAAATGGAAGCACAAAAAGTGATGCTGGCTTCAGGAAATCAGGTGTAACAGACCTATTCTCTGTCAGAGGGAACTGTGATGTAAGAGCTACATGAAAGTCCCAGTCATCAGAAAAAGGACAAATGTTCCAGATGAGTCTCCCAGCAAGAATGGTTCAATGACTGTCTCCTCAGTCAAAAGATAAGGAAGGTGAGTCACAGCAAAGACTCAGCCAAACTGGAATAGATAGAATGGAGCTTAACTTCTTTCCTAATTACAACATGCTTATAAAGGAATCAATATATGGTCTATCTGGGAAGATAGTCATGGCATCCAGAGTTTGAGCAATCTGAGGAAATGGGGTAAATAATAGATCTGAACTCTGTAAGTGGTAAGATCCAGTGAGTTCACCAGTAGAGAAGCTAGGCAAGCAGAGACTGAAGGATTGAGATGTGAGTAAATATAAAGGATTTGACAACTACATAGAAAGAGTGTGTACAGATACAGTGAGGAATATACTACCCAAGCTGAGAATATTGGATAGAACTGTGTGTTCCTGCAAGTTGGGAGGAGAAAACCCAAAGGAAACTGAGTCCCTGAAAATAAAGAGAGCTTCAGTGGTTCTCAAAATAAGTCAAGGCAGACCTCTGAGATGAGTATGGATATGGCATGAATATATTCTCAAAAGTTTGCTTAAGAGCTATGGCATGCAAGTATTGCCCCTGCCCTTCCAGGAGCATCTGCCGACTAATTCTCCAAAGCCTTGGTAAACTCTGGCTTTCACCTCCCCAACTTACAGTGAACTTATAGCTTTACCATATTCTCAGGGTCTCCTTGGTATGATACTGTGTGTGTGTGTGTGTGTGTGTGTGTGTGTGTGTGT